>NC_080539.1:253617095-253939873 GCF_028640845.1 Ahaetulla prasina | reverse complement strand
TACAAGTTTTGCTAAGATCGCAGGAAACAGTGGTGTTTGCTGGTTCATAGTTTGCTCAGGCACCTGCATGCTGTTATTCTGCTGCTGAAAATAGGAGGAAGGACCACTACTTACTTAGAAGTGGAATCCTTGAATGTATGCATTGTTCGTTTTAATATAATTGGGCAACACTGGATAGCAACCACTCTCATTTCCTCCTTTGTAAGGATGCCTATAGGATCTCCCTAAGTCGAGTTTTCTTTGCAGCATAACAGTCCCCTATTTAGTTTTGTTTCACAGAAAATGCTGTTTGTATAAGGTTATGTGGGGTAGGGATCTTGATATAAGGGGAGTCTGATAGATTAATTCTTTCAACGAAGAGAAACGGAACCAAGAGAAAGAATCTCTTCCTATTAGTATGTCTTCTTTCTCCTTTTCTTTTGTTGTACTTAACTAACTTAAAAGAGGAATAGATTTTTATCTACCTTGCAAGGCACACACATTGGAGTTGTATGGAACCCAACAGTTTCATTCTTGGATGTTTATCTTAGCAGCCTTAGCCTAGGTATTTCCAAAGTTTTCTTTTCTTTACTCCATGCGGGACAGAATCTTGCTTTCCATCCCTAAAACAATCGGGCATCTGATTTCCAGCCTATTACTGTAACTTACTGAATTTCACAGAACATTTTGCTGTCACTAAATGAAATGCAGGGCCGGGTATTTATTATTTTTGTGATTTATACCCTTCTGCCTTGAATAAGATACAGTCAGAAGCCCTGTGCAGTAAGGAAATAAAAACATAGGCATATACTTGCCTGCTTCAGTCCAAGAATTTTTCCATCTGACCTCATGCTCTGTTAAAAAAAAAAGCAGCAATAGTTGTTCATTTACTTTATTCAGGATGCATAAAGATAAGTGGAAATTCAAGGAGCCATATTAAAAACTAATGATTTGTAAGGATCTGCCATGCACTTTTTAGGTATGGAATATGCACAGTATTATCAGAAGCTCTAGATCCTTGTTTTTCTTGAAATAAGTCATCAAGCAAGTTTAACATTTAGATAACTGATGATTGGTAGCAACAGGAAAATATTTGTTTATTTTTCTTCACTGGTCTCATTAAAGAATAGTATGGACAGTTGCAAATATAGTATTGCTTAACATCGGATGGTCAGCTGAGTGTTATGAAAGAGGTCTGTTAGGATAGCATAACCTTTCCATCCGGTGGCCTTTAAACGTGTTGGACTTTAACTTCTATACAGTAGTTTTCAGCGCATAGGAAGTTTTATCAGTTTTAACATTCTGGAAATCTGGAAAGTACAGTACAGGTAGTTCTTGACCTATGATTGGGTTGCAACTGTTCAAAGTTACGTTGGACCCCCCTAAAAGTACTTATGACCTGATTTTATAGTTAACAATGATCACACACAACAGTCACATGATTGCATTTTGGGTGCTTGGCAACTGCCTCGTGGCAGCTTGCAGAATCTTACATTAATCGCTCTTGCAGCATCCTGTGATCATGTCACTGATTTTCATTTATTTTTTGCTGATTATTTGCTGATTATTTTTCACTTACTAGCAAAAAACATGCATTGGATAAAATGTATTTGCTTAACAACCATGGTTCAACAGTCATGGTATTCGCTTAATGACCACCGCAAAAATGTTGTAAAATCAGGTCCGGTCATGAAATGACCTGCTTAATGACTGCAACAACTTACAACCTTATTTCCAGGTTCAATTATGGTAGTGAGTCAAGGACTGCAAATTTCTAATATTCCACATTGTTTCTATGACTTGATCTGATTGTTGATCAGGTCAGAATCTGCTAAGATCTGAATACTTGTATCGAAAAAATTTCCATCTTTTGCGGAACATAGCACCAAAATATATCATTTTCTGGTTATATTCAGTTAAGGAATATTCTGATTAATACAGGCAAAATATTTTTATAGACTAGAGATATTTTCTTTTCGTGCTTTTCAGTCGTTTCACTTCATTTTGGAGGAAATGAAATAAATTTACCTTTTTTCCTCCATGAGAGAAAAATTCCTTTTAAGGGCAAATTTTATAATTTTAAGATGGCCTAGAATTAAGCATAATGTAATCGTTTCTATTGATACGCAGCATCCCAAGTTCTATAGAATTTAGCTACAGTTCAAATAATGACACCATGAAAGGATTCATTCCACGGCACTTTTTACCCTTAGGATGTATGAGCAGCCATGGAAGCAGATCCCCCAAGAACTCTCTAACATCTCATAGTAACAAAGGATGCTCAGATACCATCAAAGAAATTATAAAGCAACAAAAAAAGAAGTATAAAACAGAACCCCATTTTTCTGAGGTGTAGGAATAATCTTTCAGAAAAGTGGAAGGCAGATTTCAGCGAAGTTTTAAAAATGTTATAGAGTAATCCATTTTTCTAAAGGAAGGGGGAACAAAAATAAAATTACAGCTTAATGTATTCTCTAATCCAGATCAAAGTAATGGGACCAGGGTATCAAATATGAAACATCTTAGCATTGCAGAGCATAGAACCCAGATAGAGCGCTGTGTGTGCATCCCATCCTCTGTGGTTTATAAAACTAGTGATTCATCAGCTAAAGCCAGGCCTCCAGCCTGACAGCCATTTGGCTCAGTATTCCAATCTTGCCATTCATACCTTTTAGGATTTGCCCGCATTTTTTCTAGGAAGGGAACTTGGCCACCCCTACTCCACTAGCGCTGTGCAGTGTATAGTCTCAGGCTTCCAATGTTTGACGACACATTCCTGTAATATGGATTCTTAAACATTTTAAGCAGCAGCAACTGCTTTTTGGCACTGGATACTTTCGAGTAACATCTGTCTTGAAGGTTCCTCCTTCTTTTTTTTTTTAAGTTTCTGTGCTAAATGATGCAGTCTTTTATCTTCCAGTTTTCCATTCTTTTTGGTTTAAGAGCTATCAGCATCTCTTTCTCTTCCCCTATTGTATTTGTTTACAAATGCTGCTGGATCTGGTGTCATCTCTGAATTTCATTACCAAGCTGCTTACTCCCCATTCTGCCTCATTATCTAAAGCATTAAATCAATCCAGACCTGCCTTGTATCTCTGGAACTTCAGAAATATTAGTCCCAAACCAAATGGTCAAAATGAAAAACCTAAAATTCACAATTCAGGAAGTTGGCACATTTTAAGGAAAATCAAAGTTCTGTGCCAGGACAATCTGACGTTTGCATGTTTAGGTTACACATTTACATTTTTAAGTTGTCTGTTGACATTTGAAGTTTTTAGAAGCACTTCTGAAAGTTTGCCTCCCAGGTAGGTCTTTAACCTAGAATGTCCTGATTTACTTCTGCAGCCTCTTTCAAGGTTTTAAAAATGAATGTTTAGATTGCCACCTCTGGCTTATGTAAATATTCATACCCTTTTCTTCAAGAAACACTGTGCTTAGTGAATGTGATTTCTTCTTTCACATTGTCATCCTCCCAGTATTCTCCTGAGAAAGGCAGAATATTTCAAGATCATTCAAGTAAGCAAGTGGGGGATTTAAATTTATGGCATATATCTTTAGGTCAATACTCCAATTGCCACATTAGAATGGTTCCCCTTCAGCTAAAAACTTCATGCATGATCTATTTATGACTTCAGTCTAATTCTCTGTAAACCTTTCTCTAGTCTAGGACTAGGTTGTTCTGTGAAGACTTCCCTTGTCAAAATAATACTTCTGATACAAATAAATTGTAAGCTTTAGTATACATATGCATATAAGCGAGCAGCTGCATTATAGCTGATGTCCACTTATGTACCGGTAATTGATTTTCAGAAAATACACATTAAAAAAGCTCATAGGAGCATGTTTGTTTGTTTTTTTAAAAAAGAAATGGTACTTGAAATATCCTTGCTGTAAAAAACAGGTTAGCAAGCAGGTTACTCTCAGCCTATGGATAGGCAATTTCAAGCAGAAAACTAGCAAATTGGCCTGGGCTGGTTTTGACCAGCAAGCAAGGAACAAGATCTCCTTTCATAATCTATGAAACTCCACAGTGACATTCTAACCCAGGCATGTAGAGGAAAGGATGTATATTGACATTTCCATGAGGCAGAGCTTGCCACTACTCGTCTGCATAGTTTTTATCTTATATTTTATCTTCCTTTTTGTTCATGAAAAATGAAAAGGGGAAGGGGAAGGTGGCAACTCACAAAACAGATGGAGGCTCCAATGATGCATGTGTTTCTGCAGGGAGGGAGCTGCAACCTCTCTGCGGCTCCTGCCCTGTGAGTGGCAGCAGCTGCCAGGCTGCCCTTGTTTAACTCCAGTAGCTACAAGTCAACTGATTGTGTGGCTTCAGACCTCTGTCAGAAGAAATCCTAGCAGCTGTTTGCCCTCAGGCTAATAGCTGGGCCAGCAATTTCCTTTTTAAAATAGTTTTCAAGGTTATATATTCCTCCTCCTATAGTATTTTGCTGCTAGATCTTGCCTTCCAGGATATAGTAGTCAACAAGTATCACCACCCCAATGTGTAGTGTCAAGCTGGAGTGCTGCCTCATTACTTGTCTAGTTTTTTAATAACTCCAGTGAGTTCGGAAGAGTTTTGTGTCCCATTATTTAAAAGTAGGTATCTCCTGCTATCAGATCTGACTATTGTTCCATCTAATATAGGTGGTGATGGGCAGAGATCTACGGGTTTTCCTTCTTAACCCTTTTTGAAGGGAATAGAGATTGAATTTGGGACCTTTACCCTGTAAGAGCCGTGGTGGTGCAGTGGTTAGAGTGCAGTAGTGCAGGCTACTTCTGCTGCCTGCCGGCTGCCAGAAATTTGGCAGTTCAAATCTCACCAGGCTCAAGGTTGACTCAGCCTTCCATCCTTCCGAGGTCAGTAAAATGAGGACTCAGATTGTTGGGGGCAATAGGCTGACTCTGTAAACCCCTTAGAGAGGGCTGTAAAACACTGTGAAGTGGTATGTAAGTCTAAGTGCTATTGCTATAGCAAGTGTCTTACCATTGAGTTATAGCTCCTGTGTATCTTACCTGTAATTTCCAGGTCAAAATCAGTGGAATAGTAAATAAGACCTGGGTGCCAAGAAAGATGATGATCTTGTTTTGTCTGCAGCCTCCTCCTACAAGCCAGAGGGAAGATGGCACCCACCTTGCATCAGGCATACCGGCGACGCTGGTGGATGGCTTGTACTGCGGTGGTGGAAAATCTCTTTTTCTCTGCTGTTTTGCTGGGCTGGGGCTCCTTACTCATTATGCTCAAACTTGAAGGCTTCTACTCCCATATGTGCACAGGTGAGTAGGATGAGGGGGGTCTGAGCCTATTAGGTGAGGTAAAATGATAATTTGGGGTGTGAGGAGGTTGTGGGTGCTATTCTGAGCAAAGTGTTGCACTTTTCATTCCCACAGATCCTTGCTTGCCTCATCCCCAATTCTGCACTTACCAATGAATCTGACAGAACTTTGATTAGTTTATATTCCATATATATATATGTTTTCTGAGGTTTTTGCAGGTGTTTGTATGTAGGTCTTTGGTTATTCGGGTTTTCTCCCACGTAAAATTGGAAGTGTCTTGGCGACGTTTCGACGAAGTCTCATTCATCATCACACACACACACACACACACACAAAAACCAGCCAAAAAAGCACAAAAAAAACCAAACCCAGCCAATCAGAGCACAGCCAAGCTCCCACGCAATCAGTTCAAATCCCCACTAGCAGTTAAAAAGGAAGAAACAGCTGCAATCACACATTGCTCCCAGAAGCACGAAGCTGAAGCCTGAAGATGACAAATGAGACTTCGTCGAAACGTCGCCAAGACACTTCCAATTTTACGCGGGAGAAAACCCGAATAACCAAAGACCTACATACAAACACCCGCGAAAACCTCAGAAAACAAATATATGTGTGTGTGTGTGTGTGTGTGTGTATAATATATATATAATTATATATTATAATTATATTGTGTACTTGATAAAAGGGAGGGAAACTCAATGCAAATGGGTTCAGCAGCTTCAGCCTTGGGGTCTGGCATTCATATGGTTCTCTCAAGGATTCTACCCAAATTTTGTAATATATGCGGGAGACTGAAAATGGAAGAATAAACAAATTAATACCAAATTGATAGAGCTGGTTTTATTACATGGTAATGGTTTAAAACAGTTTCTGTGGAGTCCTTTATCATGCATTTTCATAAAACATCTCCACATTGTAGTTTCCCCATGAAGTGAAGCTTCCCATGATCCTAATTCGTGCTAAAGCTGTGAAGCATTCCGTGTTGTAGGATCTAGCAGTGCTCCCTCGCTGTGACCATGTGAGATTAACAATCCCACAAAGCTTGTTTAAAACCATCTTTTTGTAATAAACACAGTGGACGGGTTAGCTCTTATTTTCCTACTATTTTTCTCAAGGACCCTGAGAAATCTTAAAATAGTGTTCTTCCTTGTAAATTGACTTTGTATTTATAGGAAAACCAGATTACAATTCCTCCAAGTGCCTGAACCTCTCATTTTTTGGAGTCAGGCTTTTATTGTTTCTTGTGATACAGCACCTCAGATCACGGCCTGTCTCCTAAATCTTTGACAAGCAACAGATTACTGTCTGACTTTATTAAAATTTTAGAAAGAGCTGCTCTCACTATAAATGATGGCCAAATCCATTACTATCCCCTACCCACATTCTCTTTTAACTTAGAATCACTCCCTGCCATTTTTGGCTGGCTATTCTACTAGCAAAGCAATCCCTTTATGTTCAGAATGGGCCCACAGCAATCAGCTGGAATACTCAGAATGTGATTCAGATTCTGTTCCTTCCTAGGTCATTTTGCTCCTCTTTTTGCTTTCTCTGCTGTGCATGAGAACGTTGTGTTTAATCAACAAGGTTGAACCAACAATCAAGAAATAATACCCCAATCAAGGAACTACCAACTCAGAAAAACAAGCTAATAATAAACAGCCTAGTCAAGGAGCCACCAGCTCCTACAAACACTGACAGGGCAAGCCACTAGTATATAAAATGAGAGCAAACCCCATTCCCTTCTACCACTGATGATGTTACTTAGTTTGGTAATGCAGTGTCTGAAGAAAACATCCAAGCTCAGAGAGCCCCAAAGACCTCTACAATTTTGTGTTTTCTTCAATGCAGCAAGAAGGAAGATGTGCAACAGGACTTGATTGTGCTTCTTTAGGAACAAAAAACAATCATGCCCTAGGGTAGAATAGATGTAAAAATGGGATTTGAAATCAATCTCCTAATCTATTTTGCCATTTTCTCTTTAGATAAGAATAACACCGATGTTTCGACTGTGGTTAATGTGACCCATCCCTTCAGCTGTGTGGAGCAGGAAGAAATGCTGACCCTGGGTTTCACCATTGGCTCCTTTCTCTTGAGTGCGGCTACTTTGCCTCTTGGCATCCTGATGGACCGACTTGGACCCAGGCCTCTTCGCCTAGTTGGCAGGTGAGAAGAACAAGGTCTCTGAACTGGGGCAAATGACACGGTGGCCTATTGAAGAAAATACTTGGAAGGAAGGAAAAAAAGTGGCTGGAGTTTTACTAGGTCGCAAATTCTCATTTCAGTAGAAATGAATAAGTATTAGAAAGTTGTATTTGTAGATTAGAAACTGCACTGGAACCCCGGGGGTGGGGAAACGACTGACAATAGATTGCAGCTTTTAAGGCCGAGAGTGTCATTGTGAAATAATTGGGGGAATAATTTTCAATAATTTTTGGGGTCTTTTTGAGGCAGAATTTCCATACCTGGAGCTTTTCAGTTGTGTTGCACTACAACTCACAATATGGCCACTAGAATTCTGGGAGTTGTCATTTATACGTCAAGGGGGAAAGCTGCTTTGAGGACATAACTTAGCTCAGCAATCTATATATATAAAAGAGAAAACCACTCATGCATTAATCACGAAATCTCTAGAACTGTAAAGCCTACAAACTTGAAATTTGCCACATATGTTCCTCTTGGTTTCTAGGTGCTCAATAAGAAAGGATTTTTCAAAGTGACTATCAGAGCATTAGCATTTCCTATATTATTATAACACGCTCTGATGCTAATTAGTTTAGACATTCTACTCCCCCTCCCAAATTGAAAACAACTCTGGAGAGAATGGGATAGCATAGGATAGGCTTCTGTGGGGCAAGCCTGAGGAAGAGAAGTAGGTAGGATAAGAAAGGCTTCTGTGGAGCCAGACTGAGGGAGAGGAGAGGAAAGTCCGATTGTAACTACTCATTAATTTTCAAACTTTAAATGTCGATTTATCAAGTCCAATCACATATTTCGTAGCGGAGCATGGGTATTCAGCTAGTGATTTGATATATGTATTATTTCTTTATAGTGCCAGCTTTGCTCTCTCCTGTGCTCTCATGGCTCTGGCTGCCTACAACCCGTTAGGTGAGAAGAATTTTTGTGTTAATTGAATTAGTAACTTTTAATTACTTACATATGGGAAAGTCTTCTCTCTTCTGTGATTTCTCTCCCCTGATTTTCTCCTGGTTCTGTCATACAACTCAGCAGCCCACTCATTTTGGTTTCCTGCCTTTGTGGCCTCACATCTGCACTAAGAGTAATCCAATTAATAAGGAAATGGCCCTGGGAGGGTTATGGCTACATCCTCCTTAATGGCTCTAGATATATTAAAAAGACAGGTTCTCAAATTGGCAATTTTAAATCCCTTCAACTATCTCCACTCTTCAAATGTGCTAGATTACAACTTGCGTCTTCCCCAACTGGACATTTGTGGAAAAGATGTACCTATTCCTTATACCATGTTCTCAAGTCTTTCTGCTATCCCACTCAGCCTTCCATTATATTTCTATTTCCTATTACAAATCTCCTCCATTCCTTGTGAACACCATCCATCTTCTCATCCCATATTTGTTCTCCTTCCCAGTTCTTTCTCCATTGATTTTTCTTGGCCTTTCCTTAAATGGTTTTGGTGGAATCTGCCTGACCTTCACCTCCTTAACTGTAAGTACTGAAATAACCTTTTGCTTGGCTTGTATAACTAGAATTCTTCCAGCAAGATCAGAACAGCCTGTTTGAGATCAGGCTGGGATCATTCTGGTCTTAAGTTATTTTGCCCACCCCGGATTTTAAGATACAGAGGCCCACTGGCTTAGTTTTCAGAGCCTGACTCCTAATTAGTTTGTTCATTTTACTCAGACTCTCTATATTGTTCAACCTTGGCTTTGCCAAGACTTTCTACTACATTTCTACTAAGCTGAGACCACAGCTTTGGGTCTGGGCCTGTTTTGATTGGGTGTGTCTGTTTCATTTCATTTCAGACACATTGATTACATACTTATTCTTAACTCAGCCTAGATGTACTCTTGTACTCTTGGCTGAACTGAAAGGCACATCAGGAATCTCATGTCTTTTAGAATGTAAAGTTTACAGAAAGCGTTTGCAAAAAAAAGGGAGAGATTCCTCAGATCACTAAGCTTACAGCAGATCTATAAATTAGATCCAGTTCTTTTGTAGTCACTGCCCCAACCTCTTTTTTTGTGGCTTGTAGAGCTCTTTTTGACTGTGATTGCAGAAATAGGATAGTAAAGAACTATTTGGTGGCTGGGAAAGGGGCAAGGGCCATAGTGGGTGGTGATGGTTTATTATAGTAGCCCTAAAAGACTCTAGATCCAGTATATAATGTAAAACATATTGCAAGATAATTCAACTCACTGCCAGGAGTTCAATCCTCACTGGCTCAAGGTTGACTCAGCCTTCCATCCTTCCAAGATTGGTAAAATGAGGACCCAGATTGTTGGGGGAAATATACTTACCCTGTAAACCACTTAGAGAAGGCTGTAAAGTGTTATAAGTAGTATATAAGTGTTATTGCTATTTCAGCACAGTATAAAGAGTCATAATAATAAAATAAAAACATACACAAACAAACAAACACATGGGCGTGTGCGATGGGGGCTCCACTAACACATAAACCCTGGGCATAGGAACAGAGGTAGATCTGAAAAGATTTCCCCCCAAAATTGGAGAGCGGGAAGCATGTGTGTCTTAGAGGCGTGGCTTTTTAGAGGACAGGAGCTATGACACAGAAGGTGTGCTTCCTCAGTCCCATAAGAAAGAGAGAGTTTAATTGACACGATCTGGACTGGCCCCACTCCACCCGAACAAATCAGTTGGGCAGAATGATTGAAGTCAACTAGTTCCACAAATGTGGCAATTGAAACAGGGTGGCTACTTTGTGGACTTGGGCTGGGATATTTTGTCTTGAATGGGTTGTGAGAGAAGGTTGGCTTATTTTTGTTTCTAAAACATCATTAAGCTTATTTGAGGTTTACAATGCACATCTGTATGGTCCTCTTCTCAAAACAATGGGAATCCAAAGTTTAGTATTGTAGCCAGAAGAGACATAAGCAAGTTCAAGGTTGCAAAGAAGGTCCATTGCTGTTCTAGTAAAACGTCACCTCCTTGTGGAGGGGGTGTATTCTAAAAAGAACAGATTTGGCACTTGGTAACACCACTATGATGTGACAGTGGCTTTAAGTGCCTGTCTGCAGAAAGGAGGAGACTGTGTGAAGGTCTCTACCACTGCCACAGCTCTGCTGGGAATTGCTGCACCTGTAATTTGATCCACCAGCTGATTGCTTGCTTGAGTTTATTGGAAGCAGTTCTAGACAGCATACCAATAGAAGAAACAATTTAAAACAGGTTTAACATGCATAGCAGAAAAGAACACCAACTACTCACATTGGGGAAACAGCAATGCAAAGCCACATACCCCAGGTGAGGTCATTAATTGCCCTGTCCCAGAACCTATTGAAGAAAACCAAGGTATTAAGGCTTTCCTAACAGGCTGAGTGGGACGGATGGTGCTCCAGAGGTCAAGAACAGCCTCAGAGAAAACACATCTCTGAGCTCCAGTCCGGCATGGTGGCGTTTCTTCAGGGATGGACTCTGGAGCATATCAATCTTGTTAGAGCTTTATATTGCATGATTTTCTGTTCATGGCTTGCAGGACTGACTAAATAGCTCCTGTAGTTTGCTTGTACAACAATGAATGTAATTGTGCTTCAAATCTAATTGCTCGGACCAAAGAAGTTCCAAGAAGCATGGATCCATCATTTTTGCAATGCCTCCTGCACCATGAGCCACCATGAGCTCTGATTAGTCGTGATTAGGATACTCAGACTTTCCACGTAAAAGCCAGGATACATTGTGCTTCTGGGCCACTGGAAGGATAGATGTAATTCTGAATTCTACATGCTTTTTAGTTGTGGGGGGAAGGGGAGAAAAAACGAGGTGCCAAAGATAAATCTCTGTCTCAGCACAATTTTGAAAAGCATACTCCTGTTCTTCCCCATTGGCAGTTTTTAAAAACTTTCTTGACAATTTGTGCTTCAGCTCTGTTTTTGCACCATGTACATTCAAGATAATATTTTTATAGTGATTTTATGCATGTCTATCAGAATTGAAACTGTACTGTGAAATCTATTGAGACGGTTCCTGTTGCAGGTAGACACCTTCAGTAGCAGAACAGAGAAGTATGAGAGGGGGTTTGTTAACTCACCCTTGGTGCCCCTGGAAGTCTGTCTAGAAGTCCATTCAGACGTTCCTTAGAAAGAGACCCTGGGTTATAAGGGAAAGATGATATCAGAGGGGGAAAAAGATTTTCTTTCTACTGCTGTTAGTTTGCTGGTGCAAAACCCGATTCTTTGGGATTCCTTCAAATCAATTTGCATCACTTCTGTGTAATACCCAAAAGAATTTTTCAGCATCTGTGCTTCAGGTTTGAGTGGTTTTTGTTTTCACAATGGTAATTAAAGCTTCGCAGTTTGGGCTCAGAGGGATTGCTCATGTGGCACCTGTTGGTATGTCCCTGCCTGCATGTCTTTAAACAGCCCACTAAACCTCGGTAAAATGCAGCTTCTTTAAAGCATTACGGAAGATGCTACACGAGTGCTTCACATTCATCAACATTTAAATTTTAAAGCTGGAATTTAAAAAACAACAACCCCGCACAGCAATAATGGCAACACTGCACACAAAACTCTGTTTTTATGAGACAGCTGGCCCACAAATACGATATGAATATCAGATGATGTGGATGATGATAATACACCTTGACAGGAACTGATGAAGATGGTTATCTGCCTGAAAAATCATGGGGCTCACTTGCTTGATTCCAGAATTTGTAATTCATCGAGTAGTTTGTGGACATAGATATGAACATCTCTTTACAAAAACATAATGATCTATGAGAATATGTGCCCTGACTTAATGATTTTATAGCTGCACCATAAAGTTGCATCTCTGCCCACATGGGCAGCTTGAGCAGGCAGGGGTATGATTTCTGAACTGATCCCTTTAAAATATATATTTAGAAGGGTCTGTGCAAGACACATAATTGTAATGTAATCATATATGTGTAACTGATCTTTTGAACATGGTTTTCAAGGAGGCATTGTTTTTACAGCAGGCCTTGAACCAGTCTCTGGAAAGATGCTGAGTTTTCTCCACAGGCTTGTTTCTTTAGCTCTTCTTATGCCGTTGATCTATTTGCCAAAGTACAAAGCTCACAGAATTACCCTGAAAATTTGCTTGTCTTTCTCTTTCTCTCAGTGTTCTTTATTACAGTAAAAAAAAAACCAAAAATAATTTTAATAATGATCATTACTGATTAAACATTCTCCGCATTAAGCAATGAGCAGCAGACTCTTTTTTCCCCAAATGGAAGAAGTGCCAGTGATTTTAATGGGGCATACTCCCTTGTAAGTTTGAAACTGGACTCTTATTAAGCTGCTCTCGGAACCAGTCCAACTGCAAATAAATAATAAAGATCACAGGTTGCCCATGGCCGTCCGGTTATATATGGCTCTCTGATCCACTTTTTTTGCTCCCAAATTGTATTGCCCAAGTTCAGTGACACAACCATAGCTTTTTAGTAATAGAGTTCTCTGACCATTTTGTCTATAATGAAGGACAAAGCTGATGTAATAAGCTTCCATGACAGTTAAGGTAATTATTTCTCCCCCACCCCCAAAACGCAAACAAACCCCAGACCCTTGGTGAGAAAAGTCACATTACCAGCCATGATACCTGTGGTTGTCAAAAGATGAGAAAAAAATTAAACAACTCTAAGCTCTGGCCCTGCTTTAAAACTATTGCTCACCCCAACAATAGGCAATTTACAAAATATCCATGGCTTTTCTTGGCACAGGAGTTTGCTTTTGTAGCGTAGAGAATAAATATAGCATTTCTTTGGAGCCAGATTCTCAAGCATAACAACTAGTGAGTAGAATAAAGTCTTTGTGCCCCTTTGAAAGGCTGAGTGTTTTTTCAGACAAAGGGGAAAAAAAATACATTCGTGCACAAAGAAAACATATGTTTGGAATATTAGTATATCTAATCAATTAGATAAGGTAGTAAGTCTTGCCCAAATACTACTAAAACTCTTATTGTCATGACTTTTAATTGGGTGAAACAGTGCATCCTAGGTAACAATTTTTAAACAGATACCTCAAATGGTTGTGCAAAATCCAGGACCCATGACTTTTGAGGGAATGAAATTGGGAAGGTTGTGATTGCTTCAGGCTGATCCTGTGGTTGGGTTTCTACTTTGGTCATGTGATATTCATCTGGAATATTCTATAACAGTTTCCCAGCCACTCTCATAATCCCTTGCTTCCACTCCCCCAGCAGCAGCCGTTTCCCTGCCTGCTGGGGAGAAAGGAAGGAAGGACCCCATACATCCTATTCAGCTCATTCCAATCCTCCCATGGGTCTGTGCCACCCCCTGAGTGCCTTCCATAATTCACACCACCCCTTTTGAGTGTCTTCCCCATCACACAATACACATTGTGCACTCTGATGACAGGGAGGGAAGGAAGGAAGGGGAAAGGAGAAAGGAGGGAAGGATGCAAGGATGCAAGGAAGGAAGGGAAGAAGGAGGGAGGAAGAATGGAAGGAAGGATAGCATGAAGGAAGAAAGGGAGGAAGAAATGTCAGAATGACAGGGAGGGAGACAGGGAAGGGAAGGAAAGGGGAAGGAAGGAAGGAAGGAAGGAAAGAAGGAAGGAAGGAAGGAAGGAAGGAAGGAAGGAATTCTTAGTGCTCCTCGGCAGCAGGAAAGCAGAAGTTGCTCCTGTTCCCATTACTATTTGCTAATTCAGTTTCTCTGATTAGAGAAGGCAATATCTCTGAAACAATAACCCAGCAGGGTATGGGATGTCTACTATTTTTTAACATGCTGGATTTCTCTCTTTCTGTTCTGATCATTATCCACTTATGTGATCCTCTATCAGCAGACAGAAGTGCTTATTTTTTACCTTTATTTGCTAGAGGTAAATCCAAAGCAAAACAAAATGTTACAGGATAAAAGCATTAACAATCTGAACATTATTCTTCTGAATCACAGTTAACACCCATGCCTATGAGATTTTTTAATGTTATATCTCTCAGCCCTACTGGCTCTCATTAGCATTTCTCTGTGCTCATATAATTTAAGTAATTTACAGGGATAACAAGCGAATTTAAATATCTGTAGTTGTAAAATTTAGCAATATTTAACCCTTGTATGACAAATGGTAGAATGCAAACGTACAGATTTAAACATCTTGCTCTCTCTATGTGTTATGTGTGTTTCTAAATCTTCCTTGTTGGGCTGTTTGTATATGTAGTATAAGCTGTATGGGTTGTGTGGTGTATGTCACTCTGGTAGAGTGTCATGAGCTCTTCTCCTGCATGAGATTCCTTGAATGCCATGTTTCATGAGACAATACTGTGAAATTTGGGTGACCAAAGATACCTTGTGCCTTTAAGAGACATACCGAAGAGAGATTAGTGGCACTCTCAGCTAGGGCTCAAAGATCTGTATCTGTTGGAATTTCCTGTTGTTCACCATTTATAAAAGCACAGGGTGACTCTGGTCACTTCAGGTTCTCCAAAGCCCATGTTGAACGAGTCAGGATTATGACCTTGGCAGGAACTTCTCTCTCCCTGTTTGCTTGTCTAGGTGACCTGATCAACAGCTCTTCCAAGCCCTCTGCTCTATCCCATTGCTAAATGTGTAAGAGAGACATTGCTGTCTCAAAACATACAAGGATTATACCTGCTTCACTAGGAGACCAATGCATCTTTTGGAATAGACAGAAAAACACCCTCAGGGCACAGGTGGGGAGTACCAGCCAATGAGCAGTCAGAATAAAGTGCCACACCTTTTCCCTTTGCCTTGGAGAGAGGCATATATTAGGGAACTAGAGAAGGAGCCATTCCTTGCTTCATTGTTTACCCAAATCCAGTGTTAGGTTTGGCACCATGCCTTCCTTAGAGCTGTTCTAGAGGAAAAGAAATGAGCTTAAAACTGATAGTACAGGTAGTCCTTGACGTGCAACCATTTGTTTAGTAGCCGTTCAAAGTTACAACAGCGCTGTACGACCATTGCAGCATCCCCATGGTCACAAGGTCAAAATTTGGGCGCCTGGCAATTGGTTCATAATTTTGAGGGTTGCAGTGTCCCAGGATCCTGTGATCAGTTTTTGTGACCTTCTGACAAGCAAAGTCAATGGGGAAGCCAGGTTTACTTAACAACTGTGTTATTCATTTAACAACTGCAGGGATTCACTTAACAAATGTGGTAAGAAAAGTAAAATGGGACACTTAGCTGTCTCATTTAGCAATGGAAAATTTGGGCTCAATTATGATTATAAATGGAGGATTACCTGTTAATATCACTCCTACATAATAGCAATAGCACTCAGACTTATGTACTGCTTCATGGTGCTCTACAGCCCTCTCTAAGCGATTTTACAGAGTCAGCCTGTTGCCCCCAACAATCTGGGTCCTCATTTTACCCACCTCGGAAGGATGAGAGTCAACCTTGAGCCTGGTGAGATTCAATCTGCCAAACTGCTGGCAGGCATTATATCAGCAGAAGTGAGCCTGCAGTACTGCACTTTAACCACTGTACCAGCGCGGCTCTTCCAACAGCCTCTCAATCTGAGTGATTGTTAAGGGCTTAATTTTGAAGATTCCTGGGATGCTTCAGTGTTCATCCTTGGATTTCCTGGCCTGTGCTGGGCTTCAGGGATTTGGGTTTGTTTGTTTTTGTATTTCTACTGGGCAGAAGGGTGGTGGCACCTCCTTTACATCTGCTCTCTTGCCTTGCTCGGACTACTTCTTACTGAGACTATTCTTCTCTGCAGAAGTGACTAACCTGTTAGAGTGATCTGCCCCCCCCCACCCCTCCTTCCCAAGAGGTTGATGGGTTTCAGATTTTTCAACTAGTGCGGTTCATGTTTCTGTTGATGATTTGGCTGCCTCTGGAATATAGAGATTGATTATTGCCCCTTGAAAAATTTCTCCCACATCATATAGCCTGTTCATTCCCTTGATACACATGAGGGCAAATCAGGAGATGATTAATACACAAGTGGAGAAAAAGCACATCCTGAATCTGATCAAACATAAGAGCTCATTATCAAACGTACTTTGTGGTGGTGATGGAAGCCGAAAGCAGTTTCTCTTCCACCACTGCATCTCTTCCCAGTGTCATCCAGCACAATTTTCCTGAATAGATGAGGGTTATTTGGGATCCAGCTGAATACAGATCATAATAATCCTTGATGGCTAGCTGTGTCATGTTAACTATTGATCACAATCATAATTTAGACTCTGCAGCTTCAGACCAATTTGTAGGTTTGTTCAGGGCTCGGTTTTTCATTAGATTTCGTTGGATATTTTATTTTTAGGGCCTGCTAACACTGAGTGTTTGAGCCAGCCCCACATCTGTTTGCCTGTTATCCTTTATGGCTTATTGTATTCAGCAGGAATGACATGCTCAGCTTGGTCTGGAAATTATAAATCCTGCTTACATAAATGATCCTAACCTCATTAAAGGGAGGTGTAGCGAGCCTATTTCTGGGAATAATATCAGTGACTCTAGAATATTTAAATAATTTTTAGGCCAGTGGCCAGCATTCCCTTTCTGGATAAGGATAATAGCTAATCAGGTGGAGATGCTGATGGATGGAACAATTTACTAGATCCACTTCAATCAGGTTTAGGTGTTTTGACACGGAAACTGCCTTGATAATCTTTGATAGAGGAGGGAAACTTCATTGATTCCCCAGCTTCTTGCAGCAGCTGACTATCAACCATGGAATCTTTCTGGAGACAACTAAACAGCTTAACTGTAGGTAGAATAGTCTGGATGTGGTTGATTGGTTGGTTAAAATTGCAGCTGAATGGCTGCAAAAGATGATAATGGAGGACTTGTGACTGACTATTGTGGGGCTTCACAGGTTTCAGTTTATGCTCCATGTTGGTCAATACCTACATGGAACCAGGAACTTCATTTGGTAATGGACTGGATGACCAAGAGCAACAGATTGAAGCTCAATTCAGAAAAGACAGCATGCTGTTAGTGATGTTTGTGCCCAGAGTTTGTTCTGAATGTGCCTTAAAGGATTAGGTTCATAGCAAAAGGCTATTTGCAGAATGTAGAGGCCCAAAAAGCCTTTGAATGTAGAGGCCCAGATAGCCTTTGTGGCATAGAGTTCCTTTATCAGTTTAGGCTGATGTGGTACTGTAGCTACAGCCCTAACTGGATAGACATACAATAGCTTCAAAACAATATTTCTACGTATTTCTTGTTGGATTACTATAATGAGATGTATGTGAGGCTACCCTGAGACAGCTCAGCAGCGTCACTTAGCACAGAACTCTGGTAGCAAGAGTATTGAAAGGAATTGGGTAATATGAATACATCATGCCAGTTCTTTATGATCTCCATGGTCATGCAGTTTATTTCCACTTCAAGATGCTGATTTTAGCCTTTTATAAATTTGGGACTGTTGTACCTGAAGGAATCCCACTTCCGATAGGTTTTGACATGACAATGTCATCTTCAAGAGACTTTGGAAAGGTCTCCCAAGGGAGCTATTATTATTTTTTTTTTTTTAATTTGCATTTATATCCCGCCCTTCTCCGAAGACTCAGGGCGGCTTACACTATGTCAGGCAATAGTCTTCATCCAATTGTATACTATATACAAAGTCAACTTATTGCCCCCCAACAATCTGGGTCCTCATTTTACCTACCTTATAAAGGATGGAAGGCTGAGTCAACCTTGGGCCTGGTGGGACTTGAACCTGCAATATTGCAGGCAGTTGCTGTTAATAACAGGCTGCATTAGCCTGATGAGCCACCAGAAGCCCTATTATTGACTCAGTGCCAGGCAAATGCCTTATATTTTTGTTTTCCCCAGTCTTTTAATTATAATGTTGCTGTGATTTTTAGATCTTCTATTGCTACCTTTCTTATAATTTTATTACAGATTGTGTAAATATGCTTTAAACAACATGTTATTGTTTTAATTCCTGGTTGTTATGCTTTGAGATTTTTAAGGAAGTAGTATATAATTTAAAAAAAAACATTGTATTAGTTAATGCTACTATCCTAGGCCACTTAGTTCATTGGGTCTTGGCTTTTGAGTACACAAGTGAAGCTTTATACTGTAAATTGCTAGGCAGTGATGATACATGTAGTTTGAATATGTATCTTTGATGGAAAATTAGAATTTAGAAGAATGGGAATGATTTAGAAGAGAATATGGAAAATAAAGAAAGATCCAGCTTTTTTGGTTAGGGTTATAGTCTACAGAAAGTAAAAGACTCAAGAGAGTAATTTGAAAGGACCAGACTGGGGGATATATTTCTGTTTATTGTTGCTTCTTTTTGTATCTCTTTAGCTGCCCAACATGTTTGGAAACTTGCGTTCTACTTTCATGGCACTCTTGATTGGCTCTTATGCTTCTTCTGCTGTTACTTTTCCTGGAGTTAAGGTATGTAGTAGAACAGGATGATGCAGCAAGGAATGTCCTAATCCCAAATTCCTGATCTGGAGAGTCAAAGGCAGCTGTGGGTTGTATATCTGCGTGTTTCTTTCTTGGCTGATAAGACATTCAGTAGGCTGAGAGAGACACTTGAGGAATTCAGATGTGTGGTCTACCAGCAAAAAATCTACCGGTGGGAAGAGGAAAAGCAGGCCTGACTGACAAATCATCAGTCATTCAAAAGGTGCTTTTCAAAAGGCAACTGGACTTCCTTGTTTTTTTTCCCCCTTGAAAACATTTTGTTTCTCATCCAAGCAGCTTCTTCAGTTCTGAGGGTAAGAAGCAAAATGTTTTCAAGGAAAAAAACCCAAGAAAGTCAAGTTGTCTTTGGAAAAACACCTTTGGAACCACCATAACCTGGATGATTGAGAATTCCCATAGACATCATCTGTCATTGCTTCCCAAGAGATGGATGCACGTTCTCAACTGTGTGCACAGAATCCACAGGAATTACTTTCTGTATAGATATTAGAGAATTCATCAGTCTCTTCTGTGACTACTTATTGGAATGTCCAAAGCCATCCCATCCTTTCTCTGTGGCTTTTCTTGTACCATTCCTCACATTTGTTTTGCCTCTTGTCCTATTGCTATTAGCTCATCTATGATGCAGGAGTTTCCTTCATCATTATCATGCTTGTCTGGTCAGGCCTGGCTTGCCTCATCTTCCTCAACTGCATGATCAACTGGCCTAAGGAGTCCTTCCCAGCTCCAGAAGAGGCCAATTATACGTAAGTAGGAATTGCATGGTAATGTAGCTCTAACCAATCAAAATTATACCTGTTTTCTACAAGTAAGCCATCTGGTAAACAGAGTGCAAGAATGATGATTCTCGAGAATTTATATTGTGGCTGTTCTCCTTCTTTAGAGCGGACACTGTACCACTCTATCCCCATCAGATGTGCTCTATTTATTACCCTTAATTCCTACCTATTTGCCATGTTCGTTGGAAATTTTGGGAGTTCAGGAGCACATCAGCTTGTGGACAGTTACATTACACTAAATGGAAGTTGGGCTGATTTGCAATTTCTTGCCTGTCAGGCTCAGCATTCTCTGCTTTTAGTATCTTAAGTAGTACTGTTAAAGAGAGACGTGGCAAGTTCTGTGGAGCTTCTTTCACAGACTTTGTTTCCTTCTCAATTGCCTTGGCTGTCTTCTGATGGCATGCTTTGCTGCCATGTGCTGGCTTTGGAGGAGGTGTTGTTCTTCGACCTTTTGCTAAAATTTACATCTTTGTTAAGTGTGTATTGCAGAAAACTGGCTTGCTACTGGGTTACTTAACTATATTCGGGTTGGTTGATGATGAACAGAAAGCTTAGCATGCAGGAGAACGTCAGGCTTTCAAAGTGATTTTTACTTCTGTAATATTCCCCTGGGTCAGAGACTCGGGGGAGGGGAGGAGATGAAAAAGATGGTATACAAACATCTGGCACTCTTCCTGAAACAGGCATCGTACACCCCATCCAAACCTTGGCAGGTTCCTAAAGGTGCCAGATGTTGATGCCAGCCTTGGCTCAGCTTTTCCTTTCAACCCCAAGGCATTTCTCTCAAGAGTTTGAAGAGAAGCTTGTTTTCCCTTGGAAAAGTCCACAAGTCTTGAAGCTTTCCCTAATGCACCGCTTGTATTTGGCTGGGGTCCCATCAGGCTCTCCTGGTAGATGTTCTATTGTACTTCAGGCTCTCTTGTCCTTTCTTCACCTCTGTTTTCTGCCAAGTAGCAGAAATTAAGGGAGGGAAAGCCCTTTTTTTATCAGCTGTAGTGGAGAAAGCCTAGGCTTGGTCTTAGCTAATATGAGGTGACATTGCCAGGATCATTTCTGACCACAGTCATACATTATCTACACACCACGATTTGCATAATTGTAGTTTATTAAACAAGCAGCGTTTTATGCAATTAAGACAAAATTCATTTACTATACTTTTTAACTACAGTGGTCCTATGTCCTTAATTATAAATGACAATCCTTTATTTCAGAAACGTTTTAGATTTAATTTAATTTATTTATGTTCTAAAATTTTCCTTTGTAAAGCAAAATTATAAACAGAAACATTTTTAAAATCCCTACAGACCTCTTTCAGGTTTGCCCCCTTTTCGTGTTTGTCCTCTATTTTTCTCAATAAAAGATGGTCACTGTATATATAAAACTCACGAAGGCTGGTTTCACTTGAGAGACTACCAAGAGCCAAAGAGTCTGTGTAAGGGGTTTGTTCAGTGTGTGAGCCCAACTCTCTCTCTCTTCCTCCTCTTCCTTGATCCCTGAAACAGGAAGAAGATCAAACTGAGCAGCCTAGCTCTAGATCACAAGGTGACCGGTGACCGATTCTACATGCATGTGACAGCTGTAGGGCAGCGGCTAAGCCAGAGGGAGCCGCAGCTGAAGGGGGGCAAAGAGGCACTCTACCCATCAGTGCAGGACCTCTGCCAAGGACCCACCAAATCTGCCCAGCGTGAGTGCTCCTCTTGCTTCGCCATCCCTCAGTTCAGTGAGAGAAGCTGGGTGGGGAGAGGATGTGGGCAAGGGGCCTTTTTCACAAAGCTTGCAGTTTCATTTGTCATGTGCCTGACTTTCAAGGCTGCTTCTGGAAAGGCTGCTGGGGGTTTGGGGGCTGGTACCAGCCTTCCTAAGAAATGGGAACTTCTACAGTTTGTAGATTTGGCACTAAGATGTAGCTTCCCTCCCAGCTGTTCCTTCCTTCTCCAACTTTGGGCCTGTTGCATCAGGGGAAGTTGTTAGCTGTGGCTGCCACAGCTTGAGGACAGGCCCTGGCATCTGGCTCCATCTGTTGGCAGGAGACGGCCCCAGCATTTTTGTTTGTTGGCTTTAGTCCTAATTTTGGAGGGAAACACCACCTCCTAGGCAGTGGTGAGTGGGAAAAAAACAAAACAAAATTCAGGATAGAAATAGGAATGATGGGATCACCAGTGCAACTACTGTTCTTTTGACCATGCAGAAAAGCAAACAAGCAAACAACAACAACAACAACAAACAAATGTTGTAGTTGAATTAACTCTGCATTGTTCTCTTAATGGAACAGTCTTTTCGCTCTAAGTTTTTAGCAATCCTGTAGCAGTATAGGTTAGAACACGGGTGTCAAACATGATGCATCACGTTGCCATCACATGACGTTTGGGGCCTTTTCCCCCATTTGCGGAGCTGGGGTGGGTGTGGTCTGCATGTGATGCATCTGGCCCGGCGACCCCCAGTTTCACACCCTGAGTTAGAACATCAGCCAGGGAAATAGTGAAATTTGTAAACAAGTAAGTAATGTAGCCAGTACCTTTGTGGACCTTGAATTCAATCCAGGCTTACAAGTAACAGAAAACATTTATTTAATTGTTTAAGATACAAATATTGTAACACAAAAAACCTCCCTGCTTGTAGGTAATCCTCACTTAATAACCACAGTTGGGACCGGCAACTTCTTCTCTAAGCGACACAATCATTAAGCAAATCATCATGTGATCCCATCTACAATTGTACTGCTGGCTTCTCCATTGACTCTGCTTATCAGAAGCTGGTTGTGAAGTGTGCTGATGGTGATCATGTGACCATGGGGTACTCCATTGGTTGCAATTGCCCTCTGGTTATGAAGTGCCCCGTGTTAATCACGTGATCACAGGGATGCTGCAATTGTCACAGGTGCAAAGACTAGCAGAAAAGTAATATTTTCCGTGCCATTATGACTTGAGAATAGTCACTAAACAGGAGTTGTTCAGTGAGGACCCCCTGCATTAAGCATCACTGCCTTTCTGTTATATCACCAGATCTCTTCCTAAGAGATATAATCTTTGACCCTGAGGTGAATCTTTATTACCGACCTTTAAAGTTTAAAGTTGTCAAGGTTGGAGACCCCTGGTTTAGGCCAGTCTTTCTTGGTCTGATGCCAGATAGATTGGCTGGGATAGCTTACTTTTTCTGGGGGGCCATAGTCATAAAGCACCTTATGGAGAATCCAGTCTTGTTTGAGTCACAATCCAATTCCTTCCTAGTAAGTAAAGCATAAATGGAAAGGATATTCATTTGTTTGTCCTAAAACCATTCTAATCACTGCCATGTATTCCTTCTGGCTGCAGGCTCCATCCCCTTCTGCCACAGTGTCTGTTCTCCCATCTTTCTGTGGAGCCTCATCATAATGGGAATCACCCAGTTGCGAATCATCTTCTATATGGCAGCCATGAACAAGATGCTGGAGTTCCAGGTGACGGGTGGCGTGGACCCGGGTGAGCTCAATGGGAAAGGGTGTCTCTGGAAGCAATGCAGGAGAAAAAGGAAGCAAGGGGAGGAAGGACGTTTCTTCCTGCTTAGTGAACTTCTAGTTAAAAGTTCGATCCTGAAAAGAAAATCTGGTTAATCTGATGTGGGCTTTTTCTTTCTTTCCTTTTTTTCCAGTGCCAAAAGAATTGGAGGATAAAGCCGAGAAAACAGGCAGGAGCCTTAATTGCCTGGGGCTAAAATAGGTCTCTCAAAGTATATGTGTAATGTAATCTGATAAAGGACTTCTACATTCAGTTCTCTGTCTAAGCTTTAAGGTGAAATCTTCCATTTCCTAGGAAGCAAACCTTTCAAATATTCCCCATGTCCTTCAAAAAATTCTAGCCATTGCTGTGAACTCAAACCCTGCCAAACACCCGCCCCCTTTGTGTTCTCTGATTACTGGGAAGATGTAAGGGGATGATTTGTCACATTAGTGAAATCAAAGTGCTGAAAGAGCAGAACCATAATTACCACTGTGAATGTTAACAGGAGCTTCCTATAATGGAATGAGAAGTGCAAGACATAAAATCATGGTCAGCAGGTTGATCCTGTTGACCATGGAAATAAGCTATGGAAATAAGATGGACCGGAGAATTTCTGCTGTTCGGAAAGAAGTTTTCATTTCTGTTATGATGTGATTTTATACTTCTATCCCATCCTCCCTGCCCACCCCAATTTAGAATAATATGCCTTAGGGCTCCAAAATGATTTATTTGGGTTAGAGAAGGAACATTTCTCCTGGTTCTTTGGATTATATTCTCATTCCCTCTCTCCTTTCTTTTTTGTTGGACAGTCAGTTTCTACTCCTCCATCTTTGGTGTCATGCAATTGTTATGTCTTCTCACTTGTCCCTTCATTGGCTATGTGATGGACTGGCGCATAAAGGATTGTGTGGATGCACCAGGAAATATAAACCGTGCTGGATCTATCAAGTGAGACTTCGATAATTTCCAAATGTCAAAACAGCAAATCTAGAATGCAACCCATGCCTTGAGGGTAGAGATACTGGGGCGCTTAACAGAAGGACCAATGATAACTTTCCTTTATCTTCCTAGTCCTGAGGTGAAAGGAATTCCACCTAAAGTCCGCTACCTTAAGATCCAGAAACTCACCAATGCTATCCGAGCTTTTGTCACCACCAACCTTCTGTTGGTTGGATTTGGTGTCACCTGTTTGATCAACAACCTTCCTCTGCAGGTAACTTCTTTGTGTTCTTCATTCCTCTCTGATTTTCCTTGATATTCCCTCCTTTTGATAATGCTCTTCTGTTGCCTCAGTGCTGTTTTCCTTCCCTCACCAGCTCCTTAGCTTGTTTTTCATTTAATGGCTCCTGTTGATTTCCTCCTCCTTTCTTTGTGTCTTTTGCCCTACAGTATGTGACCTTCATTCTTCACACCATGGTGCGTGGCTTTTTCCATTCTGCCTGTGGAGGTCTCTATGCTGCTGTGTAAGTTATGCCACTGGGGGGAATCTTTTGCACTTAAGAATGGGTGCAAGGAGATTGGCCTAGATTGGTAGAATGATCTGCTACTCAGGTTAAAATGGGGTCGTCCTTCTAGTCTGAGCAGTGTAGTCTCTCCAAGAAGACGAAAGCTGTGTGAGTTTGGCTTTCTTTTCTTGCTTATTATCTTTTTTTTCCCCAAGGGAGCAAATCTTCCCTAAGAATGGAAGAGGATGAAATAGAAGACAAGCATCAGTTAAATTTCTTTTCCAATTACTGAGTCTAAATACTGTTCATGGTTTTTAAACAAGAGTGGCAGTTTATCTTCTTCTTACATTTTCCATTAGCATTTTCTTAGACCTAAATACACGTTTAATCCATTGAGGCTTCTAAATCTTTATAATATTGATAGATTGGACAGCTTTTGAGCAGGGTGGGGAACCTGTGGCCTTCTAAAGGTTGTTGAACTATCGTTCCCAGAGTTCTCCATCATTAGACATATTGACTGGGCTGCAGACAGTTGCAGTTGAGCAGTTTCTAGAGGACCACAGGCTCCCCAACCCTGAACAATTAATAGATTTCCATTTCTCTAAACAAAATAGAAACCTGTGGTTGTTAAGAATGGATATTTCTGTGTAGATGTTGGGATAAGGGTTGTCAATAGCCTCTCTGGCTTTTTGAGAGTCATTTTCTTCATATTACATTTGTTCACCAGGTATCCTTCCAATCACTTTGGTACATTGACCGGACTCCAGTCTTTGATCAGTGCCGTATTTGCTCTCCTCCAACAGCCACTTTTCATGACTATGGTGGGGCCATTACACGGGGATCCCTTCTGGGTGAGTTTCAGCAGTTTGAATGAAGATGTTCTGTTTCCCTTCCCCCAATACTCCCAGCAAAGAGTCAGTCAGAGGCCTCCTTTTCTGATTTATTTACATATATATAAATGTCCTGGCTACGTCTACCCAAGGGCCTGCCAAGTTTCTGGAGATAACAAGGAAATTACAGATAAGGCCAGAATTACTCACGAATATATTCTTCCCTCCGTTGATACAGATTGCCCGCCCAAATTCATTACTTTGTCCAAGACAAAAAACCAGGAAGTCCCGCCTCCTATTTATAGTCTCTGCAGATGTCACTGCATGACAATTATGACTTGGCTTTGTCCCAACTCTTCCGCTGCTGCGCACGCCGATCAAGTCTACGTAACCTTGCATCACTCCAAAACTGTTCTTGGGGCATTGCCAAATCAGACGGAGGCTCCATGGAATCAGGCTTTGCCGGCCCCTCCTCCTCCCTTTGAGTGGGTGCCAGGGAGGGAAAGGGCTCAAGAGAAGCAGGGCTGGCCAGGTCTTCTCCCTCACTTTCTGAATCATCCGAGTCCAGGAGTCTGGGTCCAGGAACCTGGGTCACAACAGAAGATAGGAGTTTCTTGAAGAAGAGACGTGGTGTTTTTTAACATCCAGCGTGAAATCCACTTCATTATTTAGATATACTAACAAAACACTCGAGCAAGCTCAGTGCCAAGCTGATATGCTTCTTCCCATACTAACAATATGTTTGGCTTCTCAGTTTTCTTATTCTGTACTTTGTGTATCAGCGTATCCCTTACCTTGTTTTCCCCAAAGCTGTTGTACCCAAACCCACATACATCCTCTGTCTAATTTTCAATTCTCACTCATATCAGCCACTTTTTAAAAAAGGTTTTTAAAAAGTGCTTTACAGATTTGGAAAAAAGAGGTATTGGCGATGTCACATAAGCTCCACAGAATTGCTCTGATTGGCTTTGTTATCTGACTTTTTCTCTGGGAAGTTGTTGCAGGATAGGGAGAACGATTCATATGAGCATGTAGTGTAATTATCTATTGTAGGTAGATAGTGATCTCTAAAATAAATAAATGTGCACGATCCCATTTTGAATTAAAGAATATTAATGCAAAATTAGGGCTTTGATGCAATCAAAGCAGTCTTCTTTCAAGAAGCTACTCCAGAAACAAAACTAGCAATTCTGTACCAGTTACTATCACTGCTCATAAATGGACATAATTCGTGTGATGTTCCTTGCTTTATTCATAGGTGAATCTTGCCCTCCTTATCTTCTCATTTATGGGCTTCCTGCTCCCCTGCTACCTCTTCTACTACCGCTACAAACTTATCCGGAAGCAAATGGCCAAAGATGCTGCTCATATGAAATTCCAGGACAATGCAGCTGCCAATGGCTTGCTGAACAACGAAGCCACCTCTTTATAAACTAGGCATGGGGAAAGTGGGGAGTTGTGGATGATGGAGAACGGAATGCGGAATCGGTGTGCCTAACAGATGGAGCAAGGCGCCGTGAGCAAAGGGATGATACAATACTGTGAGAACATTACATTTGGGAACTATGAAAATAACGGAGGTGCTTTTAATTCTCAACAAATGCCTATCTATATTTATATCTATATTTTTTATATATAGAAACAAAACTCTATTTTTTTGCAGGGTATTTTAAAAAGCTCAGTGATTTTTAAATAGACAATTAGGAACATCAGTCACTAAGCATTGCAGACCAAGAAGCATTTATGAAAAGATCTTGGATGAAGAATTGGCAGGATGGAGTACTGTGTCTAACCTAGAGCACCTTAAATAGCCCACGCCTGTCATAATTTTCCAGGGCTGTTTGGCCCTGGTGGGGAGGAAATGGACTCTCACTACTTCCCGCCTCCCTGCCTGATAATTATGACAGAGAAAATCAGGAAGTGTCTGCAGCACCCCCCCCCCCAAGAAGTAAATTCAAAGGGATTATTGTTTGCCAACAGTCCCAGGGAGTCCCTTGTGACTCTGTCCCCCTGGGTTTTGGCAACTAATGTTGGGGTGTCAAAGAATTTGATGCCGTGTTAGATCATTGCTTGGTAATGAATGCTGCAGGTTGTGCCTTAGCCCCCAATCTTGTTTTGAGCTTTATAAGACAAGCCACCTCCCCATGAATTGTCCCCCAGAGATGAATTTAATGGCCTTTTGAGTGCTGTGAATTTTTCCAGATATTGTTCTTTGATCTGTCTTGATTGCAAGTGTGACAAGGTTTGTATACTACAGAAATGTAGGGAGTCATTGATTTAACAAGAGTTGTGTCAGAAGAATAGAAGTGCCAATTTTTCATGACTGACTTTCTGCCTGGGCCCTTCCAAAATAAATTTTAAAATCCTAGCAACTGGATTTGCACTGGTAGATCCCAGCCAAACTTTTTATTTATTTATATGGAAATTCTGTTGCTGCCTTTTTATTAAGAGCAGGCTGTGGTTTTTCTTAAACAAAATAAAGCCATACAGTAATTCCAATGATAAAATTAAATAAATTTCTGTGCAACATTAAACCCAATAAATGTCTTAAAAACTAAATAAGCCAACTGGCAACTGAGTGATAAAATGTAAGGTAGATTAAAAATAGAAATGATGGAAACATGGTTCAAAATGTTTTATGAGGTATATAAAGTAGCATTTCACTGGACTGGGCTGACTCTTCCTTGGGAGTAAATTCTATATATAGGTAGTCCTCGACTTACGACCACAATTGAGACCAACATTTCTGTTGCTAAATAAGACATTTGTTATGTCAGTTTTGCCCCATTTTACGACCTTTTTTGCCACAGTTGTTAAGTGAATCACTGCAGTTGTTAAGTTAGTAACAGAGTTGTTAAGTGAATCTGGCTTCCCAATTGACTTTGCTTGTCAGAAGGTCACAAAAGGTGATCACATGACCCTCGAACATGGCAGCCATCATAAATATGAATCAGTTGCCATGCGTCTGACTTTGTGCTGTAACAGTCATAAGTGTGAAAAATGGTCCCAACTAGTCACTTTTTTCCCGGTGTTGTAACTTCTAATGTTAGAACTTCTAACAGTTCTACATGAACAGTTCTAAGTCGCGGATTACCTGTACTAGAACCAACTCTGAAAATGTTTTAGGCCTACAAAGATACCTGCAAGTTTCCATTCAATGGTTGTGGCATGGAAAAAATGGAGGAGAAGGCACTATTGGCTGTGGTTGATAAATATTCTATTCCAAAACAACAGAGGAGACAGGATCGTTCACCCCACTTTTACAGCTCTGGCAACTTCAACCTTAACAGGTCAAAGTCATCAACCCTCAGCTAATATGGTAGCCGGGACAAATCGTATTTGGCCTATTCCTGCTCAAAGTCTGGCTGCCATATTCTGAATCAGTGAAATTTTTTGAAATAGTTTCAAGGACTCCTCTCTGTATAGCATACTGCAGAAGCTAAGTGTGAAAATTGCTAGATGAGCAGCATTTGGAAACATTATAGCACTTTCACTGAATGGATGCCATAATGGGACTTGCCCACCCATGAATGCCTACCCTGGTGGGCCTTGTAGTCACAAAACATCCGTTTACTCGGAGATACACTGGTGAGATGATCTTATAATACTTCGCGCCCAGCATTCCAACATTGCTCAGTCTTTTTTCCTGGTGAGTTAGGAGTGTTTCCAAACAAATGATGCTGATCCTTCATCATTTTCAAAGAATACCTAAGACCTTTTTCAGAAATATTCTTCTTTTTTGGAAATAAATGTGAAATTAGAATCTGACATTTTGTTGTATATCATTCCATTATGTATAATATCAGCTGGGGAAGGGAAGGTTGCTAGACACCAAGGAAAGTATCCCTTGGTATATTGGTGCCCATTGACATCATTTTACTGCCATATAGTGGAACCTGTGCAAAAATAACTGAGTCTAACCACTGGAAAAGAATTCATCTGATATAACTGTCAAAGCTGGAAAAGAGCCTATTTGTGGATATGCCAGTTAACTGGATGTAATGTTTCCAGGGTTACTTTTAAATTGCAAATATATAAGGGAGCCAGAATGGGTTATACTTACCATTCCTACCTCAATTCATCAAATCTTTCCTTTAGAGCAATATCTGTCTATCCATCCATCCATTTATCGATCTATCAATCATCTGTCTGTTATCTATTCATATTATGTGTGTGTGTGTCCTGTATGTGTGCATCTCTCATCTGTGTATTAAACACAAAGTGACACTACTTCAGTTTGTCACTCATCTGATTAGAAGCAGCCTCTGATGAGTGATGCTCTCATGCCTGATGTACTGGGAGAGGACAAACACAGCAATGGCATTTAAATGGGTCCATCTTTCTACTCCTCTTAATGGTTTTTTCTCAAATCATTTTGCACAAATGCAAAAGGAGGAGGTAGAGGCCTGCAGTACAATTGGGAAGGCCAATAGTTTTCTAGGATCTCTTCCTGCTGGACCATTTTCCTACAAGGCAAGAAGAGGGGCTTCTGCAAAACCTATTGCTCCCAACCAGCCGAGAAAGATACTGTAGCCACTGTCCATTAGAAAATGCTTAGCAGAGCTTCTTGTCCCTCAATACAGGTCTGTCTTCCAGGGGCAATTGGAACAGTCTGCATCATGAACACTAGAGTGAAATGGATTTATCTTACTCATTTCATCCGGAGTAAATGGAGTTGATACGTCACTGTCTGCCTGATAACCTTAGCCAAGCTACTGATAGAATAAGAATAGGCCAATGGCCAAGACGGAGAGAATGAGAGAAGGCCTCTTTAAAAGCAGTATCAGAAGCATTTAATTAGGGGGTTGCTTTAGAACATGGCAAAGACATAGAAATAGTGATGTTCCCAGTCCATCCAGCCTAAAATGAGGAATTGCCTTTCTCTAAGTAGGATACTATCTGACCTGGCATCAGAAGATAGGAAAGATCCTATTCATTGTGCCCTTGGAAATTTTCCAGAGCTAAAGTGTTCTGTGTTGTGGATTAGCATAAGACAAGTTTCAGAACACAAGCGATAGGGACTTCCATATCTTTTAGGACAACGCTGTTACTTGTTTGATAGTTTGACTTACTTTTCCTTAGTCAGCTACCCTCATTCAGAATTGTTCGTTTCCCAGCATCAGCGCTGAACTTAAAAAATAAACAAACACCAGGTTAAAGTTAGTTAGCCTTATGCCCACATCAGTGCAAGGGATGTGCATATGAAACTTATTCATTTCTGTGGCAATCAACACATATATCTATTTTTCTACCGTTACCATTCAGGGGAAACAAAAGAAAAAATCAAGATTGTTTGTAGCCCTGCTAATACTTCTTAATCTGAGACAGGCCAGAATGTGCAGATCCTTGGTGCTACCAATAAATAACCCACCCTCATTAACCTGCTTCTAGTCCCAGTTGTGTTTTAAAAAGGCATTTAGAGGTAAATCTTGAGTTAACGACCATAGAAGAGCCTGCCCATTATGGTTGTAATTCATGGCGGTCGTAAAACGGAGTCAGTCATATGATGACCTTTGTAGTGGTCGTTGCTGAATGAACCAATGGTTCACTATGAGTGTGGTTTTGCCAAACACCAGAAATAAATGTCAGTTTTCTGAAAAACTTGTAAAACATGGTCATGTGACCGCAAGATGCTGCAAACAGCTGTAGATGTAGCCTGGTTACTACCTGACATTCAGTCATTTGATCCCGTGGAGCAGGGGTCTCCAACCTTGGCAACTTTAAGCCTGGTGGACTTCAACTCCCAGAATCCCCCAGCCAGCAAATTCTGGGAGTTGAAGTCCTCCAGGCTTAAAGTTGCCAAGGTTGGAGACCCCTGCTGTGGAAGGCCTAAAGTTGGAACTTTGAATCTGGGTCGTCAGTAAACACCCCCCCCCCCGCAGGTAGGTTTAACAGAACTTTGACGGTTGCTAAGCGGCTGGTCATAAATTGAGGACTACCTGCGCACATGTCCAACTGCACCAAAATGGAGATAACGCTAAATATTCATGAGACATCAAAAGCAATGCAATGCATATATATTCTGGCTGCATTTGGATATTAATCCGACGTGCTTTAGTTCTGAACTAATAAGCTATTTTATAGTAGGCTTGAATGTTTGCATAAATCTCCCTGACATAACTGGATTACTGGTATGTGTGGCTGAGGGAAGAGTTTCACTTGGAGGTTTGCAACTTGTATCACACTTATATCAAAAAAAAGGACAAGAACTGGCAAAAAGCTGTAGAGAATAAAAGGTGGCCAGATGTCGTGACACCAAAAGAAGTCTCAAGCTTTGAATGAGACAAAAAACATTCAAAATCACTTCAGAAAGCTGGACAAACATTCTGAGTTGATTGCATTCGTGTTCAGAAGCAGGTTATAACGTGTACCGTAATGAGTGGTTATAACTTGGGGATGATGCTCAATACGTTTTCTGTTTCTGAATGCTAATTTGTGCAATTGTTTCAGTGAGGAAAACAAGACCAGCTTTCAGGGTGGTGACGGAGGGCATCTTTTGTTGTTTTCCGTTTAATTTTTATTTATTTAGAGAATTTATATGGCTGTCCGCTCACTTTCAGTGACTTTAGGGGACTTACAAAAAATAGAAATTCTACGGCTTTCCTATTTTATATAATGAACCTAGTTGGCTCACAGCAATCCATAAAACTATGGTTAAAGACAAAAGTACCCTTCCTTCCCTTCCCCCAAGTGCCAGACCAAACATCCCCACATGCTTGGGGGAAGACAGAGGTCCTCCAGAACAGGGGTCTCCAACCTTGGCAACTTTAAGACTTCAACTCCCAGAATTCCTCAACCAGCAAAGTCTTAAAGTTGTCAAGGTTGGAGACTCCTGCTCCAGAAGGCTTAAAAAACAGGGCTCTCTCTGGTTTCATATAGGAGGCTGTTCCAAAGGGCTGGGCGGCTATTTGTTGGTTGTGTGCTTGCAGTCTTTTTTTTTTTAATTGAAAAAGTTTTTACAAAAATTTTCACCCTCCTTTCCCCTCCCTCCCTCCCTTCCCTCCAAAACCACCCTCCTCCCTCCCCCACCCCCCCACCCCTGACTTCCCAGAAGAAACACAAGGTATAGTTCAAAAGAAAAAATCATTCGCTAAATTTTCCTTAACACAAATTATAATCCTCCCCTTCTTCTCAAATCCTTCCCCCCTACAAATCAGAGATAAATACATCCTAATCATTCAAAAGCAATCTGAAATCTCTTAATCTGATATCTATTTTGCGTATATTCAATCCATTTTTTCCATTCAGTTAGATATTTTTCTTGTGTAGTGTCTTTCAAAAAGGCTGAGATTTTAGCCATCTCAGCCAAATTAGCAACTTTCAATATCCATTCTTCTATTGTAGGTAACTCTTTTTTCTTCCAGTATTGTCCTATCAATAGTCTTGCCGCTGTTATTAAGTTTAAAATCAGCTTAGTTTCAATTACTGTACAGTCCGTAATAATTCCCAATAAGAAGAATTGCGGTAAGAACTTTATCTTCTTTTTCAAAACATTTTGTATAATCCACCAGATCCTTATCCAAAAAGCCTTAATCTTCTTACAAGTCCACCAAATATGAAAATATGTAGCATCATCACAATATGTGTGCTTGCAGTCTTAACACAGCCACCTATTCAGAAGTAAGGAGAGAGCATATACCATGTGAATCTGGCTGTCCATTCCCCAAATAGCAGTAATTATTTCTCTGGTTTTGGACCAAAGTTTTTGAAGTGACTTCCTGGAGACCAGCAAGCAACAGTGGCCGGAAGAATCGCACCACAAGGCTGTGGTGTCGGTTGGAGAACATTCTTTTTTAGAAAGTGCCATCTTTTTCTCCAGGTGGTATTACCTGTTGTTACTGTGACTGTAGTGCGGCAGAGAGAAAGGATATAGCTCAGGGGCAGAGAGGGGTTTGCATATATAAAGTCCCCAAATCAATTTGTGGCACCTTCAGTGAAAGGTTTTCAGGTAGTGTGCCTGAGAAACAGCTCTGCTCGAGACCCCGAAAGGCTGCTGCCAATCAAGCTAGACAGATCTGGGTTAGATGAATAATTGGTCTGACTCTATATAAGACAGCTCCTTCTGCTTAGTTAATTAATATCCTATCTTTCTGATCCAAGGATTCCCCCTCAGGCAGCTCACAAAATCTGTATATCTATAGCTAACGAGGGTTCTACAAGTGTCAGAGGGAATATCTAGTAGGTATCCATGACACAATTACTGGAATGGCAAAGTAATTTCTGCCCTCTTCCTCCTCCCTCTCTATCCCTCCCTTCCTCCCTCCCCCTCCCACCATCTTTCTGAGGTATATATGTATATATACATACATACATACCACAGTGTGTTTAATATGGCTGTACCTCCTCTCCTGCCTGGTTGAATTGTGAGCTTTTTTTGAGGAGTGTGTACAGAACCCATCACCTTTTTAATGGAAAAAACTCATCATTGGATTCTTTTCCCCAGTCCCATTCTGGGGGTAGAGCAGAGGTGGGTTTCAGCAGGTTCTGACCAGTTCTGGAGAACTGGTAGCGGAAATTTTGAGTAGTTCAGAGAACCGGTAGTAAAAATTCTGACTGGCCCTGCCCACATCTATATTCTGCCTCCCGAGTCCCAGCTGATCGGGAGGAAATGGGGATTTTGCAGTAACCTTCCCCTGGATTAGAGTGGGAATGGAGATTTTACAGTATCCTTCCCATGCCACACCTACCAAGCCACACCCACGGAACCGGTAGTAAAAAAATTTGAAACCCACCACTGGGGTAGAGAGTAGCTGTGCTGCCATTTTGGTCTTTCAGTTTGTAGGATTAGGCAGCTGGGGGATGCTACTGGGGAAACATTTTCTTATAAGTTTGAAAATAAATTCTGAAGGATATTTGCCAGTTTTCTTTGGTGCCCTTCAGAGCTCTCTCAGTAGTTTATTTACTAGGCTCTTAATACATTACCCATTAAGTTGTCTGTTTTTGTAGGCAACATACAACTGTTACCAATGCGACTTTCTAATAATAATACTACTAATACTAATACTACTACTACTACTAATACTAATACTAATAATGATAATAATAATAATAATGCAGCACTGTAAACTGCTTTGTTTATTTGGATGGGAAGGGCAATCAGTAAAACATGTTATGATAGGAGAAGAAAGTTAATTTTCATAATGGAACAGAGCAAACAGGTTTAGAAACTGAGGTTTCCTAATGCAGTAAACCGGGGTGGGTTCCACTTACCTTCGCTACCGGTTTGCTCTCATGAATGCAGGCATGCTTTGTGCACACGCATCGCTTCTGCGCATGCGCAGAACCTTCTGTGATGACATCTGGGTGGTGGGCGGAGCCTCCTGCCGCTGCTGCCACCGTTTCATGCGAACCGGGGCGAACCGGTAGGAACCCATCACTGCAGTAAACTCTGATGTGATGTGGGTTTAGTCTGCGTGAATCCTAAAGCATGCTTGATGAGTCAAAGATGGCAAACAATCCATAACCATGCTTGTCCTAGAAGTTAAATTCCAGCTTCCACAAATTAACAATGGCATCTACTCCAGGTTCAGGTGACATCATGTGCCTGAGCTAAAGCCTCTGTATTTCGTTACAAAAAGCTAAACATTGCAGAAGGGCAGATGTAAAATAGCGCTGGATGTGCACTGATTAATGGTTTCAGAGGTTTAATATGATGTTGAATAGTTTGAGCTCAACATTTTGCAGGTGGTTGAATTCATGGACTGCAACATTATCTAGATGACTTCATAGAAACAGCATGTGGTCTTCAAAAACAAAATGCACAGGTACCGTATATGTGGTACCTTGCTCAATAGTAGTAACTGTGAGAGGGATCTTGGAGTCCTAGTGGACAAACATTTAGATATGAGCCAGCAGTGTGCAGCAGCTGCCAAAAAAGCCAACACAGTTCTGGGCTGCATAAACAGAGGGATAGAATCAAGATCACATGAAGTGTTAATACCACTTTATAATGCCTTGGTAAGGCCACACTTGGAATATTGCATCTAGTTTTGGTCGCCACGATGTAAAAAAGATGTTGAGACTCTAGAAAGAGTGCAGAGAAGAGCAACAAAGATGATTAGGGGACTGGAGACTAAAACATATGAAGAACGGTTGCAGGAACTGGGTATGTCTAGTTTAATGAAAAGAAGGACTAGGGGAGACATGATAGCAGTGTTCCAATATCTCAGGGGCTGCCACAAAGAAGAGGGAGTCGGGCTGTTCTCCAAAGCACCTGAGGGTAGAACAAGAAGCAATGGGTGGAAACTAATCAAGGAGAGAAGCAACTTAGAACTAAGGAGAAATTTCCTGACAGTTAGAATAATCAATAAGTAGAACAACTTGCCTGCAGAAGCTTTGAATGCTCCAACACTGGAAATTTTTAAGAAAATGTTGGATAGCCATTTGTCTGAAATGGTGTAGGATTTCCTGCCTGGGCAGGGGGTTGGACTAGAAGACCTCCAAGGTCCCTACCAACTCTGTTATTATGTTATGTTCTCTCCGGATAGAATTCTGCCTCCTCCTTCAATCCATATTTAGGATCATGTTGTTTGGGCCTGGATGCTGAGAAGCATCAGGCCTTCTTAGTACTTGATGGAAGATTGCCAGGGAACACTGAGGCTGTAGGCTAGACTGGAAATTGCAAAAAAAAAAAAGAAAAAGAAAAAGAAAGAAAGAAAAAAAAGAAAATAATATCTTGGAAGGGGGCCACAGCAAACCACTTCCATGTTGCTGCCAATAAATCTTTATAGAGAAGTTCATTAAGTCACCAGGATTCAAAATCATCTTAAAGCAGATCTTCTTTTTATGAACCAGAGCCTGTGCTAATGTATGATTGGTTTTCCTGAGTTCTTACTGTTATAAACCTTTATAGCGTGCCTTCGTTTAATGAAATGGGGAAGAATTGGACACCTCAAAAATGCTGGAAATTTTTGCTTTAAGGTTCTTGAAATGGACTTTAAAACAAACAAGATTGCCATCTATGAATAATTAAAAACTTGGTTTCAGGAACATTTGATTATATTTTAGAAATAGTATTTTCTCCCACACATATAAAGAATCTCTGCTTGGAAAATGTCAAGCAGTTTTCCTTTGTTTTCCATTATTCATAATATGCGAGTCAGAAACAGCTCAATTAAACTGCAAGGCAAAGTATCAGGGAAAAAAAATCCTTTCAACTAAAGGTACAGTTAATGTAGAGAATTCATGAGCATGGAACTGGAACAAAATAGGAGTAGCAATTACATGGTCATTAGACCAGAAAGCTGTGTCTAGATTTATAGCAAATATTCAATATTCATTAATTTACATTCATTTTTAAATGTTCGTAACCTCCTTCCAATACACATTTCCAGGGACCATATTACAAAATACGTACCAGTTCATTGAAGAGATCCCATTCTTAGGAATAAGGAAGGAAAATCCCATTCTTAGAAACCGTGTCTGTGAAAGCTATAGCTTGTTCAGAGTTCTAAACCAGGGGTCTCCAACCTTGGCAACTTTAAGCCTGTAGGACTTCAACTCCCAGAATTCCCTAGCCAGGAAAGCAAAGCTGGCTGGGGAATTCTGGGAGTTGAAGTCCTCCAGGCTTAAAGTTGCCACGGTTGGAGACCCCTGTTCTAAAGAATGAAAATTGGTTTGGATGTGCACCCTTTAGAAGGTAAAAGAAGCCTCCTTATTGGATGAATTCACATATTGCACAGGCCATAATCTGCTTAACCCAGTATGAACCCAACTATTGTACATCCAGCAATACAGAATGTGTGCCAACGTGCCACACATTCCTTTGGCCTTTTTAGGCCACATTGACTACTGGCACCAATATCCTACTATGGATTTGCATGTTTAGAATGACTCAGAAGGAGCCATTCGTGCCCCGAAACTGTGGCAGCCTAGGTCAGTGCTTACTTATTCTTTAGCTTAAAGAAGGGGTGAAATCCAGCAGGTTCTGACAGGTTCTGGAGAACCGGTAGCAGAAATTTTGAGCAGTTCGGAGAACTGGCAGCAGAAATTTTGAGTAGTTTGGAGAACTGGCAAATGCCACCTCTGGCTGGCCCCAAAGTGGGGTGGGAATGGAGATTTTGCAATATCCTTCCCCCAGGACTGTGGAGAGAATGGGGATTTTGCAGTATCCTTGCCCTGCCACGCCCACCAAGCCACATCCACAGAACTGGTAGTAAAAACTTTTGGATTTCACCAATGGCTTAATGCCTGCATACGTACATACGTACATGTATACATACACGTACACATGTATGTATGTATGTATGCAGGGCCAAAGCGGAAGCATGTTGCGATGCTCTCAATCTTCTAGATGCACATAATATGCTGAAGTATGGTTTATGCAAATCTCTTGCTCTCTGGAAAAAGCTCTAAGGCTGGGAAAGAAGAAAGAAAAAGAAGAGGCTGCCCAGCCACAAAGCGGATGGCTCAGTTAAGTGGCAATGAGCGCATCTTTGAGCGATTTCAAAGACCAGTTTGGGACAGATGCTCATGGTGAAAAATCTATGCAGTCCTTAGAAACTAAAAACAACTTCGTGGCATATAACTAATGGCTGGTTAGTTTGAGGTGCAGGGTGTTGGATGAATAATTTTTGGTTAAAAGTCCATTCTTCCCTTCAGGATCAAATTTGGGGTGGAGGGGGGGAAAGGTTTGTCAGTTTCCAGCAGAGGAAAATTGTGATTAACACGAATCGACTCATCCTTTTGCTATTCTTAGTCACTTCCGCTTACCTGACAAGCAATAGACAGAATGACCACATGTGCCCTTCTTTCAAGTGTCCTAAAATACAAAAACCTCCAAACGGGTGGCTGATGCTTTACATCAGCATCAAATCGTAGCAAATAAAATTATTGTCCGCAAGATGAAAGGAGAAGATCAGGGCACAAAAAGAAAGCGGTATTGATATGATTTGTGTACAATCCAGTGGGGGGCGATGTGAGCACATTGTGAGGCAGTGAATAGATGGAAGCGTGTTTTTCTCCTGCTCGAGGAAAGCATGGCTTTAAAGGCAAACCCTCTGATTTCTCTCAAGTTCTTCTTCTCTGCTGGAAGGCTGCGTTTCAAGAGGAAAGGAGTGGATATTGATGACTTCTTCCCTTTTAGCCCACAAACCCTTCAAAACGCATTTTAGACTTTTGAGTACATTCCCAGCCAGCTCATTGATAGCAGACGCTGAGGATGAATGAACCTGTCTGAACAGGAGGAAGACTAACCCCGTCTTTAGCAGGTGGCACTGCCAGGCAGACTTCTTCTGGGTTGGACCTGATCAGTGTTTCGATGGGAGATTTCCAGAGAACGTCAGGGCTGTTGGTATATAGGGAAATCAAGAAACATCCGAGGAGATAGCAGTGCCAAACCATTTTTATAGGATTGCCAAGAAAACTGCTTGGATCTGAGCATGAAGTCACCAGCTCAGCTTGAAGCAATCTAAGGAAAGGAGGTAGAGCTCAGTGTGACATACTGCTCTATATCAATGAACACAAGCCTTGGGCATCTACGCTATGATTTCTCATGAACGGAGCCAGAACTTTTGGAGCCATATAATAGCATCTTAAAATGTGGCTTTTATTTGATAATGACCTGAGAAACATTCAGCCACGTACAAAGGGGAAAAACGCAGCATTCTTTAAGAACAATAGAGAAAGAATGCTATTTTTTTTTTTAAAAAAAGGCCAATCTCACTTCCTACCCCACACCCCTGTCATCTGTAGTGGTAGAATAGGATTGTGTTGTGGTAGAATAGCTGCCTCGATGATGCAGGTGCTAAACGGGTTTTTACAATATTTGTTTCTTTCATGAAATGGAGGCAACCCTGTTCTTAATAAGAAAACAAGCCTCTCTGCGGCAGGAAACAGTTCCTGCAGCTGCAGATCAACCAGATAGAGAAGCTAGAAATGAGTCAAGGCATTTGGGGGGGGGGAGGGGAGAGGCAATTTCCCCCCCTAATGTTCCAGTTATAAACAGCAACAATAAAATTAGCAGGAACCCCCAACATTTGCTCTGTTTTGGGATGCAACAGTTGCTGGGGGAAACTGACAAGGATTAAACAAACACAAGTTTGACTTGCCCGGTGTTCCCTTTGTGTTTTAAACATATAGTTTAAATATATATAATGAAATAAAGTGGTTGATTGGATCCAAATATTCTTTGATAAAATAGATTAGGTAGACCTATCTCAGTTGCAGTTCAGGTTCAGTTTTGGCACTGAAAGAACCTTGCTTGCTGTTGGATGTTCTTTGGCGGGGGAAAAACCAGGATGAATAGAGTTCTCATTTTTAGGTGTTATACATCAGCCACTTTTACCATTTATTGTCTGCTTGGTGTGTTTGTGTGTGCTCGCACGTATGTTTGTATGTGTGTAACTGTGTATCTCTGTATGTGTGTGTTATGTGATATATATATGTGTGTGGGGTGTGTGTGTGGGGAGGTGTGGGGGGTGTATCACAACACACACACACACACACACATATATAACACACACACACACAAACAAACAGAAAGACAGGGAGAGAGAGAGAAATTTGTCTTTCTTTTGTACACCACTGAGTCACATTGTCTGAGCTGAGCAACCATAAAAATGCTTTAAATAAATGAACTTTATTGATTTTCCTGGACCTCTCAGCAATTTTCAGTACCATTGGCCTGGCATCTTGTTGTCCAGACAAGGTGTAGCTACAACCGCCTTCAACTGGTTCTTGCTTACACCTGGATGGCAAATGGTTACCTGGGAGTAGGACTTAATTGCTGGTTGTCTTTGGTACATTTGTTACCATTTTATTGCCTTTTTATGCTAGGCAAAGATGCTGTTAGTGTCCCAGGTTTTTAATAATAATAATACTCTTGTGATGTTTTTGACTTTATGTTGCTGCTTTCCCCCCCCTCTTATTGTGATATTATGCTGCTGATTAAAATATAATAATTGAATTGAATTTCTGTTGTATTAATTGTTTGAATGGTTGCACGTGTAAATTATTTTGAGCTGTTTTAAAATAAGATGTGTTGTGCGTATATTTTAAATGAATATAAATAAAACAAGCCATCACTTCAATGGTGTTCTAATCCTATTAGCTAATCACCAGAATACTTTAAAGCAGAATACTTCAACTCCCAGAGTACTCTGAGTTAAGTCCACAAGTCTTAAAAGAACCAAGTTTGCAGACCCCTGCTTTAAAGCATCTGGATGGGAAGTTTAAAAAAAAAAAGGCTGCTAGAACGCTCAGAAATTAAAATGGCTCACCAAAAGGCTTGTCCCTACCCCACAGCCCCTGCCCCCATAGTAACAAGTTTTAAGACTGAACTTGATAGATGGAGAAAAATATTAACACAGAAACAATAATTGTATTCTTGCTATTGTCTGTGGAGATTCTCAGTCATCCAGGCCATGGTTGTCCCAAAGGTGCTTTTTCTTTCTTTTCTTTTTTCTTTTTATAAAAAGTTTTTTTATTTTGAACGCATTAAAACACAAGACAAACATACAACATTTATATACATATCACTGTTTCTTATCAGCTGTCCAAAGTGGTCCTTTCTTACTATTTATACATATTTTAATTCTATCTTATTCTACTTTTATATTATCTATCTTCCTTTATTTCATCTACATTTCATCTACATTCATCTACATTTTCTTTAGTTCATCTACATACAGATTTTACCCTGTTGTAAAAGCACGGAAAAAAGCACCAAAGGTGCTTTTTCAAGAGGCAACTGGACTTTCTGGTTTTTCTCTGTTTTTTGCTTCTTGGATGAGAAGCGAAACATCCTCAAAAAAAAATCAGAAAGTCCAGTTGCCTCTGAAAAAGCATCTTTGGGATGGTCATTGTTTTGACATTTAAATTACATTTAAATATGGTTCTGTTCTCCTCACCAAGCATTCCATTGTCCTGGTCAAGTGTGGCCCTCAACTTGAAACAACATACATGCTTTGGAGATAGATAAATCTATTGCTGAACTTCAGGCTGCAAAGAAATTAAATTTAAAACATTGCAGACTACTACAGAAACAGCAAGAGGTGAAAAATGTCCAGTTCCATCCCAATCATAAATAGTCTTGGTAAGAAGTTTTATTTACCTTTTCTTTTTTCCCTAAATCCCTAAAGTGTCCAACTTGAATCCTGTGCAATGACTTGGCAACATAGCTTTATTCAAAATGATGGCAGGAGGGACAGAACCATTCCTGCATCTTATACACTAGCCCGAATAGGGGAATATAACCCTGAGTGGCCACATCATACTAAACCAAAATATGTGTGTGTGTTTTAATTGTATTTTGTCAACTATTTTTTGAGAAAAGGGAAAAAAGAGAGATTAACAAGAAGAAAAAAAAGAAAATCTAGAGTAACTAAATAGAGAATTTACCAGCATGATGGATTTAGATTCATTTTTTCAATATTTCTTAATTAGTTTTAAATGACTGAGTATTTAATAGGAAGGGTTTAGTATCCTTGTAGCAATTGCCATGTAAATAAATTTTGATATACTTAGTGGGAAAGTAAGATTTAGTAATATTTAAGTAAAAAATAGCAAGTTGGAAAAGAAATTTAGGTTTATGAATTTTTTTCATTCTATTATAAATAATCATCGTAATTGTTCAGCTTGCTACCAACTATGGAAAATTGATCCAACCTGGTTGTTCTTTTACCAACAATGTTTAGAGAGTGAACTGTCCATTTTAGCAAGCAGTACTGGAGTGAAACATCAGCAATAAAATACCTTATACCAGTTTTTTCTAAGTGTGTTTGGTGTGAATTTAATGTTTTTCTTCCATTCCTCCTGAGACATATTAAATATTATATGTAGGATCTTCACCCATTTAATCATAGCCTCTTTAAATTGTTTAGTTTCTGAACATATTTCAACACATAAGGCCCAGCAAATGCTCTGAATTTGCGTTAAAAGGTTTTCAAATTCATTATGAGTCTCCAAGTGTTCCCACTCATTTCTGAGATTCTTTTAACTGTTTTCTTGAGATTTTTTTACATCTATAATGTTTACTTGAAAAATGAAAATGGTTGGATCATTCTGGCATTTTCAAAGATAGTTTCAAAATATTTTTTTCTTAATAATCAAATCTTGCAGTTTATACAAATTGTTATCTCTCTATTGAGTTTGCTTCCTCTTTATTAAAATAAATTTTTAATAACTAGGTGAGAGATAAGTCATTCTTCTCCTGTATTTATCACAATTTTTTTAAACACTGTTTATTATTGCATGATCTCTCTATAAGCCATTTATTTCTGTTTGTATCAGTGTAAAGATTTTTGTACAAATCATCTGGGATTTCTGTTCTTTCAATAAAGGCAACTCAATCATACGATGTTATGATCCAATCTGTAATCCAAGTTAGACAGTAAGGCTGACTTGGAGTTGCTGGACCCTCTTGTTCCTCCAAATTTAAAGTTAAGTAGTTAATTTAAATTTAATCCTCAATCATTTATTAGTCCACCAAAAATTGTTACTTGTCTTTATCCATTATTTAATACTTTATTTTCAATTTTTATTGGGAGCTTTTGGACAGAAAATTAAACCTTGTCAGAATGTTCATTTTAATGATTATGATTTCTCTTAATTAATATTGTTTTAACTTTCTCCATCTTAAGTATATATCAAGTGTTATATTTTTGTAATTTTGAAAAAAAATATCTTTAAGTAGGACTTTATTATCAAAACCTATGTGAATTTTGGGTTTAGAATGCAGTGTTTAAACTGTAGATTCACTTTTATAAACTTCGTCAATTATGGTTTATTCAAGAAACCATTTTTAAGCAAACCAAGACTTAATTTGTTATATGAACATAGCAAAATTCTTCATCTAAATGATTACCGGTTATTGTTTGAAACATGCTTTTAACTTACTGGTAGATCTTTATCCATTCACATTAAAAACCAAACATCTTATTTAATCAACAAATTTTGTTTCATTTAAAAAGAATAAGATTAAGATTTCTCTCAAATCACCTAACTAAATACTTGCGGATGCAATGTACTTTCTATACAACACTATAAAATGAAAGCTTAAAGTGCTGTTCATTTCTCGGCTTTGTTCCCAATACACAAACAGATAAATTTCATTAGGTTGTTGTAAATGATAACTTAAGTCTAATCCCAAACTTTGTCCTCCAACCCTCAGACTTGCTGGCTGGGAAATTATGGGAAATGCATCTGGGTGAGTCTAAGGCTAAAACTTAGCTTAGCTAATAGGCTTGACATGAGTTGAATGGCATCCATCCTCACTCCCACTATGCAACCGTCACAATTATTTCCCTCTTTCCCTGAACCAGATCTAATGAAACCATCTGTGTTTTCATTTCCTCTTGACTATGGTGATAGAAGCACAGTATGATGCTATTATCAGGAATCATATTCCAGCACATTTTATGAAAGCTGCCCATCCAACAGTGACATTGTTCCTTTCTACATTCACATTGCCTTGATGGAGGACATCAGAAGACTCTGAATGCCATGAAGTCCAACCAACATGTGAAGTACAAGCGACTCAGGATTTAACGAGAGTCGTGATGTGATTTGGAAGATAGCTATATGGGAAAATGTGTCATCATAATTTCCTTTGAATAGATGCAGTTTCCTCTTGCTCAGCCAATATTCGGAGACAATATGAAAACCCACCTGGATTAATACTTTCCAAACAAAAATAAGAAAGCACAACATCTTTATTATGAGGCAGAAAATATGTATTGACATTTTCTCAAGGCATAGGACAATTTAATATAAAGTGACCAATGAGTCCCTCTGGAAGGAAGAGGCTAAGACGAAGGATGTGGAAGCTTCAGAATGGAATGGATCTTCACTGGGAAAGGCCTGCAGCTATACGTAAATCTCTGCCTTGGCTGGTAAGGGAGTGAATACTGTTGTAACAGGTAACGCAATTAGAGACCTACAAAGGAAGTAAATTTAGATGTAGGAATACAGTCAGCAATGACCATCAACACACAGCTGCCTGTCACTTAAGCATATGTCCCAAATAAGACACCTCAGAGTGGGTTTACTTTATACCCAACAATTATCAGGGCCTTTGCTATACAAAGGTAGGATTTGCACTTCACATTAAACTATAATGTGGTTTCATTACCCTCAGCGTGAACCCACTACCATTATTTATTGGCTTAGTATGTTGTGTGAGTAAAGTCATTTGTGGCTTATTCAATAAATTATAATTAAACTATCGATACGATGTTTAAACAGAATCAAACAATTGTTCTTTGTTAGCCAAGACAGTTGTCTCTTACGTTTTTTTCTATAGATCTTGTAGATGCCCAGAATAGCACTGTAGGCCAAGCTTTTGGCCCCTAGTAGGAGGAATATAAACTGTCCCGCATTAAGGCTGAGTTGAATCTCAGAGATACCTGAAGTTGATTCTGAAGAAAGAAAGAAAGAAGGAAAGAAAGAAGAAGTTGCAGTTGTAACAGAAACTAGCGCCACACTTATGGACATTTCAGGCTGATATTTTAATGCCTCCCTCCCCCATTCAGTTTGTAGAGCTGGCAACCCAAATGTTTCAGTTGGACTTTTTCCAAAGCATTCCACCGAATGCTAATCCTTTCAATAAATAAGCAACAGGTCTTGGCCAGGCCAGTCCAGCAACCTTGGATAGTTCATGCAAAAGTAGCACATTGTTAATTTTAAAATGTGATTTATTACTGATGCTTCTAGGGAAAATTGCAGGATTTTTGCTTCAGCCATATGCCAGAAGAATTTGACTGTTGGATACTATGCAGGCGCGCCTCCCTCCCTCCCTCCCTCTCCCCCCTCTGTGTGTTTATATGGCAGTAGAGGTGATGGGTGTAATTTGACATTTTGCCAGCTCTGTTCTTCTTTACATGGCTGATCCAATAATAAACAGCCACGTGGATGGGGGAAGCAGATGTGCTTGACCACTAGTAAAACAACCTCCAAGACCCAGAAAGTTTTCTCTTCCAGAAAGGAAGAAGACGGAGCCACTTTCTGGCCATGTCTTCCTGATTGCAGAACTCAGCCAGTCGATTCATCCCCCTGCTGCTTGCTTAATTGCCCAGCATTTCCTTACCTGTCTTGTGGTCTGGACTGCTCTTCACCGAGTCACTCACCACCTGCCCCGTTTGGTCGACATGGCAGGAATAGTTGTGGCCTTTCTGCCACTCCTCTGCCAACACACTCAGGCGACTGGCAGTGGCAAAGTTGCACTCCCCTTGTTTCTGGACTGGCTCAGTAGCAGAGGAGAGTCGGTCAATATTTTGGCCATCACGCTTCCAGGTCACATCCAGTAGCCACTCATAGTGGAAGCCCTGGGCCAGGCACACAAGGGTGATACGCTTTTTGTGGCATAAAGGGCTCAGGAGAACGACTTTTGGTGGTGGCTGATTGTCACACTTTGGATCTGCAGGGGAGAAACAAACCGTGTGTTGCCCTTAAAGACTGAGCCAACCTTAACCTGTCATTAGAATTAAGACTCAGAAATGAAGCAACCTGTCAAGAAAGAAAGGTCTCTTCCAGTGGTGAAATCCAATTTTTTTTCTGTGGGCGTGGCTTGGTGGGCATGGCAGGGGAAGGATACTGCAAAATCTCCATTCCCACCCCACTCCTAGGGGAAGGATATTGCAAAATCTCCATTCCCACCCCACTCCTAGGGGAAGGATATTGCAAAATCTCCATTCTGCTCAAAATTTCTGCTACCGGTTCTCCAGAACCTGTCAGAACCTGCTGGATTTCACCCCTGGTCTCTTCTCAATCTTCATGCCCTCCAAGAAAGGCTTGGAGTGGCAGCAGATATTCCTGTTTGAAGTCCCATAATCCTCCGGAAACATACCAGCTGGAGTTATATATATTGGCGGGCATGAAGTTGGAGAAAGCTGAACTTCGGTTTAATTATGTCACTTGCTACTACTTGGATGGATGCTTTTACTAAGCAGATCAATTAATGCCAATGGTGCCAATGAATCATATTAATGAACAGGATGACTAACCCAGAATAAAGTCTCTGGTTTTAGCTCCGGGGTATTTTCAAAATTGTGAATAGCAGCATCCATTTCCTTTGGCTGGGCTTGCTTTTAGGACTGTTTATACTAAAACATTCCTTAAGTGAACATTTTTCTAGATTATTTTTAAACTTTAAAGTAAGATAAATAGGCCAAACAAATGCCAACAACAGTGAAATAAACTAGCACAAGACTCAGTTGGGGGTCTCATGATTTTAACTGTTGAATATGAAGTGTGGTCTTGCTACTGCTTTGTTTTTAAAGCTGCTTGGATGATCTAGTTTCTTTTAATTTGATAACCCTTAAATTGCACTGAGAGACAAATTGTAGTGACTTAGACATTGGGTTAGATATCAGAAGATCTAGTCTTCTGGGTTCTAGTCAGTGGTGGGATTCAAATAATTTAACAACCAGTTCTCTGCCCTAATGATTTCTTCCAACAACCAGTTTGCCAAACGGCTCAGAAAGTTAACAACCGGTTCTCCCGAAGTGGTGCGAACTGGCTGAATCCCACCACTGGTTCTAGTCCCACCTTAGGCACAAAGCCAGTTGAGTGACCTTGGGCCAGTCATTCTCTCTCAGCAGGCAATGGAAAACCACTTCTGAAAAAACTAGCAAGAAAACTGCAAGGTCTTTTTCTGGACGGTCACCAGGAGTTTAAAAAAATGACTGGAAAGTATCCCACCACTAAAAGCATTATTGAAATTAAATCAGCCTTCCTTAATTAGCAACCATCCATGTGCCTTGGACTACATCTCCCAACAGCCTGAGCATTATGAAAAGTATCATCTAATACAGGGGTCTCTCCAACCTTGGCAACTTTAAGCCTGGCGGAGCTGGCTAGGGAATTCTGGCAGTTGAAGTCCGCCAGGCTTAAAGTTGCCAAGGTTGGAGACCCCTGGTCTAATATATCTGGAAAGCAACTGGCGGCATTAAATCTGTCTGAAGGAATGAGAGCTTTGCCTCCGAGTTTGAGTTTTCTTAAAAGCCAAAGAGCTCGGGAGGCTCCAGCGATCCACTTCCAGACCAGATCTCAGCGACCAGCTGGCCAAACCTGGCCCCCTCGCCGCGCTTTCCAACTCCACTGGCGACCAGCCTTTCCCAACAAAAAGCTCCAGCGACTGATCGGGAGGACCTGCTGGTTTGTTTTCTCGGGAACGACGCAGGATCGGATCCTGTCACAGGTGGGCTGCCTCTTCCCGAGCCACGGATACAGTTTGCCCTTCGCCCAAGTGGACTGATCCCGGGAGGACGCTGACCCTCCCCCGCTGCACCGGCAAAAGCAAGCGAAGAGCCCTTCTGCTGCCTGAACTGGTGGGGGGGGGGTGCTCGCTCCAGCTTCTACTCCGCTGCTTCCCCCCCCCCCCCGGTGCTGTGATGAATCCTCCAGGCATCTGGCGGGACCTTCGTGCCGGGAGGGAACCAAGCGGGTGCCTTGGGCGCTCCCTTCTCACGTCTAACGAAAGGCGAGCGGGGACTCCCTGGCAAAGACGAGCTAAAGCAGTCCCACTACCCCGGCGGCACTGAAAGACTTCCCTCCCCAGCCCCGGGCGATCTGACCCTCAGCCCCTTCCCAGCCTCTGAACCACCCAGCCTCGCTCCCTGGCAAGCCATCGGAATACCTCCCGGGGGAGTTGAGAAAGAGACGGCGAAGCGGAGCGCTTTCGGACTCACCTGTGACTAGGAGCTTGGTCCCGGTGGGAGCGAAGTGAGCTTGTTCTCACAGCGCTGCGATCTTTCCGGGCGCCTTTGCAAAATCTTCCCGGCTCCTTCCGAGCCTTTGGAGACCGGCCTTTCCGCTCCTCTTCGCCCGCGGGGCTTCCCACGTCCAGACGAGTCTGGCTTACTGACCGTTCCGTCCAAAAGGAGGCAAGGATAGGAGCTCCGCTCGGTCAAGGACGTTGCGAACGCTCAGCCCGGCGAGAGGGCGGCTGGCAAGCGGGAGTCCTCGTTTCTCATTCGGCAGCCTGGCAAAAGGCCCTGCGCCCCAACGCCTGTTCGGCTCCCTCTGACTTCTTCTCCCGGGACTGGACCCGGGATCCGAACTCTTTTCCGCGGCTACTAGCAGCCCCCACCTTAGCTCCTCGCCTGGACGGAGTATCAGACGCGCCTCATACCACCGTGCGCTGTATTGAACACAGTCAGACAAGGCGCGGCAAAAACTTCCTTTCACTTTTTTGTGCTCAGCCCCGAACATCCAAATTGCACCCGCAGCGTTAATTCACCGGCGCCGGACGGTCTCTGAATATTAGGCGTTTCAGAGGCCGGGAGCCGGGGGTGGGGTGTCATCCGATCCGGAGGGGTGGGGGGTGGGGGGCAAGCCTTAAGCGGCTCAGGTGGTTCTCATTTCTCCTATCCATTCCCCAGCTTGGCTGTAAGTGCGTGCGTGTACATGTGGGTTTATAGGTACAAGTGTCTATGTGTATGTGTGATGTATTTATAATAACAGCAACAACAGAGTTGGAAGGGACCTTGGAGGCCTTCTAGTCCAACCCCCTGCCCAGGCAGGAAACCCTACATCATCTCAGACAGATGGTTATCCAACATTTTCTTAAAAATTTCCAGTGTTGGAGCATTCACAACTTCTGCAGGCAAGTCGTTCCACTTATTAATTGTTCTGTCAGGAAATTTCTCCTTAGTTCTAAGTTGCTTCTTTCCTTGATCAGTTTCCACCCATTGCTTCTTGTTCTACCCTCAGGTGCTTTGGAGAACAGCCCACTTCCCACTTCCCCTGAGATATTGGAACACTGCTATCATGTCTCCCCTAGTCCTTCTTTTCATTAAACTAGACATACCCAGTTCCTGCAACCGTTCTTCATATGTTTTAGCCTCCAGTCCCCTAATCATCTTTGTTGCTCTTCTCTGCACTCTTTCTAGAGTCTCAACATCGTTTTTACATCGTGGCGACCAAAACTGGATGCAATATTCCAAGTGTGGCCTTACCAAGGCATTATAAAGTGGCACTAACACTTCACGTGATCTTGATTCTATACCTCTGTTTATGCAGCCCAGAACTGTGTTGGCTTTTTTAGCAGCTGCTGCACACTGCTGGCTCATATCTAAATGGTTATCCACTAGGACTCCAAGATCCCTCTCACAGGTACTACTATTGAGCAAGGTACCACATATACAGTACCTGTGCATTTTGTTTTTTTTGCCTAAATGTAGAACCTTACTTTTTTCACTGTTGAATTTCATTTTGTTAGCTAGTGCCCAATGTTCAAGTCTGTCAAGATCTTTCTGTAACTTGAGCCTATCTTCTGGAGTGTTGGCTATTCCTGCCAGCTTGGTGTCATCTGCATATCTGATGAGTTCCCCATCTATCCCCTCGTCCAAGTCGTTGATGAAGATGTTGAAGAGTACTGGGCCTAAAACAGAGCCTTGGGGTACTCCACTGCATACTTCCCTCCATGTGGATGTAGTTCCGTTGAGGACTACACGTTGAGTGCGGTTGGTCAGCCAATTACGAATCCATCTGGTGGTGGTGCTGTCTAACCCACATTTTTCTACTTTATCTAGTAGTAGGTTATGATCTACTTTATCAAGTGCTTTACTGAAGTCCAAGTAAATTATATCGACAGCATTCCTCTGGTCTACTAATTTTGTCACTTTGTCAAAGAATGCAATAAGATTAGTCTGGCATGATCTGTTTTTGACAAACCCATGTTGGCTTTTGGTCATTACTTTGTTTGCTTCTAGGTGTTTGGTGATTCGTTGCTTGATTATCTTTTCCAGAATCTTCCCCGGTATTGAGGTCAGGCTGATAGGTCTGTAGTTTCCTGGATCTGTTTTTTTCCCTTTTTTTGAAGATGGGAACTACATCAGCTCTTTTCCAGACCTCTGGCAGCTCCCCTGTGCTCCAGGATCTTTGAAAGATATAGTTCAGTGGTTCTGAAATTTCGTTTGCCAGTTTCTTCAGAACCCTGGGGTGTAATCCATCTGGTCCTGGTGATTTGAACTCGTCTAGGGTAGACAAGTGTTCACTTACCATTTTCTTCCCTATTTTAACTTGTGTTTCTAATCTGTTTTTTGTGGTGCTGTTTTTGATAGGTTGGATTGTTTTTTCCTTTTGTGTAAAGACAGATGCAAAAAATGAGTTAAGTAGATCTGCTTTCTCCCTGTTGCTTGTCACCTTCTTGCCACTTTCTCCCAGCAATGGGCCAATTGTTTCCTTGACTTTTTTCTTGTTTTTAACATGTTGGAAGAAGCTTTTTTTGTTATTTTTTTACTTTTGTCGCTAGCCTTTGTTCATTGTGAGCCTTAGCTTTCCTCACTTCATCTTTACAGGCTCGGGCTATTTGCTGATATTCTGTCTTAGTTATTTGCCCCTCTTTCCACTTTTTATATTTGTCCTTTTTGTCTTTCAATTTGTCAGATAGTTCTTTATGCATCCATGCTGGTTTCTTTTGAGATCTATTATTTTTCTTCTTCATTGGTATTGTGCTAGACTGGGCTTTTATAATCTCACTTTTCAAAATTTCCCAAGCTTCTTGAGTTGTTTTTCCCCTAAGGATTCTTGTCCATGGAATCGACTTGAAACCGCCGATTTCCATTTTTAATTGCAATGCCCTCTCCCCTTCCAATTTCTAGGATTGGGGATTAGGGATTGTTCAGCTGTCCAGAGGATGCTGAACAAAAGGTGTTAGCCAGTGCTACTGTCCTGTGTCTGTGATTTTTTTCTTCAACCATTGCTATAACCCGCCCCCCAAGTCTCCCAGGAATCCCCCCCCCCCCGAGTAAAATGTGGTAGTGCTGGGCAAGGCTTTGAGGTGAAAGTCCCACCAACTGGACATATTAGGAGTGGCACAGGATGGGCTTTACCTGTGGAAGAATCCAAGGGCAGCCTCCGGTCTCTGTCGATCATGGCATGCCTCCTGCCCTCCTAAGAGCATCCACCCCCTGCCCACAAGCTCAAAAGCAGTACATTAGGATGGATGATGAGATCATGCCGATGATGCTGATAATGGTTTGACTTTGAAGCTCATAATTGCTGAAGTACTGAATCATACTGAACATCAGAATTGTAGGATAGAGGAACAAGGATCTTCTAATCCAGTTCCCTGCTCAATTCAGAAATCCCTTACTTCAGCATCCCTAGCAAATGATTATCCAAACTTTAGGTACATCACATTCCGAAACCTGTCAGTTCAATAGCTGACAACAGCTCTTAAATGTCTGAAAATTCTTCCTGATATTCAACCTGATTTGACTTGTAATTAAAACCCCTTGTCTTTTGTCCTGTCTTCTGAAATAACTTTGAATAATTCTGCCTTGTCTTCAACACACAGTCTTTCAGATGCTTGTAGACAGCTACCATGTCTCATCTCTGTCTTTTTTATTTTATTTATTTTATTTATTTATTTTTGTCACAACATATACAAGCACATATAATGAAAGAAAACAATAGGACAGGAACGGTAGGCACTTTTGTGCACTTATGCACGCCCCTTATAGTCCTCTTAGGAATGGGGTGAGGTCAATGGTAGACGGTTTTTGGTTAAAGCTTTTGGGAGTTTGAGAAGAGACCACAGAGTCGGGTAGTGTGTTCCAAGCGTTAACAACTCTGTTACAAAAGTCATATTTTCTGCAATCAAGATTGAAGCGGTTAACATTAAGTTTGAATCTATTGTTTGCTCTTGTATTATTGCGATTGATGCTGAAGTAGTCTTTAACAGGAAGGACATTACAATAGATGAATCTGTGTGTTAAACACAGGTCATGTCGGAGTCGGCGGAGTTCTAAGTTTTCTAATCCCAGGATTTCAAGTCTGGCGGTATAAGGTATTTTGTTGTTTATAGAGGAGCGGAGAACTCTTCTTGTAAAATAGTTCTGGACTCATTCAATTGTATTAATGTCAGAGATGTGGTATGGGTTCCAGACAGGTGAGCTGTATTCTAGAATTGGTCTAGCAAATGTTTTGTATGCTCTGGAATTTTTTTTGTATGTCTTCTCTCTAGAATCTAGACAAACATTCATTGCCACCAAGTCTTATTCATGGGTTTTTTTCTGCCTATCATTTTGGTTGCTCTCCTCTGGAAATGCTCTAGTTTTTCAGTGTCCTTTTGAAAACAGGGCACCAAATTTTCTAGGTATAGACAGACCAACAAAGAATAAAGAGATGCCAAACCAATCTTATTTTATTCTTTGACAAGGTGACTAAATTAGTAGACCAGCGAAATGCTGTGGACATAGTACAGTAATAGTATAATTAGACTTATGTAAGGCATCCAACAAAGTAAAACATAATCTACTTCTTGGTAAACTAGAAAAATGTGGGATAGACAGCAGGGGTGAAATCTAAATTTTTTTGCTACCTGTTCTGTGGGTGTGGCTTGGTGGGTGGGTGTGTCCTGTGACTGAGTGGGCATGGCCAACTCAATGTCACTCACAGCCATGCCCACTCAGTCACAACCCCCCCCCCACCAAGCCAGTAGGGAAAAAAAAATAATTTCTATTCTGCCTTTTCCCTTTCCCTCGTCACCTGTTCTCCCTTCACCTAGGCCCTGGAGCCGCCACCTGCCTCAACGGGGTCGGGGAAGGCACCAGTCCCCAACTCTGGCCTTTCTCCGGAGCTGCCGCCCACTCACCGCCCGCTCGCTGCCTGCTCGCCCTTCGCCTTTGGTCAGGGGCCGGGACCCAGGGATGCCCCATTCCCTGAGGATCTGGAGTCGCCCCCTGCTCACTGCCTCTTCAACCGGGTCAACCGACACCAGCCTTGTCCCGAAGCCGCCACCCGCTCTTCCTTCATCATGCGGCATATACTTTTCTCCAGCGGCTGGCTGCCAGGAAAGGCAAGAATCCAAAAGTTACCGGAGTTGCTCTCCTTGAATATGTCGCCTTGTTCTATGAGCTGGCTACGCAAGCGCACACCCAACCTGCCTCTGATAAATAAATGAAATAAACGGTGTGCGCTTGCACAGTCGGTGCATGGAACAAGCAGCAATGGTGGTGGCATATTCAAGGGGAGGAACTCCAGTAACTTTTGGACACTTGCCTTTCCTGGCAGCCAGCCGCTGGAAGAAAGTAAGTATACGCTGCGTGGTGAAGGAAGAGCGGGCGGCGGTTCCGGGACAAGGCTGGTGTCGGAGAATGGTGCATTCCCTGACCCGGTTGAGGCAGATGGTGAGCAGGTGGTGGCTCCAGGGTCTCAGGGGAATGAGGTATCCCTGGGCCCTGACCAAAGGCGAAGGAGAAACAGGTGGCAAGCGGGCAGCAAGTGGGCAAAGGAAGAGCGGGCGCTGGCTCGGGAAGGCTGGTGTCAGAGAATGGTGCATTCCCTGACCTGGTTGAGGCAGGTGGTGAGCAGGTGGTGGCTCCAGGGTCTCAGGGGAATGAGGTATCCCTGGGCCCTGACCAAAGGCGAAGGAGAAACAGGTGGCAAGCGGGCAGCAAGTGGGCAAAGGAAGAGCGGGCGCTGGCTCCGGGGAAAGGCTGGAGTCAGGGAATGATGCATTCCCTGACCTGGTTGGGGCAGGCGGGGGCTCCGGGGCCTCGGGGAATGGGCCCTGGCCCCTGACCGAAGGGCGAGCAGGTGGCGAGCTGCCTTCCCGGTGTTCCGGTGTCCAGCTTGCGAAGGCTGGACTGCGGGCTGTGGAGTGGTTCAGGGGGTGTGGCCAGCCAGCGATTGCTACCAGATCGGCGAACCAGAACCAATCTCTGCTACCTACTCGCCCGATCCGGTCCGATCCGGTAGCATTTCATCCCTGATAGACAGCATCACCACCAGATGGATTTGTAACTGGCTGACAAACCATACACAACAAGTAGTCCCTAATAGCACTACCTCTACATGGAGGAAAGTAAACAGTGGGACACCACAAGGTTCCACTTTAGGCCCAGTACTCTTCATAAATGCCTTAGATGAGGGAATAGAAGGGGAACTCATCAAATTCGCAGACAAAACTAAGCTGGCAGGAATAGCCAATACTCCAGCAAACAAGCTCGGGATCCGAAAAGATCTTGATAGACCTGAACTATGGGCCCTATCCAGCAAAATGAAATTTAATATGGAGAAAAGAAAGGTTTTTCACATAGGCAGGAAAAACTAAAAGTACAAGTACAGATTAGGCAAAATCTAACTCAAAAACAATAACTGTGAGAGGGATTTTGGATCATCATTTAAACATGAGCTAGTAGTGTGCAGCAGCAGCCAAAAAAGCTAATACAATGCTTGGTTGTATAAACAGAGGCATAGAATCAAAATCATGTGAAGTATTAGTACCATTTTATAAAGTCTTAGTAAAGCCACACCTGGTATACTGCATCCAGTTTTGGTCACCACGTTACAAAAAAGAGGTTGAGGCTTTGGAAGAAGTGCAAAGAAGAACAACTAAGATGATTAAAGACCTGGAGACAAAAACATGTGAAGAACGGTTGCAGGAATTTGGCTAATCTAGAGAAAAGCAAGACTAGGGGTGAGATGATACCAGTATTCTAGTATTTGAGAAGCTGCCACAAAGAGGAGGGGGTCAACTTATTTTCAAAAGCACCAGAAAACAAGACAAGAAACAATGGATGGAAACTAATCAAGGAGAGAAGCAACCTGGAATTAAGGAGGAACTTCCTAACGGTGAGAACAATTAATCATTGGAACAGCTTGTCTTCAGAAGTTTTAGGTGCTTCACCACTGGAGGTTTTTAAGAAAAGACTGTCTGAAATGGTAGGGTCTCCTGCTGGAGCAGTGGGTTGGACTAGAAGACCTCCAAGATCCCTTCCAGCTCCATTCTGATTGATTGATTTCTCTTGATTATACTTGTGTTGATGCAGGGTTGTATCTGCTGCTTCTTACAGCTGCATCATACTATTGGCTCTTGCTGATCCACCAGATCTTTTCTGCATGTTCTGCTGCTTATATTCATGCCTTAAGTTTTCATGCCCAAATAAAAAAGCTTTATATTTGTTTCTGATGAAATGTATCTTACTTGTTTCTGACCATTGTTCCAGCTTGTTATTAAATATTCCCTCTAAGATAGGAGTTCCTAAAACTTTTGCCATTATGCCTCCCTTTAGTATAATCTTAATATACAGACACCCACCCCCACCCCCACCCCGTTTAAAATCCAAGCCTCCATATGAACACAAATGAACAATGAAAACAATTCAGTGAAACTTTGGGAAACAACAATTTATTGCAACAATGCACAACAAAAAGGTTCTTTACCCCTCCCTTGCACTCTGTCTGCACCTCCCCAAACTGTATACCTCACCTGAAAAACCCTGCTTTAAAGGGTTTGCAATCCTCCTGTCTTTTTGTCATCTGCCAATCTGATAGTGTTTTAACCCTGGAGCTACTGTTCAATATGGCATGTTTCCAAGTAATGATAGCTTAGCACAGTCACATTTTGCATTCTTTTTGATTGGAATCACAAGGAAGGCTTTGTTGACTGGCTGACTGAAATCAAGATATATTATGTCCACTGCATTTGCATGATCAACTAACTGGTTAGTGTCAAGAAAGTCTGCACTCAGGTCCTCTCCCCACTTTTGGAAGTGCATTTACTCCTTTCCAGTTGTCTGGCACCGTGTGTGTTTCAAATGAAAGAGTGGGTTAATCCAGTGATTCCCAAAGTGTGAGCCGCGGCTCCCCAGGGAGCCGCGCTATCGTCATGGGGGCGCCGCGGAATATCTGCGCCCGCTGGGTCTGGCGCTGATGCGCCATTTCTGGGGCGTCTGGTGCGCATGCGCAGTTGCAGGTCGGATTTCCGGGGGAGCTGCGGGCGAAAAAGATTGGGAACCTCTGGGTTAATCTGAGGAATATAAGGCTATTAACGTTGGAAGGTCATGATTTGCAGTTGGGATGGCAATGCCTTCTTACGGTATGAGAAGGGCAAGATACGCAGCTACTTCTAGAAGCATCACATTAGAAATGCATTACTGCTAGCATGGACCAAAATTAAAGAACAACACTGCTTGAAGGTGCCAATATGGTTATCTATAATGGAGGTGTGGCTATATCCTAATGTCATAAATATGGATAAAATTATAAGTTATAAGGACATATTAAATGAAAGGAGAGAACTAAAAACAAAACAAGAACTAAAAAGATTAGGGGGTCAACCTATTTTTCTAAAGCACCAGAAGGCAAGGCAAGAAATAATGGACTAAAACTAAGCAAAGGGAAAAGCAACCTAGAACTAAGGAAAAATTTCCCAATGATGAGAACAATTAAGCAGTGGAATGCTTTGCCTTCAGAAGTTGAAGATGCCTCATCACTGGAGACTTTTAAGAAGAGACTGGACAGCTACTTGTGTGAAATGATAAGGTCTCCTGCTCAAGCAGTGGGTTAGACTAGCAGATCTCTAAGGTCCTTTCCAATTCTGTTATTCTATGTTCTACCTCTTAACTTACTTTACTTTGAATTGCCAGCTTCTGCTTATATCAGCTTCTTCTCTTTAGGTCTATTTGAACACCATTCTCCTTTGCAGAGAAGTCCAAAGTAGGAAAGTAGGATGAGCTCTGTCCTCTGTGTCACCTGTTACCCCCCACATCATCTTCTCCAAGAAGCAAGCCCACTCCTTCCTATTTCTTCCTCTTACTGTTTACATAATTTAAAAAGAACCCACTTTTAGTTACTCTTAGCTTTTTGAGTGTTAGTCTTGCTTTCTGCAGGTTTTTCTGGTATCCTTCCTTAGTGATTGCACCCATCTTCCATTGCCCCTTTTAAATTCTTAGCTTAGTCAAAAGATCCCTATGCATCTACAATGATTCTTAAGCCACTCATACATTTTTTACTATTCACTGAAATAATATGCAGTTGTACTCTCAGTACCTTAATTATGGTAAGTTCAAAATCTTATGTAGTGCCTTTGACTTAAAGAGTTTTATCTATGAGATGCGGGCTTTTCTGAAATTTAGAAGTGCATATCTAAGTATGCTGAATTTCCTTTCTGTAGAGAAATTTTTTTTTTATTTTGACAGCTGAGTAAAGCTCCATTTCCTGTGGTAAAGCTATAAATGATTTAAAATGTGCAAGATGCCAACATCTCTTTTTAAAGTCAGAATTATCAAACTTCGTTTTTGCTTGTATGCAAAAGCAGTTATGAGTTTCAATATACATAACCATTTAAAGACAACCTGTCTCCTTAAAAGATTATTTACTTCAGGGTTTTAAAACAACCCACTTTGCATCACTGAGTCAAAATAATCTCTCTTTCTGCTCAAACTGTTCTTCTCCTGGCTTTAAAGAATGTTCTACTAAGTTTTAAGATCATTAAATTGCAGTTTTATATACGCCCATTCACCATCGCTTCTAACACTAACATGAAAGATTTGTGCAGTTCCTTATTCTCTCCCTTAACACCTAGATTATTTTTTTAAAAAATACTTGTGCTTATTTTTTAATACATTTCCTCACCCCCCATTAGCTTTGCTCTTATAATTTTATCAGCAACTTAATAGACAAAAATGATCTCCTTTATTGCAGTTTTCATCAATACTAACCGGCCTTGGCAAGCCCGGATTCCCCATGAACACAGGCCTTGTCCCTAGTGACCATTCTATGATTCAAATAGTATTGTGCCAGGCCTGCCTGTATAGTGCAAAACTGGCTTAGCACCAGTTGGATGTACATTGGATGTATATTTAATTGATCCTCCCTCCCAACCAGTGTCGATGCATCATAGCTAGATAATGGCAAAGAGAAGCTTTAATTGGAAGATGGAAAATGCATATCATAGAATGTTTGTGAGCCAATCAGTTCCCACAAAATCTCCCCCACCAACATTAGCACTGAGGACAATACATGCCATTGGACAGCTCAAATATCATTACTCTGGTGAGACCTTACATTGTTAAGCCAAGGTTTACACTTAACATTTTACTTGACTTTACTTACGCTTTACCCATGACAATCATGACACAATCAGGCCAATTTTTCCCTTTAGTAATTTGACCTTGATCTCATCTCATTCCCACCCCATGAGTAAACCAGCCTTAAGCCCTTAATAGCAGTAGCAAGTAGACTTATAGTGCTTTACAGCCCTCTCTAAGCAGTTTACAGAATCAACATATTGCCCCCAACAATTTGGGTCCACATTTTACCCACCTTGGAAGGATGGAAGGCTGAGTCAACCTTGAGCCTGGTGAGATTTGAACTGCCAAATTTCAGGCAGCTAGCAGTCAGCAGAAATAGCCTGCAGTACTGCACCCTAACCACTGTGCCACTGTGGGTCATAATAGATGTTGATTTTGAAGTAGTGACTCTTTCTTATATTATTTTCCTATTTTTATCACTTTCTCTTTCCCTATAAATTTTCATCACTTTCTCTCTCCCTATAAATTGAGAAAGACAATTATCCAGTTACTAATCACTTTCTAGAGTTATTTCTGACCTGGGTGCCTTTTTATATATTCCTTTATTCTACCCCACTTTTTTAAACTCGGGAGATGCCAAAATATGGTACAGGTATGCAAAAAAGGCTTGGCCAACTACCCCAGGGAAGTCAATCCTTCTCCATTTATGCTGCAGGCTCCTGATTGCTGTTCTCTTACATTGGTTGGTGATCTGCTGAAGGGGAGAAGAACAAAGAGGAAAACCAATTGCTTCTAATGAGTGGTTCACCCACAAACCAGGACACCACCACTTGGCAATGATTCAAACAAAAGGAAAGAAGTCAGGATAAGGGCTCAACATAACTGGCAGTGGGCTCAACTATCAGTTCTATGTTGGCGTTGTTAATGCCAAGTCAAAAATGGGGTGATTGTGTTCTAACTAGCAATTAGAAAACAACTTGTGTTATGCTAAGGATTACTATAAATTGATTTTTTTTTCTCAATCTAAACCTATGTATAATCAGAAGACAGAGCCATTGTCATCCATGTATATGTGTATGCTCAAAGTGGGGAAAAGGAAAAAAAAAAGAGACAAAGCATACACCTCTTAGGGTGACACAGTGGCTCAGTGGCTAAGACACTGAGCTTGTCGATCGAAAGGTTGGCAGTTCAGGGGTTCGAATCCCTAGCGCCGCATAATGGGATGAGCTCCCAATACTTGTCTCAGCTTCGGCCAAACTAGCAGTTTGAAAGCACGTAAAAATGCAAATAGAAAAATAGGGACCACCTTTGGTGGGAAGGTAACAGTGTTCCGTGTGCCTTTGGCATTTAGTCATGCTGGCCACATGACTACGGAGACGTCTTCGGACAGCGCTGGCTCTTCGGCTTTGAAACGGAGATGAGCACTGCCCCCTAGAGTCAGGAATGACTAGCACGTATGTGCAAGGGGAACCTTTACCTTTATAGACCTCTTAGCTACTAAATAAAACTAAGAATATAGTCATATCATATCATAAATTAAATTATTGATAATATCAACAATATAAAAGAAAAGCTTATAAACTTATATATGTAGTCCAATTTCTAAATAGTCCTCCAAGCTGGATTCCTGGTGATAAAATCTATGTTCAAATATAGAAAGAGAGATGAGTTCTTTAGACCATTGTATAATTGATGGCAAATGGATGTTCTTCCAGCTTTATAGTATCCTTTTTTTGTGATCATAAAAGCAGACAATATTTATTTCCATTATCTTCCTGTTAGTTTCCAAACCATTGATATATAATTCAAAGGAATATAAGCCTCTATAAAAAGAATGAGAACAGAATTAATATGTAAAACCATTTCTATCCAGAGAGAACCCTTGTAGCACTTGGTGACATCTGGCATGAGCCAATGTTGCTTTTTAAGCATAGCATTTCCAGTAGCGAGTTGAAACTATCAATTTCTTTCTTAAAAAATGATAGGTATCCACTTGCGAAATAATTGTGTTGTTGATGTTGGATTAACCATAATGTTAAACATATGGAAATGTGACACAGAGAGGCCCAGAGGACAGCACAGTGATAAACATTAATGCTTACATACCCAATATTTCCCAATATTCTTGGATGTCTACTTTAATGTGTTCTAATAGCCTTTTATAAATAGCTGTTACAGGCTTATTATTATAAACAATATGTTAAATCCTCTAGAGCTAGAGAAGCACTTAAGGCTGCTGGCCCACATCTAGATCATGTCAAAAAAATGTTTTAACTGAAGATATTGCCTCTCTGCACTCTCTGGCAAATGATACTTATATTTCAACTCCTCCAATAAGAATCCCCCCCATTAAATAGAGGTAGTAGATTGAACTACATAACATCAGTGCTCCAAATTTGTTTCCAGGTCAAAATGCTGATTGTTCCCATGCAAATTCTAACCGGTCCAATCCTGCTTAAGTTTGGGGATCAGCCTGGGTCAAATAAGTATCGTGACCTGCTGAGATATAAGCCCATTTCCTGTTTTGTTTCTATATGAAGAATAATTAGTTTGATATGCTACCACCGACTGGTGGTGTCATTCATGGATGGGCCAGGGGAGAAACGGTCCCACTGCTTTAAGGCCATTTTCTTGGATATGTTGTTACATGATGTTGTGGCCCAGAGGTGTTTTGGGTGCATAGGCACCTTAATTTAATCTTTAATCTACCTATCTTGTTCAAAGTTGGTTTGATGCACCATGGCTAGCCATGCTTTTTGAACCAAAAAGATATTGTTTGATCACATAAAAATAATCCTCCCCGACTTGGTTCTTGGTTGCATAGGCCCATTAACTTATTATTTATTTTGAGCAAATTGATGAAGTGTATCATCAATGGCCTATAAGTCAGTTGAGAAACAGTTCCATTTATATCCAGGGAAGCTCAAAGATATTTGGAGGGTACATTTGCCCATTTGCCCATTTCTATTTATTTTGTCTAGAATGGAATAATGCACAGCGGCTAGTGATGCTGGGGTAAGCAAGATGGTGTCCCAACCCATCCTGCTCAGTCTGCAGTATATATGGATGTATGATTTGGGTTAGGCCAAAGCTAATTTTAAGATTCAGCATGATCTGTGTGTCTAGTTGTTATACATGTTTAGTTTGCTTACACTAGTTGCTGTTCTAAGATAATTATTTTTTAATACGTTGAAATATATACAGTACTTGCATCGATAGAAGAAAACATTTGTAACTCAGGGTTGAACTGTGGGAGCTTTGGTTTCTCTGAGCTTGGTGGTTTTCCTGCAGATGTTTCATTACCAAATATCAATTAGACAACATCATCAGTGCTACATAAATACATTATTTATTTAGTTTGAAGGGCAGCATATGCTCATTACAAAGGCATGATATAGGTACAATTGTTTTATGCACTGTTTGTGAACTAGTTACAGAAATAGCATGTTGATCATTATTTAATTGTCTGTCTTCTGAACATTTACATGAATAAGGAATCAGGAAAGAACAGCCAACTTCATCATCAGTAGTTAGGTAATCTGATCCTATCCAGCATTAGGCAGACCAAATTTCCATTGATTTTCTTATGTATATAGAAAAAGAAACAGTATGAGAGAGAGAAGGTTTAAGCTGGAAAAGTAATAGTGGGGGAAAAGTTAGTACTTCTTTCCTTGCACTTCCCCTTCTTTCTTGCTCAGGATCATAACAGTATTTTGTACAACAGCTTTAGTGACTATCTATCCAGATGTTTCCAGGGAGGAAAGAGTCAACTGTCTGCTTCCTCTTAGCTTTTGCTTATGCCTTCAAAGGTAAAACCAGCTATTCGTTTTTTCTTACCACAGGAGATTTTTGTAAAGGCAGTTCCTGCTATTGTATCATAGTGGATCCCTGTAATCCACAGTGATTGACTGCTTTGCAGAAACTCTGAAGCAATCTCACCAGGTCTATTTGAAAGCCCTAAATTCCTCTTCGCTGAGTTTCCATGGACCCGTTGTCCTGTAAGTATAGCTAGTCTCTCCTTCTCTCCCTGTAAATAACTGCCTAGTAACCAGGGATTTCAGAGGCAGGATTTCACAGGGAGAAGAAACATTATCCAGTCTATTATCTGTCTGGCAACTAGGGCAGCACTTTAGAGTTCTGCTAAAGGTAGGTAGGTAAGTCCAATTCAGCTACCTATTTTCAACACTGATGACTAGATGTTAACCCAAAAAGAATGGCCTTTTCCTTCCTTGTTTGTCTATTTTTGCAACTAATGATTTACATTTAGCTCAAAGTGATTATTATTTGTTTTTGAAGTGATAATATTGGTGTAGCAACCTACCATAGCTTGGCTGAGATACAGTGTTGGGTTCTGAACCACCAGTTGGAATTCAAAAGGGAAATACTGCACCAGCCTAGGGAAATCCCACTGTATTTATTTACTTCTTTGAGACCATCAGAAGCTACAATCTTATAGTCATTTATCTCGCTGGAAATAATTCTCAATGAATGCCATAGGACTTCCTTTTGGAGCAGATGCTTTGTGGACGGTATGGCAAGTTGGTGGCCATCACTGAATGTTGTGAAGCAAATTCTTAGGTTAGGCTTTAATATTGCATTATGTCTTCATGCGGTTGACTTAGTTTTAATTCAGCATGGTGTGTAAGCCCAGCCATCATGATTTATACAGTACACAGCAGTGGTGGGATTCAGCCAGTTCGCACCACTTCGGGAGAACCGGTTGTTAACTTTTTGAGCAGTTTGATGAACTGGTTGTTGGAAGAAATCATTAGGGCAGAGAACCGGTTGTTAAATTATTTGAATCCCACCACTGGTACACAGTCATTAATCAAATTATGGCTTGATATGATGTTTAGACCCAATTTCTACAGTAGAAAAGGTAGAATAGAATTGTGAGCTTTCTTGTAGAGTAAAAGTGGTCAATTGAAGAGAGAAAGATAAAGTTAGTGATTCCCCTGGAGTAGAAATAACTTCTACTACTCTTTCATATAGAGGGGAAAAACTAGGATTCAGAGGAATTCGTTATTGCTAATCAAGAAGAAATAAGATCCAGAACTGCCCATCCCATCTTGCTGGCTTTCAGATGTATTGAAACTACAACTCTGAGAATCTCTAGCCATTGAGATAGATCAGGGGTCTCCAACCTTGGCAACTTTAAGCTTGGCAGACTTCAACTCCCAGAATTCCACAGCCAGCTTTGCTGGGAGTTGAAGTCTGCCAGGCTTAAAGTTGCCAAGGTTGGAGACCCCTGAGATAGAAGGCTCAGGTTGGGAAAGTCTAACAAGAATGATAGTAAAATAGAATTGCTAGAAATGTTAAAGCTCTTTCCCCCTCTGGCTAGGATGTGACTGGTCCTCCAACTCTTTGGCTAACTAGTGCCCATTTGTATACTGTGTGTCATGAAGCAGCTTTGGAATGAGATGACCGAGGTATGCAGAGAGCAGAAAATGGTTCCCTTGAGTGTGTGTGTGAACTTGTATCCCATGATGGGAATACAAGAAGCGCACAGATGCCTGTTAGATTTCTACCAGCCCCTGTTCCTATCTCAACTGCTGATCCATGCCAACACAAAGGTAGAATCCTTAGCCACTTCACTGGAGGTCTTTCTGATTCAAAAGTCAATCCTTGCCTTCCATTCAGTGACTGAACTGATTCTACAACTGCTCATCTTCCAGGTCTTCCAGCTTTTCAGAACATGCCCAGATGCTGGAGGCTTACCTGTTCAAGCAGCAAACAGTATCAGCATACATAGCAATTATCTTGGCTGATCGTGAAGTCCAATTTTAGTCCTTCTCCTTCAGAAGTACAGCAGAAACTAACAGCTAGGTCAATTCACTCCAGAATTATTGCTCACCAAGCCTAGAAAGACAGAAGACTTCAGTGGGTGTGGGAGATGGGAATCTGCTCTCATGATGAAGAGAAGGAGGAAAAGGGCAAAAGAAAGAGAGCAACTTGCCCATCCTGTGTTGAACAGGCCATCCCAATATTATTGGATGAGAGGCATATTTCCATCTCCCCTCCTCAGATACACCAATATTTACCACACTGCTGGGCTACAAAGAGGAGGAGGCATTGCAGAGCCACAACTGCAGCCATCTTGGTCTTGAATTAACAGACAATGGAAGCTTTTGTAAATTAACAGAAAATGGAAGCTGTGTTTTCCTGCAAAGGCACTCACTCTTTTGCATAGGAACACCAATGGTGAGCTATATTAAATGTGCTTGTTTCTATATTAAGGCAGTTTTACCCATTCCTCAAATGAGAAATGCACCAATTAATATTTGGTAAAACTTTTTTAAATTAAAAAAAACAAAAAACCTAAAACTTTTTTCTGGCAAATACATTCCTTTTTTTTTTTGTTGGATTAATGTATCTCCATTTCATTTTTATTTCTTTTTCAATTGTTTTACCATATATTCCCTTGTGAGTCGTGCATACTTAGTGTGCAAGTCCACTGGCAAAGCCATTCCTTCAGTCTCTCGCTTTTGTTGATGTGAGCCAGTTTTGAGGATAGTAATTATCTGGAAAGTAGGATAAACATACAGTAAATAAGCAATAAACATATATGAATTTAAATAAGGAGGGAATGTGCAGCAATTAACAAGTACAGCAAATGTGCCTCTGTGGCTTAGGAGCTTTTAAAATAATTTCATATAGTTAAAATTATGTTGTAGAATCATTCCAAATAATAAAAAAGTGCTTTATAAATCTATTCTTGGAAAATAAATTAAATAAGTAATGTCCACCCTGAACTTTAAAATGGGAAAGAGGATGGCACTTTCTCTCCCCATTCTCCGCCTCAGTGTAAATGATGCATTTTAACACAGTGAATCTCTGAGCTGTTGTTTCTTTAATTATGACTTTTTCTTTATGTCATAAAGAAGAGCACGGGGAGACTTCTCTCATCTACTAAAACCATTCTAGAGAATGTGTTTCTGCAAACTCCTGGTTTTTCACTACATCCCACTGGCTGGTTTAGCAATATATCAGAAACATTGCCTAATGATTAAATAAATAATGCAGCTTTTTATCTGTTGCAGCAACAACCCCCCCGCCCCCGCTTTATTCCTCAGATCTCTGGCTCTCTTGTGTTCCTGCCTCATCTCCTAAAAGCATAGCTCTCCCCGTCCGACTCTCCAGTGTCTACTTCTACTGTACAGTTGAACAGTGAGCTTCTCACTAGAAAGTTAACATGTCCTATCAAGGGAAGCTCACCACATGCTGACTTGCTGTCAGTGGTATTCATTGGGGTGGGGGTGGGGGTGTCAAAAAAAAAGGCAAGAGGCAATACTACATTCATCAACTGTACGAAGTTAGTATCCACCCCTCTCCTAGAAGAATGAAATATTTTAGGAATTATTAAAAAGGCAGAATATTATGTTTCCCTGGATGAGAAAAGAAGAAACATGTTTTTAAAGACGAAGCAGCTTCTTGCAGCTCCCTGCCCTATCCCTTCAGCTCCAGGGTGATGAGATAGACATGGCCCTCAGGACATGATAGGATTAGCCTTCTACCCCAGTACTGGGTTTCAATTTCAGCCGCTACTGGTTCGCTCGTGTTCACTCACTTGCTCGTGACACTTCTGCACATGCGCAGAAGCTTCTTGCAGGGGTGAAATGCTCCTGGTTCAGACCAGATCGCCCGATCCGGTAGCGATGGCGGTGGGTGGTTCGGAGAACCGGTAGCAAAAATCCCTGCCCACCTCCAATCCCAGCTGAGCCGCGCGATCATCAGAGGTTGTTTTTTTGAAACTTTTAAAAGCATTTTTTCTTCGGCCAAAAAATGCTTTTAAAAGTAAAAAAAAAAGCCTCTGATGATCGTGTGGCTCAGCTGGGATTGTCAGAGGAGCCTTTTTTTTCTAAACCTCTTCCGCCGAAGCGGTTGTAAAAGAAATGCTTTTAAAGGGTTCTGGAGATCAGGCAACTCAGCTGGGATTGTCAGAAGCCCTTTAAAAGCATTTTTTTCCACCAAAGGGGTTGTAGAAAAAATGTTTTTAAAAGTAAAAAAACCCCAAAAACTTGGCCATGTCCACCCAGTCACATTACCCCCACCACCACCAAGCCACGCCCACAGAACCGGTAGTAACAAATTTTACATTTCACCCCTGGTTTCTTGGTTGGGTGAATGGCAGAGTGTGGAGCAAGCCAAGGCCTGCTGGGACCCTGAGGGCAGAAAGCAGAACACGGGGCATTTCAGGAGGTGAAATGGGAGGCAGATGAGTTTATGCCTGTGCTAGGTTTCTCAGGCCCCCCCACTAGCCCTATGCTTTGCTTAAAGACTCATGTTGTCACTTAATCTCTTCTTCAGGGAGAGCGGGCCCATCCTATCTCCTCACTTAATGACCATCATTTTATTTATTTATTTATTTATTTTATTAGATTTCTAGACCGCCCTTCTCCCGAAGGACTCAGGGCGGTGTACAGCCAGGATAAAAATGAACAATGTACAATTAAAAATTAAATTAAAAAACTTATTATACAATTTGGCCGAAAAATTAAAATATTAAAATCTAAAAAAACCCAATTTAAAACTTAAATAAAATTTAAATTCAGAATCTAAACAGTCTAAGAAAGCCCCGCGCGAACAAACAAGTGTGTTTTCAGTTTGCGGCGAAAGGTCTGAAGGTCAGATATTTGGCGTAAACCAGGGGGAAGTTCATTCCAAAGAGTACGAGCCCCCACAGAGAAGGATCTTCCCCTGGGGGCCGCCAGCCAACATTGTTTGGCGGACAGCACCCTGAGAAGTCCCTCTCTGTGCGAGCGTACGGGTTGGTGGGAGGCATGAGGTAACAGCAGGCGGTCCCGTAAGTACCCAGGCCCCAAGCCCCAAATCATGACTTGTGCCCATAATAGGCAGTTTCTAGTTACAACTCAAGGACTATTTGAATAGAAGTGGTTTGATATTGTCTTCTTCTAAGTTAATTTTTTCCCCCCAAAAAAATATCTTCAACTGTCAGATAGCCTGGGATTTCCTAGTGATCTCCCATCCAAGTACAGGTAGTCTTTGAGTTACCACCATAATTGAGCCCAAAATTTTATGTTGTTAAGTGAAACATTTGTTAAATGAGTTTGCCCCATTTTACGACTCTTCTTGCCATAGTTCTTAAGTGAATCATTAAGTTAATAATATGGTTGTTAAGTGAATCTGGCTTCCCCAGTGTCAGAAGGTTGCAGAAGGGGATCACATGATCCTGGGATACTGCAACCCTCATGAATATGAACCACTTGCCAAGCAGCTGAATTTTGATCATGTGACTGTAGGGATACTGCAATGATGTCCTAATGTTCCCTTTGATTGTATCCAATTCGCATAGTTATTTCATGCTTATGCTTATATATATGCTTATATATCATATAGTTATTTCATGCTTATGCTTATATATACTGTTGTGACAAATAAATAAATAAAGATTGTAAGTATAAAAAACTGTCATAAGTCTGTTTTTTCAGTGCCATTGTAACTTTGAACGGTCACTAAATGAACTGTTGTAACTCGAAGACTACCTGTAATAATAATCAGGTCTGACCTTCTTTGAATTTTTTAGGATTGGTCAAGCCTCCAGCTGCTCACAACACTGAAAATACTGGTTGGAAGCCATGTTGATTATTAAAATGTTTCAACACACTTTTATCTATACTTCAGACTCTATTTCCTGCTAAAGGTTTCTGCCTCTTCTTTAAATGCTCCAGGATATTATTTCTGTTTCTGAATGGGCAACTGCTTCTAGATGCCTCCTGGTTATAGCCTCCTGATGAATCCTTAATCAATTCTCAATATTTCTAATGGGTAATCAAGAATTGCCAGCTACCTGAGACCAGCAAAACAAAATAGCAGCTCTTGCAATTTCCAAACAACAGTTAGTCTGCAAAATTAAGCAAATATATATGTGTGCAAGCATGAACTTGTGGGTTTGAGACCAGTTATTAGGAAAAATGGATAGTTGACTCTGAGCATATATGAGGTTTGGCTGCATTTGTGGAATTAAAGTTGCCTATACTGAAGTGGTGTATTTTTCTGGATCAATATGGAGAGGGATATAAAGGTAGTCCCCAACCTATGACAGCCCCTCCACCAAAAGATACTTAAGATCTGGTTCCAAAGTTCTGATGGCTACCTTTCCCCACAGTCATGTGACTGCATTTTCGGCACTTGGCAACCAGCCTGCGTTTATGGTTGTTGGGAGCACCCCACAGTCATGTGATGATAATTTATGACCGTTTTGCCAAAACTGGGCATTTACTTCCATTTTGTTTGCAAAAGTGCCTTGATTTGCTTAATGACCACCACAGAAAAGGTCATAGAATTGGGTCAGTCATGTGAGTGATCCGCTTTATGACCATTAGTGGGCAGGCTCCATTGAGGTTGTAAGTTGAAGACTACCTGTAACTGCCTAACAATTTGTTGTGTAACCGATTGTGTTCCTGTTGCTATCACTGTTTCCTTTGCAGCATGTAGCTTCTCCCTTGAAACAATGGGCTGTAAGTTCCTAAGTTTTGCTAATGCAACACTGACACTCTGATTGCCATTCAGAGAGCGCTGCAGCTCACCCTTTTTATTTTTCCAAGGCATTCTCCTTGTAATTGAAAGTCCTAAAGTTGCCTACGTAGGGAATTGGCAAGGAGGATCATTGCAATGCCCATCTGGACTGACAGCTGCGGTGCCTTGTCCTGCAATTGGCTGGCAATTTGTAGTGCTGAATTATTGCTGACCGGCGATTAGGAAGAGAAGAGAAAACTGGTCACAGAGTCAACTAATTGGACAAGATCTGCAGGGATGGGGACTAAAGTGAACCAATAAACAATGAGAAGGCAAAATACCAGGCATCAACATTTTGCTCCCACTTCATACACCCAGACTTTGACCATGCTATTTGACCCAGAAAGAGGAGAGCAGATATTGGAAATATCCCAGATGGAACAGAACCAGCTCTGTATTTGTGAGCCACCCATAGTCGCATAAGTGAGATGGATGGCTATTGGCATTGAAATAAATAAATAAAGCCATCTTGACCCAGAGTGGGCTGCCATTGGAAAGGAAAATGGTTGCTCTTATTGAAAAGTCTTTGCTCTCTGTTTCTCTCAATCCCTTACATGGGCATATATGCAGAATAGGAGAATTCCTGCAAAATATTTGATATGGATACCCATTTCTAGTTTTCTTCATAATGCAGTTTGGTAGAAACAAGGAACTAACCAAGCTGGCCATTTTCCCAAAATCAAAAAATAATTCTTTATTATATCCAGAAGAGATATATTAACTAACATTTCTTCAATATAAATTGCTGTTCCCAGAATGGTGAACAATGTAGTAAGAGTCAGCAACAACAAAACAAGAAAAACATAAGCTAATGCAGCAAAAGGAAATAGCAGCAGTCCTTTCAGCTGGTAAAATAAAAAAAAATCCTCTAGTAGAACGTTGATCCTTAATGATTCTGAAAAGTCTGAGAGATTGGATATATTTTTGCTTGGTTCCAAACTACAACAGGTGAATGTGTATTGAAAAACCATTCCATCAGTGAACTGCCATCATCCTCATGATTTTTTCTTTGATCTTGTTTAAATGGCAGAGAATAAGTTTGGAAGATGACTTCTTAAGTTATCTAAAGAAGTGCTCAACAAGACATAAGAATTAAAAAACACATAAGCAGAATTATACAAAGGAAAAATACAAACTAATGGTCTATGTCTATGTCTATATATATGTGTCCGTGGTCATGTGATTGGCATGACTCAACACCAAAGGCGCACGGAATGCTGTTACCTTCCCACCAAAGGTGGTCCCTATTTTTTCTACTTGCATTTTTACATGCTTTCGAAACTGCTAGGTTGGCAGAAGCTGGGACAAGTAACCGGAGATCACCCCGTTACATGGCAGCACTAGGGATTCGAACAGCTCATCTGCCAACCTTTTGATCGATGAGCTCAACGTCCTAGCCCCTGAGCCACCGCATCCCATTTATATATATCTATATCTATATCTATATCTATATCTATATCTATATCTATATCTATATCTATATCTATATCTATATCTATATCTATATCTATATCTATATCTATCTATCTATCTATCTATCTATCTATCTATCTATCTATCTATCTATCTATCTATGTCTTTGGTTATTCGGGTTTTCTCCCGCGTAAAATTGGAAGTGTCTTGGCGACGTTTTGACGAAGTCTCATTCGTCATCTTCAGGCTTCAGCTTCGTGCTTCTGGGAGCAATGTGTGCAGCTGTTTCTTCCTTTTTAACTGCTAGTGGGGGTTTGAACTGATTGGGTGGGAGCTTGGCTGTGCTCTGATTGGATGGGGTTTTTTGTGCTCTGATTGGCTGGGGGTATGTCTTGTTTGGGTGGGGGCTTGGTTGTGCTCAGATTAGTCTGAGTTGCAGGGGGATTTGAGCTGGTGAGCTGCATTGCTGTTGTTTGGCTTCGTGTTCGTGGTCGTGCTACATCTTCATAGTGGGTGTCAGTCTGCTGCATGTATGGATTGGAGGGGTTTGAAATGGCTAATGTTGCAGCTGCGGTCTGGCTTCTGGTCCTTGGTCGTGCTTCACGATCAGTGTGGGTTTGGGTCTGCTTTCTGGGTGGATGTGTGGTGGTGACATCCTGTGTGGATCTCGTGAGTGTGGGTCTGGTGTCATTCCTCGTGTTAGGGACTCGTTTGTCAATAAGGGTGGGTTTCCAAATGGCTGGTAGGCGGGAGGTATCATCTCGTTTGTTCATGCTGTGTGGGCGTTTTTCTATCTCGATGGCTTCTCTGATTATTCTGTTGTTAAAGTGTTCAGTTTTGGCGATAGTTCTGGTCTTTTTAAAGTCAATATCGTGTCCTGTGGCTTTAAGGTGTTGGACCAGGGAAGAAGTTAGTTCCTCTTTTTTGACTGAGTTCTTGTGTTCTTCAATGCGTGCACTTATTCTTCTGTTGGTTTGTCCAATGTATGTGGTCGGGCAGGCGGTGCATGGGATTTCATATACTCCTTGATTTTCTAACTCAATTTTGTCTTTGGGGTTTCCTAGGATGGTGGATATTTTTCGGTTTGTGCAGAATGCTGTCTTGATGTTGTGTTTGTGGAGGATCTTGCTGATTCTGTCTGTGGTGCCTTTTATATATGGGAGGAGGGCTGTGCCGTTTTCTTGTTCTCTGTCTTGGATTTTAGTGGGGGGTTCTTTTTGGATTAGTTTGGTAATCTTATTTCTCTGGAATCCATTGGATGTTAGTACGTTTGTGAGAGTGTGTAGTTCGGTTTTTAGTTGTTGTTCATCAGCTAAGCGTTTTGTTCTGGAGATGAGTGTCTTGGCTATGAAAATGTAGCACGACCACGACCATGAAGCCAAACAACAGCAATGCAGCTCACCAGCTCAAATCCCCCTGCAGCTCAGACTAATCTGAGCACAACCAAGCCCCCACCCAAACAGGACACACCCCCATCCAATCAGAGCACAAAAAACCCCCATCCAATCAGAGCACAGCCAAGCTCCCACCCAATCAGTTCAAGCCCCCACTAGCAGTTAAAAAGGAAGAAACAGCTGCACACATTGCTCCCAGAAGCACGAAGCTGAAGCCTGAAGATGACGAATATAATATAATATAAATATAAACCAATATAAACCTACATATATATATGTAGGTCTTTGGTTATTCGGGTTTTCTCCAAATAACGGGTTTTCTTCAGCTTCTTCGGGTTTTCTTCAGCTTCTTTGCTCCCAGAAGCACGAAGCTGAAGCCTGAAGATGACGAATGAGACTTCGTCGAAACGTCGCCAAGACACTTCCAATTTTACGCGGGAGAAAACCCGAATAACCAAAGACCTACATACAAACACCCGCGAAAACCTCAGAAAACATATATATATATGTTTTCAGAAAACATATATATATGTTATATATATATATATATATATATATATATCAGAAAAAATAGAGAAGGCGACAAGGGGATCAGCCATATTGGACTTAATTCTCACTAACAGAGATGAAATGATAGAAGGTGTTGAAGCTACAGGAACCTTGGGGGCAAGTGACCACGCAATATTGGAATTCGACATTAAGCAAATACAAGTAGTAGAACAAAGTCAAACTAGAGTCTTGGACTTTAAGAGAGCTAATTTCAATAAACTTAGAGAGAGCTTGAGAAGGATTCAATGGATGAGAATCCTCAGGAAAAACAACTCAAGAAGCTTGGGAAATTTTGAAAAGTGAGATTATAAAAGCACAGTCTAACACAATACCAATGAAGAAGAAAATAGTAGATCTCAAAAGAAACCAGCATGGATGCATAAAGAACTATCTGACAAATTGAAAGACAAAAGGACAAATATAAAAAGTGGAAAGAGGGGCAAATAACTAAGGCAGAATATCAGCAACAGCCCGAGCCTGTAAAGATGAAGTGAGGAAAGCTAAGGCTCACAATGAACAAAGGCTAGCGACAAAAGTAAAAATAACAAAAAGCTTCTTCCAACATGTTAAAAACAAGAAAAAGTCAAGGAAACAATTGGCCCATTGCTGGGAGAAAGTGGCAAGAAGATGACAAGCAACAGGGAGAAAGCAGATCTACTTAACTCATATTTTGCATCTGTCTTTACACAAAAGGAAAAACAATCCAACCTATCAAAACAGCACTACAAAAACAGATTAGAAACACAAGTTAAAATAGGGAAGAAAATGGTAAGTGAACACCTGTCTACCCTAGACGAGTTCAAATCACCAGGACCGGATGGATTACACCCCAAGGTTCTGAAGGAACTGGCAGACGTGATCTCAGAACCACTGAACTATATCTTTCAAAGATCCTGGAGCACAGGGAGCTGCCAGAGGACTGGAAAAGAGCTGATGTAGTTCCCATCTTCAAAAAGGAAAAAACAGATCCAGGAAACTACAGACCTATCAGTCTGACCTCAATACCGGGAAGATTCTGGAAAAGATAATCAAGCAACGAATCACCGAACACCTAGAAGCAAACAAAGTAATAACCAAAAGCCAACATGGGTTTGTCAAAACAGATCATGCCAGACTAATCTTATCGCATTCTTTGACAAAATGACAAAATTAGTAGACCAGAGGAATGCTGTCGATATAATTTACTTGGACTTCAGTAAAGCATTTGATAAAGTAGACCATAACCTACTACTAGATAAAGTAAAAAAATGTGGGTTAGACAGCACCACCACCAGATGGATTCGTAATTGGCTAACCAACCACACTCAACGTGTAGTCCTCAACGGAACTACATCCACATGGAGGGAAGTATGCAGTGGAGTACCCCAAGGCTCTGTTTTAGGCCCAGTACTCTTCAACATCTTCATCAATGACTTGGACGAGGGGATAGATGGGGAACTCATCAAATTTGCAGATGACACCAAGCTGGCAGGAATAGCCAACACTCCAGAAGATAGGCTCAAGTTACAGAAAGATCTTGACAGACTTGAACATTGGGCGCTATCTAACAAAATGAAATTCAACAGTGAAAAAAGTAAGGTTCTACATTTAGGCCAAAAAAACAAAATGCACCAGTACCGTATATGTGGTACCTTGCTCAATAGTAGTACCTGTGAGAGGGATCTTGGAGTCCTAGTGGATAACCATTTAGATATGAGCCAGCAGTGTGCAGCAGCTGCTAAAAAAGCCAACACAGTTCTGGGCTGCATAAACAGAGGGATAGAATCAAGATCACATGAAGTGTTAGTACCACTTTATAATGCCTTGGTAAGGCCACACTTGGAATATTGCATCCAGTTTTGGTCGCCACGATGTAAAAAAGATGTTGAGACTCTAGAAAGAGTGCAGAGAAGAGCAACAAAGATGATTAGGGGACTGGAGGATAAAACATATGAAGAACGGTTGCAGGAACTGGGTATGTCTAGTTTAACAAAAAGAAGGACTAGGGGAGACATGATAGCTGTGTTCCAATATCTCAGGGGCTGCCACAAAGAAGAGGGAGTCGGGCTGTTCTCCAAAGCACCTGAGGGTAGAACAAGAAGCAATGGGTGGAAACTGATCAAAGAAAGAAGCAACTTAGAACTAAGGAGAAATTTCCTGACAGTTAGAACAATTAATAAGTGGAACGACTTGCCTTAAGAAGTTGTGAATGCTCCAACACTGGAAATTTTTAAGAAAATGTTGGATAACCATCTGACTGAGATGGTGTAGGGTTTCCTGCCTGGGCAGGGGGTTGGACTAGAAGGCCTCCAAGGTCCCTTCCAACTCTGATTTTATGTATGTTATATATATATATACAAAAAAGACACATAATTTCAACATTCATATTCAATATTTTGCACCCAGAAAAGTACTGAAGTGGATCAAGTTAATCAAATAGGAATTACTTTATTGATTTTACTAAAAACAAATTAGTAATTACAGTACAAAATTTCTTTCTCATTTTTCATTCAGCTGGAACAAAGAAAAATGGAGATCAAATAGGAATAAGATGATCCTTTAATTAAAGGAATTCTTCAAGAGACTGTGCTGCCATGTTAATTTTTCAGCCCATTCTATTTCTCACACTTGTAAATATCATTTATTTAAAGAAAGATGTATTTTACAGTGTTCTGCTATAAATCTGGTAAATAACAAATTGAGTTTGTTTCTTGTTTTGTACCATTTATACTTCCTGAATTTTTCCCCCTCCAAATCAACTCTTAAGGAATTACTCAAAGCAGGATGAGGAAACCCTTTACCCTCAAATTCCCATCAGCCCAGCTAGCTACCAACAGAATGGGGCCAGGGAATAATATTCCACTGAATTTGATGGGTGCCTAGTTGCCCATTCTGTATATAAAGAGTGTTCAGAAATAAAGTTCAGTTTAGATAAGCTGTTCCCAGTCTGGTACCTTCTAGATGTATTGAATGGTCAATCTTACCTTCCTCAGCCAGAATGAATACAAATGCCTTTGAATGATAAGATCCTACAAACGAGGGTGCTATTCGGGCAGGTTCTGACAGGTTCTGGAGAACCGGTAGCGGAAATTTTGAGTAGTTCAGAGAACCAGCAAATACCACCTCTGGCCGGCCCCAGAATGGGGTCGGAATGGAGATTTTGCAATATCCTTCCCCAGGAGTGGGGAGGGAATGGGGATTTTGTAGTATCCTTCCCCTGCCACACCCACCAAGCCATACCATGGCCACCAAGCCACCAAGCCACGCCCACAGAGCAGAGTAAAAAAAATTGAATTCCACCACTGCTCCAAACCCTTCATGAAGGAAGGTATTAAGTTGGTAAAGGCTAATTTTCAATAGTTCTGATGCTTTGATTTCAGTTACTTTACCCTGATCTGTAGCCACATGGACAAAGGGTTTTCACCAGCAAGAGACAGAGATGTACTTCTCTCTTGTTATTGTCCTCTTGAAACTGTCAGATGGAAGCATGGTGTGCTAACTGGGAAATACTATGGAGTCTTCTCAAGCTGGATGGAACTGTCCTTCAAGAATTTATTCAATTCATGTCAGTGGCCTTCGTTATGTCTTACAGTAATGGATTCCACAAGTTAATTGTTCAATAAAGTTTTTTCTCTACTCCTTTGGCCTGTTTCAAATCTCTTTCCAATCAGATGGATGATGCCTCATTTGAATTATTTGATAATTTTGGCTTTCCTCTTCAGCACTTCTTCCAGCTCTATTATATATATTTTTTCAAGGACAGCAACCAGAAGTAGACACACTGTTCCAGATGCAGATTTGTTTAAAGGCAATACAGTGTTAGCATTTATTTTCTGTCCCTTTTCTGCCAATCCTGTCTTCTCCAGAACTGCCATACTGAGTCAATATATCTTTTGAGCTAATATTATGATGTCAAGATCTTTCTTCTTGTTAGTAATAGACAGCTCAGACCCCATGAAAATATATTTGAAGAGGGAGGGTATTGCCCCAATATGGGTAATTTTATTTTTATATAAATTTATCTCATTTAACATTTGGTTGATCCTTCATTCAGGTTTTTTTGGCAGTTCTTCATAGTAACCTTTTGTTTTTTACCACCTTGGATAGTTTAATATTCTCTCCAAACCTACCAGTAAACTACATAACCCTTATCAAATTTCCTGTCATGGCTGTTTAAAAGCTGAGGCGATCATGTACACTCACACATCAAATTGCGTGCACTCTGAATTTTCTACTTCTTTAACCCCAGCCCCCTGCATGTAGCACAGTGTGCTACTGAAAATCTTAAATCAGTAATGCTGGGCTTGCATTCCTGAAAATTCATCTTCTGATTTTGACTAGTTTATTCATATTTTGGTGAGCTGGAATTCACAAAGTCTGAAGATTGTCACTTTCAATCTGAGTGGAAAAAAACAGTTTAAAGAAACATAGGGGTGTCATCTTTTTTGGAAAGAAAAGGTGGAATGAAAGAGGCAGAAAAATAAAGAAGAATTTCTATCCTGAAGCTTCTACGGGTACATTATTTATAAGCAATATCAGGGAAAGGTTTGGACCTCTATCCACTCTGACTCATATTAAAGTTCAAAATAGAACAGACTGTAATGCTACTTTTTAAACCAAAGCATTTTGCTGGCAACTGTATTAGGTGGAACATTTCATCATTTTTTTCCCCTCATAGAAAGATAAATTCTCTAACAATTTCTCAAGGGTATAGGACTCCTCCTTCACAGTAACAGGAGTGGAAAGTAGGACTATTAAAAACAAAGAAGCAAACAAACAATAGAAGGAGTTGATTTATAAAGTCTTCCTTCGGGAAAAGATGGAAAGCCAAGGAGAATGCAGATCAGATGAGAGAGCCAACTGTACAGTCAAAGAGAGGCCATGTCTTCTTCGCCCTTGCCTGCATCTGACTAAATAAATTCAGGGATGCTACATTCCATTCTTGAGAATGTTTTCAAAATCACCCTTTCAGCACCCTCTCATCAAATTAAATGAGAACTGGTAAGGAAAAAATGAAGGAGAATTTTTCTATCCATAACTACATTAAGCAAAAGACATACTTCCCCTTCTTTGCTCTTTGAAAAGTGAAATCTGAGTGGCCGGGCATGAGGCCTTGCTGGAGGTTTATCAGAATAAGAGAGTTGGAAGGGATCTTGGAGGCCTTCTAGTCCAACCCCCTGCTCAAGCAGGAGACCCTACATCCATGATGGCGAACCTATGGAACGTGTGGCACTGGTGGCATGTGTAGCCATATCAGTGGGCACACGAGCTCAGCTCCAGCTGATTTTCAGGCCTTCTGGGCCACCAGAAGTAGGGAAACAGGCTGTTTCCTGCCTCTGGAGGGCCTCTGGGGGTGGTGGGGAAGGCCCATTTTCCTCTCTGACCTGGCTCCAGACCCTCTCTAGGACTCTGGGGGCAGGGGTTTTTGAAAATGGCCTTCCCTAACCCCCTGGAGGTCCTCTGGAGGTTGAAAATGGCCTGTTTGCCAATTTCCGGTGGGACTGGAAGGCCTGTTTTTTGCTTTCCCCAGCCTCCAGGGCCTCTCTAGGAGTCTGGGGAGGGCCAAAATGGCCTTCCCCCCCGGGAGGTCCTCCGGAGGCCGAAAATGGCCCGTTTGTCAACTTCCAGTCCCACTTCCGGCCACATAGAATTATGGGTGTGGATATGCACGTGCGCATCAAGATTCCATTGCATTCCGCCATTTGCAGGAGGGATCTAGAATGTTTCTAAATCATTTCTGCAGCTGAACCTCATGGAGCACTTTTGTCCACTGCTCCAACATATCTACAGCTAGGTGGCTGCAGAAATCCAAACAATGAGTAGAGAGCAACAAGTTAGTTGAGTTTTGTGAATTCAGACTTTGGCACTAGGGACCAGGAACATAATTTCTTTGCAGAGGATGCAGGAATGTTTGGCTGGATTTAGAAGCAACAGGGTTTGATGCAGGGCAAGTCTATGATTCTAAAGTGTGGAAAGGGGATTGTGGTAGAGTGCTTTAAACTGGCCTTTCCCAAATAGGTAGCCCTGTTTGGAAGGCCAGTTTAAAGCATTCTACCACAATCCTCTTTCCACCAAAGGAGGAAGGAGGATCCCAAAACTTGTCACACCCTCCCAGTGTATTGGCTGAGAATGATAAGAGTTTTGCCACACACTGAGTGTGCCTGGTTGAGATAACCTTCTTTAACTGGCTCCTGATCATAGGTCAGGTGTAAGTTCATTTTCTCATCATCTTAGAGCCAATTGCAAGATGATGATCTGTGTTTGCATAGCATATGTGAACAGTGTGATATCATGACACATTTGTCTGTTTCACATTCTACTTTGCCACTTTGGTTTGTAAAACATAGTTTTTTAGTTCAATGTGAACCTAGACAATAAATGATGTACAGCCATAGATTACATGCAATCTCAAGAGTCCTTTGAAAAATTGTTGGCAGGTTATTTTAATGTGACAGAGGGAGGAAACTATTAAATTCATGGAATGACTTACATTTATGTATTTTTAATTTAATTTAATTTATATTTCATTTACATTTAATCCGATTTTCTAGGTATCCTGGCCTGCCCATTTACTGGAATAAATTCAAATGCAGGACTACTTCAAGTGCAGCCCTCTGCTAGACAAAGTTTGCATCCAAATTGAGCTTAATTTGCTTGTTAGATTTATATCCTACCTTTCCTTCAGCTCATGTTCATATGTCCCCATCCTTCCATCTTCCCAACAACCTGGACTGAGAGAGATTGGCTAGCTGGCCCAAAATTACCTAGTGAGCTTCCAGGCCTGAAGGCAGAATAGAAAACAGAATATACAATACAGAAGAACAGACTTGGAAGGGGCCTTGGAAATCGTCTAGTCCAACCCCATGCCCATGCAGGAGATCCTCTACTAGAATCTGATTCTCTCTGCTTCCACTCTTGACCATCACCTTGAACCCAACACCACACTTGTGTTTATGATCATTGATTGCACTTTGGTCTTTCTTGCTATATAACCTGAAACCTCTTTCAGTGCTCCTGTTTGTAATTTAGAAGGTTTCACCAGAACTTGAGCTGTCAAATGCTTAGGGTAAATATATCCAGGCTAGAAAAATCTGGAATGGCCAGAGTTTTTTTTATATTTTTATTGCTGTCTAGTGGTGATCTGAATTTGTGCAGAGGTAGATCTATCAAATGTTATTTCTGTCTTATATTGTCAAATTACTATGATATTGTTATTGCTAATGTTGAAAAGCCAAGATCTCTAGATCCAGTCTCTTATTTCTCTAGAATGAGATGGATGTGTTTACCATGACAGCATCATTGATGTTCATTTAGAGATGCTGAGCTTTCATCATTCCTTGATTTATTAGAGAATGTGTATCCTGATAAAGGCTCCAAAAGGTTTACATGAATAAAGTACGCTAAACATTTAAAATGCCACCGTACTCCTATACTTTCATTAATTCAAATCTTATCATCTGATTAACGTATCTTTCAATCAGAGTCCAATTCTATCCACCAAAATAATCTAGCAAAATGAAAAGAGATGGTCAAATCGCACTACTAGTGCCTACATTTCTTGACTGCACAGGACCATTCTTAAGAGGTTTATAGGAGCCTGGGTGGGCACCCAACAGACCTGAAAAGCTAAGCTATTCCATTATATTTGGGCCACCAATGAGAACATCTTCCTCTAGTCCTTCCATTCTCTCAATTATTTGAAATAAGTATATAGGGCAGCCAATTCCAGTTGAGGACAGTTCTGAAAGCAAACAGGAGACAAGACATATAGGACTTTATAGATTTAAGAGGAACCTTTTGGCTACCAATACTGTACAGTACTTGCAGTAGCAATAGAATAGAATAGAATTTTTTTATTGGCCAAGTGTGATTGGACACACAAGGAATTTGTCTTGGTGCATATGCTCTCAGTGTACATAAAAGAAAAGATACGTTCATCAAGGTACAACATTTACAACACAAATGATGGTCAATATATCAATATAAATCATAAGGATTGCCAGCAACAAAGTTACAATCATACAGTCATAAATGAAAAGAGATTGGTGATGAGAAGATTAATAGTAGTGCAGATTCAGTAAATAGTTTGACAATGTTGATGGAATTATTTGTTTAGCAGAGTGATGGCCTTCGGGAAAAAACTGTTCTTGTGTCTAGTTGTTCTGGTGTGCAGTGCTCTATAGCGTCGTTTTGAGGGTAGGAGTTGAAACAATTTATGTCCTGGATGTGAGGGATCTGTAAATATTTTCACGGCCCTCTTCTTGATTCGTGCAGTATACAGGTCCTCAATGGAAGGCAGGTTGGTAGCAATTATTTTTTCTGCAGTTCTAATTATCCTCTGAAGTCTGTGTTTTTCTTGTTGGGTTGCAGAACCGAACCAGACAGTTATAGAGGTGCAAATGACAGACTCAATAATTCCTCTGTAGAATTGGATCAGCAGCTCCTTGGGCAGTTTGAGCTTCCTGAGTTGGCGCAGAAAGAACATTCTTTGCTGTCCTTTTTTGATGATGTTTTTGATGTTAGCTGTCCATAGCAATAGCACTTAGACTTATATACTGCTTCACAGTGCTTTACAGCCCTTTCTAAGCAATTTACAGAGTCAGCATATTGCTGCCAACAATTTGGGTCCTCATTTTACCCACCTCGCAAAAAAAGGAAGAAATAGCCTGCACTACTGCACTCTAACCACTGTGTCACTGTATATTGTAGTTGTGCTGCTAAGCCAGCTGTCCCTGCTAGTAACCCAACTGCTGCATTTTGTACCAACAGCAATTTCTAGCTAGAATAGAATAAAATAGAATTCTTTATTGGTCAAGTGTGATTGGGCCAACAATATAAAACATTTATATAAATTTATATATAAATTTATATAACATTTATATAAAGCATATAAAACATTTGCTAGACCAATTCTTGAATATAGCTCGCCTGTCTGGAACCCATACTTCATTTCGGACATTAATACAATTGAGCGTGTCCAGAAATATTTTACAAGAAGAGTTCTCCACTCCTCTGATTACAACAAAATACCTTATGCCACCAGACTTGAAATCCTGGGTTTAGAAAATTTAGAACTCCGCCGCCTTCGACATGACCTGAGTTTAACTCATAGAATCATCTGTTACAACATCCTTTCTGTTGAAGACTACTTCAGCTTCAATCACAACAATACACGAGCACACAATAGATTTAAGCTTAATGTGAACCGCTCCAATCTTGATTGCAGAAAATATGACTTCAGTAACAGAGTTGTTAATGCCTGGAATGCACTACCAGACTCTGTGCTCTCTTCCCAAAATCCCCAAAGCTTTAACCAAAAACTATCTACTATTGACCTCACCCCATTCCTAAGAGGTCTGTAAGGGGCGTGCATAAGAGCACCAACGTGCCTATCGTTCCTGTCCTAATGTTCCCTTTGATTGTATCCAATTTCATATAGTTATTACATACTTATGTTTATATTTATGCTTACATATCATATAGTTATTTCATGCTTATGCTTATATATACTGTTGTGACAAATAAATAAAATAAAAATAAAAAAACAATGAATTTGTCTTTGATGCATATGCTCTCAGTATACATAAAAGAATAAAAAAAAACATTCATTAAGAATCATAAGATACAACACTTAGTGATAGTCATAGGTTACTAACAAGCAATCAAATTATACTAGGAAGCAAATAAAACAATATAAATCATAGAGATACAAGCAACAAGGTTATATTCATAAGTGGGAGGAGATAGATACTAGTAAGGAAGAGAATAATAATAGTAACACAGTCTTAATAAATTATTTGACAGTGTTGTGGGAATTAATTGTTAAGCAGTGTGATGGCATTTGGGAAGAACTGTCCTTGTGTCTAGTTGTTCTGCTGTGCAGTGCCCTATAGCATCGTTTTGAGGGTAGAAGCTGAAACAATTTATGTCCAGAATGTGAGGGGTCTGTAGATATTTTCACAGCCCTCTTTTTGACTCGTGCAGTATACAGGTCCCCAATGGAAGGCAGGTTGGTAGCAATTGTTTTTTCTGCAGTTCTAATTAACCGTTTCAGTCTGTGTCTGTCTTGTTTGGTTGCAGAGCCAAACCAGACAGTTATAGAGGTGCAGATGACAGACTTTATAATTCCTCTGCAGAACTGAATCAGCAGAAAGAAGGCTTCATGCAGACTATTGCAGTAGTCTAATTGTGTGATGATAAGGGCATGAGTCACAGTCCGAATGAGTTTGTGGAGAGAGCAACTGAAGGAGCAACAGTTAAACATGGGTGCAGTTTCATCTTCCCATTAAGGTTGAATGGTGTAAATAGATTTGATTATTAAATGGTTCTTGCCATCTAAAAGCAAGGTAATGACCTTGATGCTAACCAGCTCGGTGGCCCCAGTGAGGATGCTTGTCGAATGTCTGCTACTCTTTTCTCATGTTTTTTTACAAAAGAAATTCCGTACGTCTGCTGGATTGCGGACTCCAGAATTCCATGAAAATGAGCCCCTCTGATACAAGTGAGATTCATTGCCAGGTAAGCAGAGAGGATTCAGCTGCACATCCCATTAAACCAATGGAAGAAAATCATTTGTTATGACTAACCTCAGCTGGAACAGGGCACTAATGTGATTAATCTGTCAAAGCTTTAATTGCCAATTAAACCTATCCTCGACTACATCAGGAAGATTCCTGAGAGATCTGAGGCTGTACAGGCAACGCAGATGTGCTGCTGCCTTGACTGTAGCACGTTGATGAAGAGGAAACTTAAAAGTGGGTTTTCCTGGCAGTTTAACAGATGTTTGCCATCTCCGGGTGAGACTTCATGTTTTCAGTAGGAATGCAAGCAATTGGAAGTCGGTGCTAGATTGGGTTCATCATCGCCAAATTATGATGTAGTTTGCTGGGGCTTGGCTAGGCTTAAAATGGCTTCTTCACTGGGTCTCCAAATGTTTGGGTAACCCTTTTATGGCAATGCAGAAGAATGGGCAGCCTGTGACCCTTGAGCCAATTATTCCCATCTGCTGAGATTGGCCCTGCTGCTAACATTAAACAGACCATAGCCAACCATCTCTGGTTTAGTGTTTTGTATGGACTAAGTTTCTATGGTTATTGAATAAACTATGATTTAAACCAACAGTGGTTTAATATGTCTAAACTAAGTGGTTGCTGGTGTCTGAAATAAAAGTGTCAGAACGTCTTTTAAAACAGGCATTTCTCTAACTATGCTGGAAGTTGTGTGTGTTCATTTTTGGAGTCATTTTGTGAAGTTGCTATAATAAGAAATAAGATTCTGTTTTGCTAAACTTGAGAAAGAAAATATTTCAAAATAGCCTTTCCTTCTGGCAATGAGTGGCAGGCTGATTAAATTTGAACATGTTTTCTTACATTTTAAGAAACCGTCCCTTTTCCTTATGGAGTATCAGAAAATATACCTTCATTGCAATCTTTTTAATATAGAAATATTTTCCCATTTAAATGAGCTATTCATTTAAAAGAAAAGTACAACATTAAGAGCAAACTTCCCATTTGAGTGAATTTGATTTTAGAAATGGAAAGGAGGGCACATGTATTTCTTATGTGGAAGTAGAAACGGGGTGGTGATCAGTGGTGGGTTGCCCCCAATTCGGACCGGTTCTATAGAACCGGTAGTAAAACCGGCGGGAGGCTCCGCCCACTGACCCGGACGTCATCAAAAGTGATCTGTGCATGTGAACGCGCCCGTGCGGGCATAATGCAAACCAGTAGTAAAGGTAAATAGGATCCACCCCTGGTAGTGATGCTGTCCAAGGAACTGAGGGAAGGGCTAGGACTTTATCTGGCTATAACTACACTTAGGGCAGGGCTGGTATTTGCTTATGTTTGCTACCGGTTCGCAAATGAGAGCATGCACGCAGGACCTTCTGCACATGCGCAGAGCATCAAAAACAGGACGTGATGACGCCCGGGTGGGTGGGCAGAGCCTCCTGCAGCCGTTGCTACCGGTTCGCCTGAACTGGATAGAATAGCACCACTAACCTAAGGCAATACTCAGAAGCATGCCACGTAAGTTATTTGCTCCCCACATAGATTATAATGTTGTTAGATATTATATACATTACTGTTATAAGAGGGCCTATGCAGAAAAAAACTACTTTTAATTCAGAATGCCAAGTGATGATTGTAGCTGGTTTGGTGCTGTCTGAGAAACAGATCAGGATAGGTACAAGTGAACAGGGAGGAACGTGAGGATTCAGGTGGGGGAAAGGAGAAAGCCTACTGGCCCCCACTGAAGTTGCAAAGGGAAAAAAAGAGCCTTCATCTCATGGCACTCCCGTCATTCATGAGGCCTTTGCAATTATAGTCATCATTGTCACCACCATCACAAATACTCCTGGATCATTCAGAGCAGCTCTTTCTCAACTCTCTTTCCTCCCAGTTCTCTATTGACATGGGAACAGTTCTATTCAAAAGTGGCAAAAGTCAGCTGATTGAATGCTTCAAAGTCACTTAGAAGTGCTCTGACATTAGAGACATCACACAAGTTAGGGCAGCTCATCCCATTGGGTGGCCAGTAACATTGATACACTACCCAGCTCTATTCTCCTTTCTGGGGTAGCTTTGGGTCTATTGAGCTCAATTCCACTTCCTGCCTGCAGCTTTGGACCCCGCTGGGTGCTTTACCACCCAAACATAGTTTCTTGATTGGATTTCATGGTCCTGTTTGTGATGCCATTGTGTATGGAAAACAATCATGGAAATCAATAATTCTGAGCAGGTTTCATTTTTCTTAGCGTGTTTGTTCAGCTATTTAAGCGAGTACAATGAGACTTCTCCCTAGGTAGGGATGTGGGTAAATAAGCATGAAAGCTTTGGACAGGCAGCTTCTGGATTGCAGATGTTGCTGAATTCGGAATGGGCCAACTCACCACAGCCAACTCACTGTGGCCAACTCGCCATGGCCAACTCACCACAGCCAATCACCATGGCCAACTTGCCACAAGACAACTTGCCATGGCCAACTTGCCAAGGGACAATTTAACAATTCAATTTAATTATTTAAAATAAATTTTAAAATATTTTCATTTTTGGTCACTCACATTTCATTCTGTCCCTCGTTTTGCATCCTTTCTTTATTCTATTCCACCATTTCTTTGATATTAGTGTAACTCTTGCCCTACAGTGAGTTGTCCTGTGGCGAGTTGGCCGTGGCAAATTGGCTGTGATGAGTTGGCTGCAGTGAATTGTCATAGACCCCGCTGAATTTCAGCTTTCAACAGTCCCTGAATATCTAGCCCCTTTGATAGAGTAAAGCAATAATCCTGGACATGAGTATTTATTCTTAAGGAAGCCCCACTAAACTAGGGCACTAAACAGCAGCACTCTCCGTGTTCAGGTTGCCTTTTATAACAACCTCAGTCTTGATGGGCTTCTCTCCAGAGGTTGTAACATTCACCATTAAGTTGCACTGAGCATCATCTATGACTTTAGTTGCTTGCTGCCCAGCTGACCCCATCTTGCTAAAAAGCAAAGGAGGCTTTGTCTCTGCTTGCATGTTCTAGTTCTAAAGTGTATACCCTTCTCTCTTTTAAACAGTTACTAAAAAATCTTACAGTGGCAAAAAAAAAAAAAAAAGAATGAGTAAGGGGGTAGAAAAAGCCTACTAGGACAGGAATGAGCTGCAGTCATTCCCAGAATTATCCTCAACCTCTCTCAGAGGACCAGCTGCTGAACTACCAGCTATTGAGCTTCTGAGCCACAATACATGTCAGACTAAAGATACAGGTAGTCCTCAACTTATGACCACGATTGAGCCCAAAATTTATGTTCTTAATTCACATTTAAGTGAATTTTGTCCCATTTTATGACCTTTTTGCCACTTCTTTTGTTGTTAAATGAATCACTGCAGTTGATAAGTTAGTAATCCATTTGTTAGGTGAATCTGGCTTCCCCATTGACTTTGCTTGTCAGAAGGTCACAAAAGATGATCACCGGGACATTGTAATGGTCATAAGTATGAACCATACTTGGTCATAACTGTGAAAAACGGTCATAAGTCATATTTTTCAGTGCCGTTGTAACTTTGAATGGTCACTAAACAAACTGTTGTACGTCGAGGACTACATATATATATATATATATATATATAAAAACAAGCCATCCCTCCAAAGAGTAATTTGAATTCCAGTACTTTAAATAATTTTTATACAAAATTATTTAATACAAAGAAGAAGTTGAAGTTGAGTTGCAGGTCATTTTTCTTAGCATCCTTTCAGTACTTAAACCCAAATATTTGAAGAATGTCTCTGAATATGTTAATTTATCCTGCTTCAGTACTTTCTTTCCTGGAGACACAGCACAAACAGAAATCCAAAGGATGACCAAATTTTCTCAGCAGTGGGATCTTGGCTATTCAATTCCTTTTGTAAAGAGGATCAATGGGTTCTAATATTGCCATTTTTTTTTGTTTCAGTTTGGAACAGTGTATCCTTTTCATCCAGTTACTTAAATGTGGTACCAACTTTCCCAGGTCCCGCCTGACACCGTGAAGATTCTCAGTCACAAAGTTCTTCTGGATGACTTGCGATGACTTTCTCTTTCAGCCCAATTTATTCAGTGGTTGATGGAGTACAATAAACCTTACATGGAAGCAGCTGAGAGAAAGAGATGCCGAGTCCAATACTTTACGTTTCTGCAGAAAATACAAGCTATTATGCAAGAATACAAACATGCTTCTTCATTCATTCATTGTTCTTCATCATTCACACTTATACAAACCTTCGTTACCTAAAGTCTTAAACATATGAAGGCTGATTTTAAAGTTCTTCAGTGGAAGATATAATCCCTTTGCCCACCATCATATTCAAGAACAAAATAGGTGTTTGGTGACCAGCTTTACATATACCATAGGTCTTGTGTATTTAATCATGATATATTGAAAAACCACCATTAATATGCTAACCTATAAGAACTATAGGGACTGAATTCACCATACACTAAGTAAAAAAAAAACCAACAACCAACAACACCCCACTAGGTATGGAGGCTAGAGAGGAGCCCCGGAGACTCTGAAAGAATTAAGACAAGGTAGGACAGTGAAATTTGGAGGGAAATGGGACTCCCAGGCCCCTTTCAGGGCACTTACCACACCAGAAGGCAAAGAGGACAAGGGAGAAGCGGAGTCCAAGGAGCCCAGAGCAGGAGTGAAGAGGTATCTCAGCCATCTCAGCTTAGGGCTGGTACTGCAGCAGCTGGGAAAAGAGGATAAGCTGCTGGGTTTCCTGTCACGTGCTGGCAATGTGGCTGCAAGAACTGACTGGTAGAGGGAACCGGATGTCCAGACCCCCTTCAGGCCTTTGCTCCTGAGTTCAGGCAGAAAAGAAGTGCAGGGGCTGGGCAGAAAGGGGCCCCCCATTTTCCTTCTGTGTGTGTATGTGTGTGTGTAGAATTTCTGCTGCTTAGAAAATGTAGCTGCTGGAGAGAGACTGTTTTGCTACGCCTGTTGGATTGGCTATAAATAGTTTTAAGGGCAAATTCATTCATACTTTCAGTTGTTCCTTCAAAAGTGATGGTTCTATGTACCTAGCCAAAAGTCATTGAATGATTTTATTTGGCTTTGAATCAGTGGTGAAATGTAAAAGTTGTTACTACCGGTTCTGTGGGCGTGGCTTGGTGAGGGGGGTAATGTGACTGGGTGGGCGTGGCCAACTTTTAAAAAAAAAACTTTCAAAAGCATTTTTTCTACAACCTCTTCGGCCGAAAGAGGTTGTAGAAAAAATGCTTTTAAAAGGCTCCTCTGACGATCCCAGCTGAATTGCCTGATCATCAGAGGCTTTTTTTTCTTTTAAAAGCATTTTGCCTTTAAAAGAAAAAAAAGTCTCTGACGATCAGGCAACTCAGCTGGGATTGTGAGAGCCTTTTAAAAGCATTTTTTTTACAAGCTGTTCGGCCGAAGACGTCATAGAAAAAATGCTTTTAAAAGCCTCTGACGATCCCAGCTGAGCTGCACAATCATCACAGCCTTTTTTTTAAACTTTTAAAAGCATTTTTTCGGCTGGAGAAAAAATGCTTTTAAAAGTAAAAAAACCAATCCTCTGATGATCGCGCGGCTCAGCTGGGCATTGTGGGGGGCAGAGATTTTTGCTACCGGTTCTCTGAACCACCCGCCGCCATCACCACCAGATCGGGTGATCTGGTCCAAACCGGGAGCATTTCACTCCTGCTTTGAATGCAGCTCCCAAGGCCCTTATTTTGAGCATTTTCTCTGTTCTGCCATGGTCAGTAACTGTGTTTCTTAGTTTTTAAGCCTGCAAAAATAAGGTCAAACAAGCAATGGCTTTGAGTTCTCAGAAGAATTTGGAGGATCGGAGAGATTTCAGTGCATATAGGTTAGTCCTAACTTTGGGTTCTCTCCAGGACTCCAAAAAGAACAACAACTGGTGAATGTCTGCAGGAGGGAGGAAGGGAACAGCGTCAAAACAGCGCATGTGATTGAGAGGGTGCAGCTGCATCTTTTGTTCACGCCTGCAACGTGTGCAGTGCACGTCCAAAGGGGGCAGCGCTTCGATCGCTGGGTTGCATGCACCGCTTTGACACTGCTGACTTCCATCTGCAGAGACCTTTGCGTATCCGTGTTTATTTTCAGCAGTTGGTTCAGGTTGCAAAGTCCTGAACTTCTTGGCACCAATATTTATATTTTGTATGAATTGCACTGCTTCCCAATGGAGGTTTTCTGTATTCTACATTAATAGATAGGAAACAAAGTTTTGAGGAGAAGAGGCATTTGCGTAGTAAAGGGCTAAACCCATTTTCCAAAGCAATTCGAGAGGTCAAGGGGTGACAAAGGGAAAACACCCTCTCTATGTGTCTCTACTGAACAACCCTCCCGTTGCCAGCTACATTCCGGACTCTTTCTGAGGGACTGATCAGCATCCAGCCCCTCAGAAACAATGTCCAGGGAGTGGTAGGAAAGAGTGCGCCCAAACCAGCTTAAAGTGGCCAGTAGGATGATAGGCTGATGTCACCCAATAGGGTCAACTGACTTCACCATCAGTGAAATATGTCAGAATATCCACCAGGAAAATTAATGAGCCTTGTTGGCTGTTGAAACTGGAAGGTACTATTGTTAAATCAGAACGATTAAGGAATACTTTATGCTGCTCCGGGCATGGGCACCAGATTAGAGGAACATGAGGATGTGGCAGAAAAAAGAGGTTGTTGGAACATGTTGGTGCCATGGTTAGGTGCAAACAGGGAAGGGCTGCACATAGAGCAACTTTTATGGGATTGGTGGACAGTTAGGCTTGAAAAAAGCCTTCTCTACCCTGTTAGGTACGGTGTCTCAACAGTGACAGATATGGTGAATTCAGAAGAAGGCTACCAAGCCTGAAAAGCTCTAGAAATCAAGCCTTATGAAGGATAATTAAGAGATCTGGGATTTATTTTGATTGATTGCTTATGAGCCATCAAGACTGTCAATTCTTAGTGACCATGTAGGTAGATCTTCTACAGGATAATCTGTCCCCAGCGTGGGCCTTCTGATCTTCTAGGGGTGCATCCATCAGTCTGGTAACTGAGTCCTTCCACCTTGCTCCTAAAGTCATCCTCTTCTCTTTTCTTCCACCTTCCCTGCATTATAAACTTGAGAGGTAAGTCTCCATATGATGTCTAAAATACTGTAATCTGAACCTGGTCATTTGTGCCTTGAGTGAGAGCTCCTAAGTTTATTTGTTTTATGACCGACTTTTGTTTTCTTGGTTTCCTGTAGTATTCTCAGGAATCTTTTCCAACACTGAAGTTCAAAAGTGTCAATGCTCTTCCTTCTTCAAAATCCGACGTTTGATTACATTGACTGTCACATGGAATACCACAGCTTGCATGATTTCGATTGTTACAGATGTAGTTACCTCACAGCAGGTGAATATTTTTCCCAAGACCGTCATAGTTCTTACTCTGTGGTGTATTTCTTGACTGCTGTTTCCTTTGCTGTTGATGGCTGATCCTAAAGGGCAGAAGCAATCTGTGACATCAATCTGTGACAGAATTGCAGTGAGAGATGGTGGCACTCTTCAGAATCTGAAAAAGAGTCAAATAGAACCCCAGACAGTAGAATGAGGAGCAATAGATTAAAATTACTAGGAAGGAGGTTCAAGCTAGACATCAGAAGGAATTTCCTGATTATATGAGTTGTCTGCCAGTGAAACAGGCTGCCAAATGTATGGATTCTGTTTTGCTGGAGGTCTTCAAGTAGGGATTGGGTGGTCATTTTTCAGAGATGCTGTTATGGATCAATGCTAAGCATTGGAATTGATGACCTCCTAGAATTCCTTTTGATTCTATGATTCTGTTATCCTCCCCTTATAAGGAAAATGAAAATGAAAACTTTGACAATGCCCAGAGGCACACTGTACAATAGATGCAGTTGAAGCTACTTTTTTTTTTTTTTTGGGCTCGGATTTATTTCTGAACCTTCACCACAAACTTGCCTACTGCGGTACTTAGGTAAATCTATCCTAAAGAAAGCTTGAATTACAGGGCTGCTTGCTTATCTTTGGGGAAGTTTCCTTATTCCCCAGATCATTATTGCCCAATGATACTGTACACTTCTGTTGAGAAATTTTCATTGCATTAAGTAGAATTTACAAGTATAGAAATGTATGCTTTCTATTTTTAGATAATTCTGCTACAGTGAGAAGAGGAATCATAACTTGAGCTTGTCAGCTGAATTAACTTTGCTTCTCTTCTTTCCCTTTTCACCCAGTAATTTTTATGCAGTAATTTTTAAACCTTTTTGCCCTTGACGGTTTACTTGGTTTTTCATTTTTAAAAATCTGTTTTGCCTACAATGTCTTTATTTGATTGGTTTACCTAGTTGCCTAATGGCTATGATGCATAGTTTGGTCAAAGTCTTGGCCACAGCTGGAATGAGGGAATGGTGGTGATTACCATGAATTGAATTGTCCCTATGTAGACTCTTTCTATCCATGAATCCTTGGATTTTAGAATAACTCTGAGACCTTCGGAGGGCCAGGGATAGGGGTTATTCCTCTGCCTTGGTCCTATTAGACCTCTCAGCGGCTTTTGATACCATCGACCATGGTATCTTGCTGCACCGGTTGGAGGGATTGGGAGTGGGGGGCACCGTTTATCGGTGGTTCTCCTCCTATCTCTCTGATCGGTCGCAGACGGTGTTGACGGGAGGGCAGAGGTCGACCCCGAGGCACCTCACTTGTGGGGTGCCGTAGGGGTCGATTCTCTCACTCCTCCTGTTCAACATCTATATGAAGCCGCTGGGTGAGATCATCAGTGGTTTCGGTGTGAGGTACCAACTGTACGCTGATGATACTCAGCTGTACTTTTCCACACCGGGCCACCCCAATGAAGCTGTTGAAGTGCTGTCCCGGTGTTTGGAGGCCGTATGGGTCTGGATGGGGAGAAACAGGCTCAAGCTCAATCCCTCCAAGACAGAGTGGCTGTGAATGCCGGCACCCCAGTACAGTCAGCTGCAGCCGTGGCTGACTGTTGGGGGTGAGTCATTGGCCCCAATGGAAAGGGTGCGCAACTTGGGCGTTCTCCTGGATGGATGGCTGTCTTTTGAAGACCATTTGACGGCCATCTCCAGGAGAGCTTTTTACCAGGTTCGCCTGGTCCGCCAGTTGTGCCCCTTCCTAGACCGGGATGCCCTATGCACAGTCACTCATGCTCTCGTGACATCTCGCCTGGATTACTGCAATCCTCTCTACATGGGGCTTCCCTTGAAGAGCACCCGGAGGCTCCAGTTAGTCCAGAATGCGGCTGCGCGGGTGATAGAGGGAGCCCCTTGTGGCTCCCATGTGACACCACTCCTGCGCAGACTGCACTGGCTACCTGTGGCCTTTCGGGTGCGCTTCAAGATTTTGGTAACTATCTTCAAAGTGCTCCATGGCTTAGGGCCGGGTTACCTACGGGACTGTCTGCTGCTACCGATTGCCTCCCACCAACCCGTGCGCTCTCACAGGGAGGGACTCCTTAGGGTGCCGTCCGCCAGGCAGTGCCGACTGGCGACACCCAGGGGAAGGGCCTTCTCTGTGGGGGCTCCCACCCTCTGGAATGAACTTCCCCCAGGACTCCGTCAACTTCCTGACTTTCGAACCTTTCGCCGCGAGCTTAAGACACATCTATTTATCTGCGCAGGACTGGACTAGAATTTTAATTTTAAATTTAGTTTTTAACGGGGTTTTATTATTTTAATTATAATTTTAAATTCGGCCTAATTCAATAAGTTTTTTAATTAGTGTTTTATCTTGTATTTATATTTGTGTTTTTATCAGGCTGTAAACCGCCCTGAGTCCCTCGGGAGATAGGGCGGTATAAAAATTTGATTAAATAAATAAATAAATAAATAAACATGAAGACATGACTAGAGTGCTGGAAGGCAAATCTGATTGACCATGGGTAAGAGCCTTTCTTAAGTGTTACCTTATAAAGATAAGAGTGGCAAATCATAGTGAGTCTTGTGTTCTTATTGTATGTGTAGAGAATTATCTGGTGGCCCTGTTTATGATGGCTTGGTAACTCTTCAGAAAGAATAGGCTGGAGGAACATCTATATTACTGCTGTGAAGACTGTTCTAGGCATCAGATAAAGTCACTCAGATCTGCTCTGAGCTAGATTCTGGATGTGCAGATCCCAGAGAGTTGAGTGAGGCATGCTCTAGCATAGTTATCTGGAAAGAATTCAAGTCTGTTGGTCCTGAGGAAGTGGATAGTCCTTGAGTCTGTGAGCATGGCCACCTCCATATTGGATCCATGTTTCTGGTTGGATTCATGCCTCCCAGGAGAAAGCATGTAGGAGGATCAAAATGGTGGTCAATGCTTCCATGAGAGTGGGGGGATTCTGCTGGATTTAAAAGGCAGTGATCCATCTCCTCCTCAATAAGCCATTCTTGGATTCAGTGGTACTGAATAATTGTACTCCAGAGGGACCTGAAGGAAATGAATTATCTGAATTCTCTTCAATAAGATTTCAGACTGGGATACAATAATCAAAGTGGCATTAATTAGACTTGTAGGCTACATTTAGTGGGATCAGGTTGGAGTGGTGCATCTAACCTGTCCCTTCTTGATCTCTTAACAACTGTTAATACTGTTGATCATGATATTCTTCCAGAGTGGTTTTGGGAGTTAAGAATTGGGGGCGTGTGTTATTGTGATTCTCCTCTTTCCTTCATGGGTGGTTCAAGCCAGTGTTGGTAAAGGAGGAGAACCTTGTTTTTGGAGTTCTTCAGAGCTCTACAGTCTCTTCACTCTTATCCAACATCTTTATGATACTGACGGAAATTGTTGGTACAGGGCTGGATATCATCAGTATGCTTATGATACATCTCTACCCTGGGCTGACCAGCTGATATCAACAAAATTCTTTGTCAGTGAGTACTTGGAGGTTGTGAGGGCCTGATGACATCAGCACGCAAAATGGCATAAATCACCACCAGGATATACTTCCTCATTAAACAACCTTCACAAATAATTTATTTTCCCCAAATACTCCATGAAAAGGCTTCAAATACTTTCTTCATGTTGCAGCTCTCTCTTGTCATTTCTCTCAGTGTCTTTTTTCCACTGCATTTATAACAGGTGCCTATACTCACGTAACACAGCTGTCGAATAGATTTCATCCATTAATTGTTTGCTGGGCTATAACTAAGCACATACTTATTGGATTTTTGAATATCATTCACATGCCATTTCCTTGTATGTTTTCATTACCTGAATAATACATCGTGTAATCATCTGATTTAAGTTGGCTGCGCCACTTCAATTAAGTTTATTTATTCCTAAAGCACCCACCATAATATGCTTCATTTCCTCTTTGAAAATTGCTAGTTTTTCTTGGATCATGTTTCTCACACTCTGCATCCTAGATAAATATATTTGTACAAAGTGGAGAAACTCCTCTTTCACTGCTTGCACTATTAATGAGCAGATTTCCTTGTGGCTTTGAACTGGTTATATTACCCAGAAACCCCATGTGAAAGTTAATGTGCCCCAGTAAACAGGAATACTTCCAACTTAAATATAAATCAATGTATATGGCAAAAATAATTTATATTCCCTAAAATGGATTTGGGGAACAGGGTGTCCCATCATCTGGCATCCAAATTTATCTTATTTTTTTAAAGCGATGCTGACAGGTAGTCCTCAGGTTATAACCATAATGGATTCCACTGATCACAGTCATAAATCTTAAAGGGCCTCTGGTGGCTCAACAGACTAAAGCAGTCTGTTATTAACACAGCTGCTTGCAATTACTGCAAGTTAAAGTCCCACCAGGCCCAAGGTTGACTCAGCCTTCCATCCTTTATAAGGAAGGTAAAATGAGGACCCAGATTGTTGGGGGCAATAAAAGTTGACTTTGTATATAAATATACAAATGGATGAAGACTATTGCTTAACATTGTAAGCCGCCCTGAGTCTTCGGAGAAGGGTGGGATATAAATTCAAATAAATAAAAAAAGCTTGTAAATTTGTTGATCACATGACTGATCTCATTAAACAAATGAGATGGACATTAAGCAAATGTGGTGGTGGCTTTTAGGTGAATCCATGGATTGCTATGGCATGCAGCTTTGTCAAAAAAAAAAAAGTTCTTGGCAAAACCTCATAAAACATACTCATGTCACCATTGTTTGTGGCAAGAGGCCATAAATGGGGCCATGCTGCTGAATGCCAGAAGGGCAGTAATGTGACTGCAGGGGTTAGAGGGCAACCATCGGAATTTTGGATCCCAATCATAAGTCCCCTTTTTTGAATTGGTTGTAAGTTTGAACGGTTGCTAAGTCATAGGTCAAGGACTACTTGACCTTCTTGTTGACACCACAAAAAAGGTTTGTTGCTGCCTTTTCCAGGTTTGATTTTGATGTTCCTTATCCTAGTGCAGGGGTCTGCAAACTTGGCTCTTTTAAGACTTCAACTCCCAGAGCAAAGCTGGCTGAGGAACTCTGGGAATTGAAGTCCACAAGTCTTAAAAGAGCCAAGTTTGCAGACCCCTGTCCTAGTGCATCGGTTTCCCGCCTATATGCAAATCTTATGTACTCTCATGGACAATATCCTAGTCCTCATTGTGCAGGCCTGTTCCTGTGGTCTTACAGTTTATTTGATCAAAAGTCTCAACCCACAGCTTGTGTATAAATGGGCAATTCTGTGATCCGAAAGGCATAAATTTCGAGGGGCCTCACTTGTGGGGTCCCACAGGGGTCGATTCTCTCGCCCCTGCTGTTCAACATCTACATGAAGCCGTTGGGTGAGATCATCAGTGGTTTCGGGGTGAGATACCAGCAGTACGCTGACGACACCCAGCTGTACTTTTCCACCCCGGACCACCCCAATGAAGTTGTCGAAGTGCTGTCCCGGTGTTTGGAAGCTGTACGGGTCTGGATGGGGAGAAACAGGCTCAAGCTTAATCCCTCCAAGACGGAGTGCTGTGGATGCCGGCACCCTGATTCAGTCAGCTGCAGCCGCGGCTGGCTGTTGGAGGCGAGTTACTGGCCCCAAAGGATAGGGTGCGCAACTTGGGTGTCCTCCTGGATGATCGGCTGTCGTTTGAAGACCATTTGACGGCCGTCTCCAGGAGGGCCTTCCACCAGGTTCGCCTGGTTCGCAGTTGCGCCTTCCTTGATCGGGATGCCTTATGCACAGTCACTCATGCGCCTGCTACCTCTCGCTTGGATTACTGTAATGCTCTCTACATGGGGCTCCCCTTGAAGTGCGCTCGGAGGCTTCAGTTAGTCCAGAATGCAGCTGCGCGGGTTATAGAGGGAGCTACGCTCCCATGTAACACCGCTCCTGCACAGACTGCACTGGCTGCCTGTGGCCTTCCGGGTGCACTTTAAGGTGTTGGTTATGACCTTTAAATCGCTCCATGGCTTAGGACCTGGGTACTTACGGGACCGCCTGCTGTTACCACACGCCTCCCACCGACCCGTACGCTCCCATAGAGAGGGACTTCTCAGGGTGCCGTCCGCCAAACAATGTTGGCTGGCGGCCCCCAGGGGAAGGGCCTTCTCTGTGGGGGCTCCCACACTCTGGAACGAGCTTCCCCCGGGTTTACGCCAAATACCTGACCTTCGGACATTTCGTCGCGAACTCAAGACTCATCTTTTTATCCGCGCGGGGCTGGCTGTTGGAGGCGAGTTACTGGCCCCAAAGGATAGGGTGCGCAACTTGGGTGTCCTCCTGGATGATCGGCTGTCGTTTGAAGACCATTTGACGGCCGTCTCCAGGAGGGCCTTCCACCAGGTTCGCCTGGTTCGGCAGTTGCGCCCCTTCCTTGATCGGGATGCCTTATGCACAGTCACTCATGCGCTCGTTACCTCTCGCTTGGATTACTGTAATGCTCTCTACATGGGGCTCCCCTTGAAGTGCGCTCGGAGGCTTCAGTTAGTCCAGAATGCAGCTGCGCGGGTTTTAGAGGGAGCTACCCGTAGCTCCCATGTAACACCGCTCCTGCACAGACTGCACTGGCTGCCTGTGGCCTTCCGGGTGCACTTTAAGATGTTGGTTATGACCTTTAAATCGCTCCATGGCTTAGGACCTGGGTACTTACGGGACCGCCTGCTGTTACCACACGCCTCCCACCGACCCGTACGCTCCCATAGAGAGGGACTTCTCAGGGTGCCGTCCGCCAAACAATGTTGGCTGGCGGCCCCCAGGGGAAGGGCCTTCTCTGTGGGGGCTCCCACACTCTGGAACGAGCTTCCCCCGGGTTTACGCCAAATACCTGACCTTCGGACATTTCGTCGCGAACTCAAGACTCATCTTTTTATCCGCGCGGGGCTGGCTTAAATCGGGATTTTAATGTTAAATTTATTAATTTTAAACGGGGTTTTTTAGTATGGTAAATTTTAATCACTGGGCTAATTTAAATAAGTTTTTTAAATCGTATTTTAAACTTGTATATTGTATTGTCGGTTTTATTATGCCTGTACACCGCCCTGAGTCCTTCGGGAGAAGGGCGGTATAAAAATCAAATAAAATAAATAATAAATAAATAAATAAAATAAATTGACCAAAGGCTGTTTGAAATATGAGACCACTAGGATGTAGAACAGGGTTACCCATGGATGTCCTGTAAAAGATGGCTATGAATAGAAAAGAGTAAAGGGCAGATTTGTTCCTGAGATAAGTTTTGCATCTGCCACACTTCCTTTCTCTTTCACTGTGTTCACTGCAGCACACAGATACAGGCCTTTGTCACTCGCCTGAAGTTTTGACAATTCCAAACGCATTTCCCGCTTGCCTGACCTCTCTGCAAAATTTGCATTCAGCCGACCCTTGAAATCATTTCCAATGTCTTCAAGTTTGTCACTGTAACTGTAGACCATCCCAAGGAGTTCCAATTCTGTCTTCCCAGGCAGTTGGTGATACCAAAACAAATTATAGCCATTGTCAACAGAGCAACCGAAGGAAATATTTTGCCCTGTCGAGCCACTGACAAAGCTTGGAGTCTGGACCACATTCTGGGCAGAGCCACTGCCCACAAAAGCTGAAGAAGGAGAAAGGAAAAAGGCAAAATCAGGTGAGGAGGCTAGAGAGGAGCCCAGGAGACTCTGAAAGAATTAGGTCAAGGGAGGACAGTGAAATCTGGAGGAAAATGGGGCTCTGTTGAGAAAGGGGTACAGGCCCCTTTCAGGGAACTTACTGCACCAGAAGGCAAGGAGGACACGGGAGAAGCGGAGCCCAAGGAGCCCAGAGCAGGAATGAAGAGGTGTTGGAGCCATCTCAGTCTGGGGCTGCTACTGCAGCATCTCTAGGAAGAGATAATAAGTTGCTGGGTTTCCTGTCACATGCTGGCAATGTGGCTGCAAGGGCAGACTGTCCTGGGCCTGGTGATGGGAACCGGATGCCCAGATCCCCCCTCCCCAGGTCTCTTGCACCTGAGCTCAGGGAGGAAAGAAGAGCAAAGGCTGGGCAGAAATGGGGAGTCCCCATTTGCCTTCCTGTGCCTGGGGGTTTCTGCCGCTTAGAAAATGAAGCTGCTGGAGAGGGGCTGGTTTGCTACACCTGCTGGCTTGTCTATAAATACCCTAGCTTTAAGAGCAAATTCATTCATACTTTCAGTTGTTCCTTCAAAAGTGATGGCACTATACACCCAGCCAAAAGCCCTTGAACGATTTTATTTGGCTTTGAATGCAGTTCCCAAGGCCCTTATTTTGAGTATTTTCTCTTTTCTACCATTGTTAGTACAGTAACTATGTTTCTAGACCTTAAGGTTGCAAACATAAGGTTAGAGATGTACAAGTGATGTCAGTGAAATCTCAGAAGAATTTGGAGGGTCAGGGAGATTTCAGCCTATATAGGATAGTTGTAATGTTGGTTCCTGTCCAGGACTCCCAAAAACCAGTCTTCAGGTATGTGAAGCAGTGGTGGGTCGCTACCGTTTTGCCCTGGATTGGGCGAACCAATAGTGGTGGCAGCGGGAGGCTCCGCCCACCCATCCGGACGTCTCTGCGCATGCACAGTAGCTTCTGCACATGCGCAGAAGCATTGCGTGTGCACATGAGCGCCCGCGCGCCCACGAGCAAACCGGTAGCGACGGGATTTGAATCCCACTTCTGATGTGAAGGGCAGCATCATCAAAAAGGTAGGTATGATTGAGAGATTGAAGCTGCTGCTCTTTTTGAGACTTGCAAAATGTGCACGTTAAAAGGGGAAGGACTTCAATTGCTGGGTTGCATCCACCATTCTGACACTGCTGACTCCCATCTGTGGGCACACATCTTGCTAATTTTCAGCAAGATGTGGTTCAGCAATTGGTTCAGATTTCAAGTATAGAACTTTTTGATACCAGTGTTTTGTCAGAAGTGCATCACTTTCCACCTGAGAAATCTAAAACGTTTTTTACTGCTTACAGTATTAATGAGAACATTTCACTGTAGCTTTGATGGGACTACATCAGTGGTGGGATTCAAATAATTTAACAACCGGTTCTCTGCCCTAATGATTTCTTCCAACAACCAGTTCACCAAACTGCTCAGAAAGTTAACCACCGGTTTTCCCGAAGTGGTACGAACTGGCTGAATCCCACCACTGGACTACATCACCCACAACCCCTTGTGAAAGTTAAAAGTTCTGCTACAGTAAATAGGAATGCTTTCAACTTTTATATATAAATCAATGTATGGTGAAAATAATTTATATTTTCCAAAATGATCTTGAAGAACGGGGCAGGGTCCCATTATCTTTCATCCCAATTTTTCTTATTTTTTTACCCATGTTTATGCACTTTTTGTGGTGACAATAAAAAAAAAGATTTGCAGTTACTTTTTCCAGGTTTGATTTTGGAGTTTTTTATCCAAGTGCATTGGCTCCCCTCATAGCTGAAAAATATCTCCTACTCTCCCTCCCATTGTGAATTATCTTTTGCTTCACTTGTCTTCTTTCCAATTTGACCCGCTGGCATCACCCCAACATGGTGGTGCAGTGGTTAGAATTTAGTATTGCAGACTAATTCTGCTGACTGCCAGCTGCCAGCAGTTCGGTGGTTCGATTCTCACTGGCTCAAGGTTGACTTAGCCTTCCATCCTTCCGAGGTGAGTAAAATGAGGACCCACATTGTTGGGGGCAAGATGCTGACTCTGTAAACTGCTTAGGGTTTTAAAGCACTGAGAAGCAGTATATAAATCTAAGTGCTATTGCTATCACTCAGTGCCACTGTTACTATCGAGTTGTCCCATTATGTCAAAATGGTGATCCTGTGGAAGGGCATCTAGTTATGCCTTTGGGTGATTTTAATCTTTGTATTAAAGAAAGGCAGAGAAATAAATCAGTTTTATTTAGTATTTATGTCTGTGCTTTATTTTATTTATTTTTCAAAAAGGAAAGCAATTCAGTTTTTACGTTTTAAGATGCTATATGGCCCACACCCTGTTGCTTTTCCAAAAGGCCCTAAAATATTTTTTGTCATTGGACCTGGAGACCAAGAAGGTGATGAAACCAATCAAGTGGCTGATTTGTGTTACTTCTGCCAAGGGGTGGCGTGGTGGGTTTTTAAATGAGTTTTTATTAAATGGTGGATTGTTTCAATGTTGTAAACTCACCAAGTCACCTAAGTGTGACTTGGGTGGCTATATCGATTTGTTTAATAAATAAATACATGTATGGTTAATTTATGTACAGGTGTTACACATGTAAGTATGCAAATGAATACATCATCATGTTTCCTTGTAAAGAAATCTAAGCCAGCCAACATAGGCTTTCCAGGCAAGCTTCATTGGAGAAGAATGGGGAGTATGGAAAAATGGCCCACAGCCTCTTCAGGTCTGCTCACCCACCCCCACCACAGTATCAATTTGTCCTAGCAGAGAAATGCTTCAGCTGCCTTAGATTCTACAATTTAGTACTGTAGACAGGTGTAGTCGAAAGAAAATGGTGTTGCATAAAGCAAGGGTCCTTGAGTGGCTTGAGTGGCTCAGACTGCTAAGACAGTCTGTTATTAACAGCAGCTGCTTGCAATTACTGCAGGTTCAAGCCCCACCAGGCCCAAGGTTGACTCAGCCTTCCATCCTTTATAAGGTAGGTAAAATGAGGACCCAGATTGTTGGGGGCAATAAGCTGACTTTGTATATAATATACAAATGGATGAAGACTATTGCTTGACATAGTGTAAGCCGCCCTGAGTCTTCGGAGAAGGGCGGGATATAAATGCAAATAAAAATAAATAAATAAATAATTTTTTTTAAAAAAAGTAAATTACCTTCCTCCCAGATCTATGCTGTTGGTAAGTCATAAAACATTTAGACACAAAGAATGTGGGTTAAGACCGCTAAGAATCTGGGGGAAGTGCTGAGAAGGCCACTGGGAGAAAATACTTAAGAGAAAGTTACCGTAATAGTAACACTTACTCAAAGAACAGAGCCTTTGTTTCTTTGTAATGCCACCTTCATCACCCCAGTATCCGTATCTCATAAACATACCTATTCAATCAATTACCTGTTGTATTAATAATAAGTGCATTTGCATGAATCTAAATAATAGAGTTGCAACCCCAAGCCTTTTTAGATTAGCCTTGCCACCTCTGGTACTGCAATAAACAGTTTGTGTTTCAAAGACAGAGTGTGCCTGATCCCCATTATTAACGAAGTCTATGGAGGAATTTCTCTCATACAATCAAGTAACTGTAGACTTCTATTTTAGTTGTTATCCTACAAATTGTGATTAGGAATTAAGGCTGATTGTGAGCAAACTCTGAAAATTTAACTGTGCTGCTCGCAGAGAACAGCAGTGGAGCAAACTTGAATTGAAAACCAAGCCCATAACTCCTGCTGCTGCTGCTGTAGTGGCTAAAGAGAAGAGAGAGGTACAAGAGTGTCAGATTCAAGGGCTTGGATCTTTGAAACAATGGCATTCCTGAATGTCAGTGATTTGTATCTAGAAGTTTAGGACTTTTCAACATTAATGCTTTTTCCTGAGGTCAAGCAGATGCTGAATCTGAACTTGATACACTGAGTAGCTCATCCCTTCTCTTTTCTATCTACAAAACCCCTGACTTGGACCTCCAAATCTGCTTCTTTGCTTCAGACATCCAACTTCTTTCTGATCCGGATACCCATTTGACGACTTGATTGTGACTATGATTTAGGGGATCCCTGGGCTATTGCTTGGGGCTTGATTGAGAGATGCCGAGAACTGCTTTAGCCCAAACGCTGGGAGCCAGTGCTCAGATCTGTCACATTTTTGTTTATTGGATGAAGGCTTGCTTCTCTATTCCTGTCCAAAGTGCACTGTCAATCAATTTCATGTGATGACTCTCAAATGAAAGATGGCAGGGGGTGCAAATCCAGTGTAATGCTGCAGTTATGCAAGCGAGTGCCTTTTCCCTGAACCAAATGATATCTCCTTAGTGCCCATCTGTTTTCTCAAATAAGGTGAAAGAAGATGCACCATTTCTTTATAAGAAAAAGTGTCTTTGGGGGAACATGACCAAGGTGTATAAAGTCATCAGTGGCATGGAGAACGTAGACAGGAAGAAAGCTTTGTTGTCTCTCACAGATGTCGGTCCAGATGTCAGCCAATGTAGCTGCCTGAGAAGTAATTTAGAAGATGAAAAAAGGAGGTATCCTTCTGTCCATGGTAGAACACTAAGTTGTAGCAGTGGCTACTAATCTAAGGGCTTTAAAAATGGACTGAAGGATGTGCCTATGAAAATGTTGGATTTACAACTCATAATTCTTCAAGGAGCTTAGGCTGGTATACATGACACTCCATTCTGTAAGCTTTCTCCACAATAACAACCCTTTTGGATAGGCTGGGCTGAAAGGTCAAAGGCACCAGGGGCAGTTTCCATGGTTGAGGGTGGGTATGAATTTGCCTTTTTCTGGTTCTGGTCCAACCTCTCAACTATTTTACCAGACAGGCTCTATTGTCCTTTGCAAAGCAATGTTACCTCTAGGTTAGGGGCACCAAGCCTTCATGTTCCAGTTATAGGAAAAGAACTGTATCCATGTTTTCTTTGACAGCAGCCTGGAGAGATCTGGCTGGCCACTGTGAGATATGAAATGCTGGCCTACAACAGCCTGGCCCTCATCGTGCAGGGCTGTTCTTGTGGTCTTGCAATTGATTAGATCAAAAGTCTCACCCTACAGTCCGTGTATAAATGGGCAGTTCTGGGCACCCGAAAGGCATAAATTGACCAAAGGCTGTTTTAAATATGAGACCACTAGGATGTAGAACAGGGTTACCCATGGATGTAAGGTAAAAGATGGATATTAGTAGAAAAGTGTAAAAGGCAGATTTGTTCCTGATACTCAGTTTTGCATCTGCCACTGTTCCTTTCTCTTTCACTGTGCGCATCGCAGCACACAGATACAAGCCTGTGTCATTCGCCTGAAGTTTTGAAAATTCCAAACGCATTTCCCGCCTAGCTGGGTTATCAAGTTTGGAACCCTCTCCTTTCAGCCGACCCTTCAGTTCATTTGGAATTTCTTCAAGTGTTTTACTGTAAGTGTAGAGACACCCAAGGAGTTCAAGTTCTGACTTCCCAGGCAGTTGGCGATACCAATAGAAATGATAGTGTTATGTATTAACAGTTGTGCCTTTAAATATTTGAGCGGGAAATCAGCACGTTGCTGATTGGACGAAGCCTCCAGCAGAACTGTATAAAAGGAGAGGTTTTTCCCCCAGCCTGTTGCTGGGTTCACCATATATTAAAGAGCTGTTGTCACTACCCTGGTCTCCAGCCTCGTTACTTCCCGAACTTAACATTGGCGACGAGGATGGGATCTCGAGGCTAAGGAGAACCAGAACCGAGCTGAAGCACGCTAGTTCCGAACCCAGCAAACTCAGGGCAGAAACGCGGAAATGGCAAACACGCCACCCTCACCGAACAACCCGGGCAAGGAGAAATGGGGAACATATATGACCCGTTTGAAAGCTTTCTAGAAGCCAACGAACTACAGGATCCTGATAACCGCAAACGGGCTTACTTCCTAAGCCATTGCGGGCCCGAGGTCATCGAGATTGCGGAAGCCCTGGCAGAGCCAACGCCGATACAATCGGTATCGTGGCCGACTCTGCAGACTTTGCTGAAGAACCATTTCGCACCGCGCCGTCCAAATCGTGCAGCGGTTTGAATTCGGAGAACGTAGACAGATGGAGGCGAGTCCATCGGTGACTACATGGCGCTGAGAAGGCGTCCAAGGACTGCGGATACCGAGACTTAGACGAGGTGCTACTCGAGCAACTCATCCGAGGGGTCAAAGACATCCGCCACGGCGACGACTGCTAGCCAGGAGCAACCTGACACTAGCCACCGCCTGGACGAGGCCAGAGCACATGAAATGTCTACTAAAGCAGCAGAGACTCTGCAAAAGCCTCTTCAATCCAAAGGCGGCGCAAAGCCAACGCCAGTACACCAGGAGGAGATTCAGTCCGAATCCGAAGGTGAGGCGAGGATGAGGAAGGGTCTGCCGGACCGAGAAACGCGACACTGAGGACCGTGACGAGTGCGGAAGCTGCGGAGGGCAACATCAGCGCCAACGCTGCAGGTTTAAAGACGCAACATGCCGGGCGGTGTGGGAAGAAAGGACACTTAGCTCAGGTTTGCAGAGCGCCCAACCTTCCGCCGAAAATTCAAATCGGCCAATCAAAGCGGAACCGGAAAGGCGGCCCGCGATTGGTTCAAACAAGAAAGGCGCGATTCAACCAAACGACTGTCATTATAGGCCGCTACCAACCAAAGTGGAAAAGAAGATTTTCACAAAGCCCAAGATCGAGGGAGTACGGTGCAGGCTTGAAGTAGACACGGGATCAGCGATCACCATCATGTCCTGGGACACTGGCGAAGTCGCTGCCGTCCGTCGCAAGCGCCACCTGCAAGCACAGCGGCTACGAGTCCACGACTACCAGGGAATCGCATCCCTGTTCGAGGGACCACCTCCGTCCGAGTCGAGTACGGCCCTCACAAAAGACCCTGCCCATCACGATCGCCGAAGGAACTCTGCCCAGTCTGTTGGGACTAGACTGGTTTCGTGCCCTGGGCATGGGAGTGACTGGCATCTACAGAAGTGACTGCAATTTGAAAGACATTCTCTTTAACGAGTTCAAGATGTCTTCAAGGACTGCCTGGGCAAGTACAAGGGGACCCCTATTTCCTTCAACTTAGACCCCAGGTAGCCCCCATTAGGCTTAAGGCGAGGAGAGTCCTTTGCCCTAAAACCAAAAATTGATAAGGAGCTGGACAAGCTCATAAATCAGGGATTTTGGTGCCAGTCGATCACGCAAAGTGGGAGACGCCAATCGTCACCCCATCAAATCGGACGGGTCAATTAGAATTTGCGCTGACTACAAGGCGACGCTTAACAAAGCCTTACAGAAAAGCGTACCGGTTCCGTAGTGCAACATTTATTGCACTCTTTGGGGCAAGGGCAAGTCTTTGCAAAGTTAGACTTGGCCCAAGCCTACCAACAACTGCCAGTAGACGCCCGCACAGCCAAGCCCAAACGATTGTGACGCACAGGGGGCATTCAAGTGCACCCGATTGCAATTTGGGGTTAGCGTGGCACCAGGGCTGTTCCAAAACCTGATGGAATGACTACTGCAAGGGCTCCCAGGGGTAGTTCCCTACTTCGATGATGTCCTAATTTCAGGGGAAAACATGGAGGAATTGGGGGAGCGGTTAAGAAAGGTCTTGAGCATTTTCCGGACAGCCGGATTAAAAGTCAAGACGAATAAATGTCAGATAGGGGTCGACTCGGTCGATTTCTTGGGCTACCGGATAGACAAGAAAGGAATTCACCCTACTGAGAGCAAGGTTAAGGCAATTAGGAAGGCTCCAGCGCCCAAAAACAAAGCAGAGCTGCAGGCATTCCTGGGATTGGTTAATTTTACGCGGTCTTTTTAAAGAACAAAGCAACTGCTATGGAACCGCTGCATAGGCTCTTAGGAAAAATACTGTTTGGTCTTGGGGAAAGTCAGAAAATAGGGCTTTTGAAGCAGTAAAGAACCTGCTCTCAAGTGATAGCCTGCTCATCCAATATCACGACTCACTACCCCTAGTGCTGGTTTGCGATCGTCCCTTATGGGGTGGGGCTGTACTCAGCCATAGACTTCAAACGGCACAGAAGCCCCTATAGCGTTCTACTCTAGAACGATGTCCTCCCAGAGAGGAACTACAGCCAATTAGACAAAGAAGCATTAGCCATTGTATCAGGGGTCAAAAATTCCATGAGTATGTCTTTGGGCGGAATTTTGAAATCGTGACTGACCACAGACCGTTATTGGGACTACTGGCTGGCGACCGCCAACACCTGTGGCACTGTCGCCACGCTTGACTCGATGGACTATATTTTAGCCGCTTACTCATACAAGCTGCAGCATCGACCGGGAAAAGAAGTGGGCATGCAGACGCTTTGAGCCGATGCCCACTGCCGGGGCGACCGAAGACCCCACTCCGGGACACCCATCCTCCTTATTGACTCGTTGACTCTGGCCCAGTCACATCAAAGGAAGTGGCTCGGCATCATACCGACATTGTGTTAAGGACTGTACTCGGTTGGGTACAGAGAGGGTGGCCGCTGCGCCGGGCTTAACGGTTCAAAGAATTTGTTAAGAAACGTGATGAGCTCTCGGCTCAAGGGGTGCCTGTTATGGGGTGATCGTGTAATAATTCCTGTTAAGTTAAGGGCAAGGTATTGGACCTCCTCCACGAGGGTCACCCAGGCATCGTGAGGATGAAGGGGTTAGCTAGAAGCTATGTATGGTGGCCACTCATGGACGCAGAGATTGCTGAGAGGGTAGGGAAATGCCAAGCTTGCCAAGAGTCCAGACCGCTACCCCAACAGCCCCAGTCAGAGAATGGGAAAAGCCCCAAGGGCCTTGGTCAAGAATCCACATTGACTTTGCTGGCCCTTTCACGGCCAAACATTCCTAGTGGTGGTGGATGCATTTTCCAAATGGTTAGAGATCATACTTATGAAGTCCACCACAGCCGAAGCCCAAACGATTGTGACGCACAGGGGGGCATTCAAGTGCACCCGATTGCAATTTGGGGTTAGTGTGGCACCAGGGCTGTTCCAAAACCTGATGGAACGACTACTGCAAGGGCTCCCAGGGGTAGTTCCCTACTTCGATGATGTCCTAATTTCAGGGGAAAACATGGAGGAATTGGGGGAGCGGTTAAGAAAGGTCTTGAGCATTTTCCGGACAGCGGATTAAAAGTCAAGACAAATAAATGTCAGATAGGGGTCGAATCGGTCGATTTCTTGGGCTACCGGATAGACAAGAAAGGAATTCACCCTACTGAGAGCAAGGTTAAGGCAATTAGGAAGGCTCCAGCGCCCAAAAACAAAGCAGAGCTGCAGGCATTCCTGGGATTGGTTAATTTTTACGCGGTCTTTTTAAAGAACAAAGCAACTGCTATGGAACCGCTGCATAGGCTCTTAGGAAAAATACTGTTTGGTCTTGGGGAAAGTCAGAAAATAGGGCTTTTGAAGCAGTAAAGAACCTGCTCTCAAGTGATAGCCTGCTCATCCAATATCACGACTCACTACCCCTAGTGCTGGTTTGCGATCGTCCCTTATGGGGTGGGGCTGTACTCAGCCATAGACTTCAAACGGCACAGAAGCCCCTATAGCGTTCTACTCTAGAACGATGTCCTCCCAGAGAGGAACTACAGCCAATTAGACAAAGAAGCATTAGCCATTGTATCAGGGGTCAAAAATTCCATGAGTATGTCTTTGGGCGGAATTTTGAAATCGTGACTGACCACAGACCGTTATTGGGACTACTGGCTGGCGACCGCCAACACCTGTGGCACTGTCGCCACGCTTGACTCGATGGACTATATTTTAGCCGCTTACTCATACAAGCTGCAGCATCGACCGGGAAAAGAAGTGGGGCATGCAGGCGCGTTGAGCCGATGCCCACTGCCGGGGCGACCGAAGACCCCACTCCGGGACACCCATCCTCCTTATTGACTCGTTGACTCTGGCCCAGTCACATCAAAGGAAGTGGCTCGGCATCATACCGACATTGTGTTAAGGACTGTACTCGGTTGGGTACAGAGAGGGTGGCCGCTGCGCCGGGCTTAACGGTTCAAAGAATTTGTTAAGAAACGTGATGAGCTCTCGGCTCAAGGGGTGCCTGTTATGGGGTGATCGTGTAATAATTCCTGTTAAGTTAAGGGCAAGGTATTGGACCTCCTCCACGAGGTCACCCAGGCATCGTGAGGATGAAGGGGTTAGCTAGAAGCTATGTATGGTGGCCACTCATGGACGCAGAGATTGCTGAGAGGGTAGGGAAATGCCAAGCTTGCCAAGAGTCCAGACCGCTACCCCAACAGCCCCAGTCAGAGAATGGGAAAAGCCCCAAGGGCCTTGGTCAAGAATCCACATTGACTTTGCTGGCCCTTTCACGGCCAAACATTCCTAGTGGTGGTGGATGCATTTTCCAAATGGTTAGAGATCATACTTATGAAGTCCACCACAGCCGAAGCAGTAATCGCAACCCTCGCCACCTATTCGCAACTCACGGGTTGCGGACACTCTGGTGTCCGACAATGAGCCCCAATTCACGGCAGCCCAGTTTGAAGAGTACCTGGCAGAGGAAGGCATCCGACATGCCCTCTCTGCACCTTTCCACCCTGCGTCGAATGGCCTTGCAGGCGTTCCGTCCGGGCGCTAAGGAGGCATTGTCCAGGCTCAAGCCAGGTGACTGGCAAACAAAATAGACTTTTCCTAGCCGTCCAGCACAGAACCCCAAGCACAGCCACTGGGAAAAGCCCAGCCGAATTGCTAATGGGACGAAACTCCGGTGCCCACTTGACCGTTTGAACCCCATTACACACCCGAGGGTTACAAGGGGAGCTAGAAAAACAAGGAAATGAGCATAGGCGACGGGTGTGGGCCCGAAACTATGGGGACGGCCCTAGTTGGCTCGCAGGACAAGTAACAAGAGTAACAGGGCCAAAATCGTACGTGGTAGAGCTACCAGACAACCGAATGTGGCGGCGCCACATAGATCAGTTAAGGAAACGAATAACTGACCAAACCAACCAACAGAGACAGGTAATGACCAATACCACTTTGAATCCACAGCTGACAATGACCCGGGAGGCGCAAGACTTAGCTGAGGTCCCAGAGTTCCAGCGACGCCATCAGGTCCCGAGGGAAACAGCAGGAAAATTCCAAAATTAATCCAAGGCCGGATGGCCAAGAAAAAGAGTCGGCCAATAATCCAGAGCCCGACGGCCCAGAGAAAGAGCTGGGAGGAGAAAACAGCCCCTCCGACCAGCTCGAAACACCAACCAGAACTGAACCGCGCAGGTCAGAAAGAACTAGGAGACGCCCAGGTTATTTGCGTGACTACGTCGAAAAATAACATGTAAATAAAAATGTAAATAAGACCAAGTGTTTTCTGGGAGGGGAGGAGTGTTATGTATTAACAGTTGTGCCTTTAAATATTTGAGCGGGAAATCAGCACGTTGCTGATTGGACGAAGCCTCCAGCAGAACTGTATAAAAGGAGAGGTTTTTCCCCCAGCCTGTTGCTGGGTTCACCATATATTAAAGAGCTGTTGTCACTACCCTGGTCTCCAGCCTCGTTACTTCCCGAACTTAACAGATAGTCTGTGTTATAAACGGAGCAGTGGAAGAAAATATTTTGCCCTGTTGAGTCATTGATAAAACTTGGAGTCTGGATCACTTTCAGGGCAGAGCCACTGCCTGCAAAGGCTGAAGAAGGAGAAAGAAAAAGGCAAAATCAGATGGGGAGGCTAGAGAGGAACCTAGGAGACTCTGAAAGAATTAGGTCAAGGGAGGACAGTGAAATCTGGAGGGAAATGGGGCTCTGTTGAAGAAAGGGGTCCAGGCACCTTTCAGGGAACTTACTGCACCAGAAGGCAAGGAGGACACGGAAGAAGCGGAGCCCAAGGAGCCCAGAGCAGGAATGAAGAGGTGTTGGAGCCATCTCAGTCTGGGGCTGCTACTGCAGCAGCTGGGAAGAGATCATAAGCTGCTGGGTTTCCTGTCACATGCTGGCAATGTGGCTGCAAGAACTGGCTGGTGGAGGGAACCGAATGCCCAGACCCCCTTCAGGCCTTTGCTCCTGAGTTCAGGCAGAAAAGAAGAGCAGAGGCTGGGCAGAAATGAGGGGGGTGGCATTCTGTTGCTTAGAAAATGAAGCTGCTGGAGAGGGTCTGGTTTGCTGCACCTGCTGGCTTGGCTATAAATACTTTTTAAGGGCAAAGTCATTCATACTTTCAGTTGTTCCTTCAAAAGTGATGGCTCTTTATGTATACCACACCTAAAAGCCATTCTATGGTTTCATTTGGCTTTCAATTCAGCTTGAAATGCTATTATTCTGAAGCATCTCCTCCGCCTATCAGTAACCATGTTTCTAGATGGCTGTGAAAACTCAGAAGAATTCGGAGGGTCAGGGAGATTTCAGCCTATATTGGATACTTGTAATGTTTGTTCCTGTCCAGGACTCCCAAAAACCAATTTTCAGGTGTGTGAAGGGCAGCAGCATCAAAAAGGTACATATGACTGAGAAATTGAAGCTGCTGCTTTTTTTGATACCTGCAAAATGTGCACATTAAAAGGGGAAGGACTTCAATTGCTGGGTTGCATCCACCATTTTGACACTGCTGACTCCCATCTGTGGGCACCCTTGTGTATCTGTGCTAATTTTCAGCAATTGGTTCAGATTTCAAAGTATAGAACTTTTCGGTACCAGTGTTTTGTCAGAAGTGCATCACTTTCCACCTGAGAAATCTAAAATCTTTTTCACTGATTACAGTATTAATGAGAACATTTCTTAGCTTTGTACCTTTGATGGGACTACATCACCCACAATCCATTGTGAAAGTTAATGTTCTGCCAAAGTAAATAGTAATGCTTCCAACTTATATATAAATCAATGTATGGTGAAAATAATTTATATTTCCAAAAATGAACTTGAAGAAAGGGGCTGGGGTTCCATTATCGTTCCTCCCAATTTATCTTATTTTTTTACCCATGTTTATGCACTTTTTTTGGTGACAATACAAAAAAGTTGGTCTTTCTGGTTCTGGTCCAACCTCTCAACTATTTTACCAGACAGGCTCTATTGTCCTTTGTAAAGCAATGTTACCTCTAGGTTAGGGGCACCAAGCCTTCATGTTCCAGTTATAGGAAAAGAACTGTATCCATGTTTTCTTTGACAGCAGCCTGAAGAGATCTGGCTGGCCACTGTGAGATGTGGATTGCTGGCCTACAACAGCCTGGCCCTCATCGTGCAGGGCTGTTCTTGTGGTCTTGCAATTGATTAGATCAAAAGTCTCGTGTATAATGGGCAGTTCTGGGCATCAGGAAGGCATAAATTGACCAAAGGCTGTTTTAAATATGAGACCACTAGGATGTAGGACAGGGTTACCCATGGGATGTCAGTTAAAAGAGAGATATGAGTAGAAAAGTGTAAAAGGCAGATTTGTTCCTGATATTCAGTTTTGCATCTGCCACTGTTTCTTTCTCTTTCACTGTGTACTGCAGCACACAGATACAAGCCTGTGTCATTCGCCTGAAGTTTTGACAATTCCAAACGCAATTCCCGCCTAGATGGGTTATTAAACTTGAAACCGTCTCCTTTCAGCCGATTCGTCAATTCAGGTGGAATTTCTTCAAGTATTTTACTAGCAGTGGAGAGGTACCCGATGACTTTCAATTCTGTTTTCCCAGCCAATTGGTGATATAAATAAAACCTGTAGCTTGTATCATCCACAGAGCATCTGAAGGAAATTTTCCCCTCAGTCGAGTCACTGACAAAGCTTGGAGTCTGGATCACTGTCAGGGCAGAGCCACTGCCCACAAAGACTGAAGAAGGAGAAGGAAAAGGGCAAAATCAGGTGGGGAGGCTAGAGAGGAGCCCAGGAGACTCTGAAAGAATTAGGTCAAGGGAGGACAGTGAAATCTGGAGGGAAATGGGGCTCTGTTGAAGAAAGGGGTCCAGGCCCCTTTCAGGGCACTTACTGTACCAGAAGGCAAGGAGGACCTGGGAGAAGCGGAGTCCAAGGAACCCAGAGCAGGAGTAAATTATTGCTGCGGCCATCTCAGCCTGGGGCTGCTACTGCAGCAGCTTGGAAGAGATCAAAAGCTGCCGGGTTTCCTGTCACGTGCTGGAAATGTGGCTGCAAGAACTGCCTGGTCTGGGCCTGGTGGTGGGAACCGGATGCCCAGATCCCCCCTGCAGCCTTTGCTCCTGAGCTCAGAAAGGAAAGAAAAGCAGAGGCTGGGCAGAAATGTGGGGGCCCATTTGCCTTCTTGTGGGAGAGGGGTGTTCTGCTGCTTAGAAAAAGAAGGGGGGCTGGTTTGCTGCACCTGCTGGTTTGGCTGGTTTAGCTATAAATAGTTTCTGTTACATTAATAGCTTGACTATGGAGAGGCATTTGCTTAGCCTAGAAAATTGAATTTGTCTATTTTTTCCAGTAGCGATGTTTCTAGTCCTTAAGCTTGCAAAAAAAAAAAAAAAGGATTATAAATACGTGAGAGTTTAGAAGATTACAAAAGTGTATAAACCATGGTTCTGGCGTTGTGCATAACACTAATCTTTGCTCTCTTCAGGCTAACAACAACAGCATGAAGAAATGTGCTTGATTTCTTGATTTGTATTTTGATAGAAGAACTATGTATTCTTTGCACATAGCTACTGTTCCAGCTAAGGTGGAAGAGTAGGGAAATTAAAATTAGAAGCATGAGAGCAAATCCTTATTCAGTCATGTGGTTTATATGGTGGCCTTAGGCTGTCAACACCCTTTAGAGAAATTAAAGGGAAAAGATGAGATATATCACAAAGATAGTTCCAGACTTTTCATCTGAATAGCATTCATCGGGATATAACTTATTCAAAAGAAACAGACCCAACTATAGGGTCTGTTGTTACATTATATGCAAAGAACGACTATACCCATGTGAAAATTCATGTCATCAAAATTCTGCTGAAGGGGCCTGGATGGAAATAAAGAGGGGGAAAAGAACCTAACTATAAATCACACTTTTTGTGAGAAGATGCTACAGTGTAGGAGATGACCAGGTTGAACCTGAATGGGGGGGATAAATTGTATCATCAGTCTCGAGTCCCTTCGCACCCACAAGAGGTTTGGCTTACCTTGAATTCCTTCGACTCTTATCTCCCGCTAATTTCTCTTGGCCCCTAATGGTTCAGATTCTTGTGGAGAGCTTAAGCTTGCAATAAATATTTATACTTATTTGAACTGTATGGATCTCCTGATTTTCCTGGCGCTTGACAAACAGGCCATGCAAGGAATCCAGAAATCATTGCTGGCATAGTGAGAGAATTCAACTATCCCACCATCACCTGGAAAGCAAACCCTTTGATGCAGCCAAGTAAGGAAGCCAACCTGATGTGTCTTATGGGCCACATTGTTGTCCAAAATGTACTTGAGGGAATTAGAGGATCAGTTACATTGGACTCAAGACTTGCTAAGAGGGAAGAAATAGCTGAAGAAATGGAAGTTGTAGGAGCCTTGGTAAAGACTGACCATGTGATTCTAAAATTCATCATATTGCAGGGAGGGAGAACTGAAGGCAAACAGATTAGCAGTCTAGATTTCTAGAGAGCAGACCTCAGTAAGGGGAAAGGAGAAAAATAGGAAATAAACCATTGATGGAAATCCTGAAGGGAAAATAAGCAAGGCTAAGGCTAAGAATGAAGTGAGGCTTGCAATAAATGCCCAAAATAAGAAATAGCAACAACTACAATAGAGCATTTTGAGGTATATGTGGAACAAGGAAAGTCAAGGAAAACAATCAGTTTGCTGATGGGAAAAGATGGCAAGATGGTAATGCACAACAAAAAGTTTCAGCTTCATAATTCCTATTTTGCAACTGTCTTTTCACAAAAGAAAAAGCTGATTCAGTCTGTCAGAAGCCATATTGTGTGGTGCCAAGTAGAAAAAAACTGCTGTGTGAGATCATCCAATGGTTCAGTGTGAATTATTATGATATCCAGCTTTACATTTCCACCCCAGGCCACCTGAGTAATGTCAGAAGTCTTACTGTGTAATGCCATGGGGGTCCTGTTTGGCTGCCTGGAAGATCTGGGTGTCTAGATGGGAAAGATCAAGTGATTTTGAGGGGTGGGGGAGAGACTGGAGAGTTTTCATCTCTTTTTCTGGATAGGATTGTACCACCCCAGACAGAACCGGTATGCAATTGGGTGTGTGTGTGTGTCCTCCTGGCATTGAGGTTTCTGCACAAATGGTAAGCAAATGTTGATAAGCAAACATTTGGTGCAGGACAGCACATTTGAAGGTCTACTTGTAAACAAAGTGGTCTTTGGGGAGAGATTGCTGATCACAAGACACCTCCTTTTAAAAGGGCCAACTGGCAAGGGTGTTCATTCCTCTGTCTCCTAGGAATCTTCTCCAAGTCATGCCTTAGTTTCTGGGGATCTCTCTCTCTCTCTCTCTCTCTCTCTCTCTCTCTCTCACACACACACACACACACACCACTTCAGCTTTCACCATTTTACAATTTTAATTGAAATAATTTTTTTAAAGCAAGGTGAACAAGAAAATTGCTACGCTCTTGGAGCAGAGTAATGTGCGCAGGTATCTGGTTGCCTACACTTGATATAAAAAAACCCCAAACCCATGCTAAGAGCCACTGAAAAAAGATTTTCCTGTAGGAGCTCCTTGGGTATACCAGCCCTTTATCTCTCCCTTAGTATCCTGAACTGCCAATATCATCACTCATAATAGACCTTGGCAACAGTGACAGCAGAAAAGGCCCATTACCCATCTCTTATCTAGACAGTTTCCGGCTCAGCCTTGCAACTGCTGCTCTTCAGCTTTGGCTGAATTCCTGAATGCAGCAGGCCGAGCTTACCACATGTTGAAGTAAAGCACATTATACACATTACTATGTGCATTAGCTTTCTCCAGCCTGATGTCTTGGATTTCAACCCCCATAATTAACAGACAATGTGACCTAAGCCTATACTGGGTACAGATACGACACTGAGGTTCAAGCCATCTGAAGAGCATCTGTCGGCAAAAGAGCCTGTGGACGTGGATGTGCATACATAAAGCCAATAAGCTCACAGATGAAAATGTTCTAACTGGACAACTGCTGCTATGTTTTGGCCATCGTTATATACTGCAGCCTTCATTCCACAGATTGCTATCACTCTATCAAGTGGGGTTAACAGGGAACGAGCTCAGTTGTTCTGGCCTGGCTGTGCTCTACACCTGTCTACTTGACATACGATGGAGATCAGTCTGGATAACATTCCCACTTTGTATTTTCAGAAACTGCAGATCAATTATTCTTTATTTGTTCATCCAAGCAGTTTTAAGAGCAGTCTTAGGTGAACCAGAAAACATTGAAGCATTTACTAAAGCCCAACTCCACCTTTATCTTCAGAAGATCATCAAGGGGGCATCTACACAACTGCCTAATTTTGGCTCAACAATGCCTTGTAAATTCGTGAAAGGACATGTCCGCCTGGCACAGGCATTCTTTTAGCCCAACCCATTGCTGAAACTTATTTATTTTCTGATCTCATGTGGAAGTAATGTTCTCTATCTTCTTCCAGCATAAACCTCACTAAATGCCTGATAGGTGACACTTCTGCCATGAATCCAGTAAGGGCTGGACTTTGCCCAGCTCTTGCTGATTTCCGTTGCTGCTGTGGGCCTGCTTTTGGAAACCAAGCTCTTTCCCCCACCTTAAATGTTAACACCATGATTTTAACCCCAGCAACTTCTTTCCTACTCCCCAAATCTTGCTTTATTTCCATCTTACCAAATGAAGAATTCTGACTCTCTTGGAACACTATGTACTATTTCGTAATCTGTGAGGTTTCCTAATAAAAGTATACCCGTAAAATGATTTGGGGATTTTTATTTCTGAAGGCCAACTGTGTTACTAACTCATTTTTGGTATGAGTCACAAGAATTTACTGATGGTGTACATTAGGGCATCACATCGCATGTGCTTTAAAAACAATCCCAAAAGGTCCATTTCAAAGCCAAACTGAACTAAGTGATGCAAGCAAAAGGGAAGGAAAACTTTTTCAACCTACAGATCATTTGGCTCACAAACAAAATGCAAAACAGTGTATTCTGTTGCAAAAAAAAAAAATTGCACGCACTTTGGTTAATGCAAAATGACACGGTTTGTGTTCCACCAGATATATTAGTTTGGAAACATCCAAACATCCAGAATCTACAGAGGAATTATTGAGTCTGTCATTTGCACCTCTATAACTGTCTGGTTCGGTTCTGCAACTCAACAAGAAAGACACAGACTTCAGAGGATAATTAGAACTGCAGAAAAAATAATTGCTACCAACCTGCCTTCCATTGAGGACCTGTATACTGCACGAATCAAGAAGAGGGCCGTGAAAATATTTACAGATCCCTCACATCCAGGACATAAACTGTTTCAACTCCTACCCTCAAAACGACACTATAGAGCACTGCACAACAGAACAACTAGACACAAGAACAGTTTTTTCCTGAAGGCCATCACTCTGCTAAACAATTAATTCCCTCAACACTGTCAAACTATTTACTAAATCTGCACTACTATTAATCTTCTCATAGTTTCCATCACCAATCTCTTTCCACTTATGACTGTATGACTGTAACTTTGTTGCTGGCAATCCTTATGATTTATATTGATATATTGACCATCATTTGTGTTGTAAATGTTGTACCTTGATGAATGTATCTTTTCTTTTATGTACACTGAGAGCATATGCACCAAGACAAATTCCTTGTGCGTCCAATCACACTTGGCCAATTAAAAAAAAAAATCTATATTAGTTTGGAAACATCCAGAATTCCCAGTGAAGTTGCCAAAGATCTTACCAGCTAGGAATTCTGGAACATCATGGTGCTATTCCAACAACTCCAGAAGGTACATAATTGGGAAAATAACAGTATAACAGATTTACTGTGGGGTGATTTTGTTTTTCATTTAATCTGCCTTATCTTTCAACATCTGTTTCTGCAATGATCTTTGTGGTTTTGAGATCGGCTCCCAACACCTTGAGCACTCACGTTTGCTCTGCAGACAGCTCCGAGCAATTGCTTCAGCTCTACTTTGTGGTTTTACTTGTTTTGACAAGTTAAGTGAAAATAAAGTCTAATTCAGTGTGTGCTTTCAGAAGTAGGTTAAAATGTATGCAAAAGGGACTTTAAAATCCATTTGTTTTCTGGCTGAAGATAGGCCTTAAAGGTATGAGCCGGAAATCCTGCCTCACATTTTCCTCTAATTCACTGGGACCTTTTAGATCACTGGGAACCAACTTATGGACAGCCAGAGGGGCAAACAGTGTTACATTAGGCAGCCAGGGCAGAAAATGCTAACAATAAGATGCTGATGTTAAACAAATATGCTGAGTTGAGGGTTTGGGAATATTTTGGGATTTTTATCTTTAGGTTTATGATTGTGAAGCCATTTTTTCCTCTTTCTAGGGATAAATATGTGAATTCTATTTTTATGGTTCAGCTGCTTGCTGCCAAATATCGACATGATCATTCTGAAGAACTATCACCCTCAACAAACAAAAAAAATCAGCATGGATTGTCCTTCCCTGTTTTAAGCCCTTATCGCCTTATTTCTAATTGTAAAAGAAACTTAAGTTATGCTGAGCTATATCAGTTCTTCCTGTCTTCTTCTGCAGTGTCCAAAACCTGCTTCATGGTGTGTAAAAGCCATTAGGCATTGTCTTCTGCTCTTTGGTGAGAAGTCAGTGCCTTGAAAAGGAGATACAGAATGCCCTGGACATCTTGGATCAAACTGAAATTAAAACAAATATAGTGAAAATACGAGCTGCTCATTTTGCTTTCTTCTTTTACTTCTTTACATAATTTTCCTGTCCTCTTGAACTCCCAGACTTCTGAGTGTGGCTCTTCCTCCTCTTTTTCTGACAGCTGTCCCCTCTCAGCCCCCATGTCAACAGAGAATTAAGGGAGCCCTGCAGATGCTCTCAAACATTTTAGTGGTACATACATATTATTGCTCCTTAGGCTAATCAATGCCCTGACTGCCAGAGTGAGCAATCATGATTTAAAACTGTTCAAGGAGATGGGGCCAGCCATTAAGAAGTATGAGTCACTTTGAAGTGCATATTGAAACGGGTGCTAAGCTGGGCTGATTCAAATCCCTGCGCAGTAATGTTGAATGAGCAGATATTTTACTAGGGTGAATTATGTAGAACCAAGGGAGGGCTTTATTGAATATGTAACCAGAGCTGAAAAGCCTCTGGCCAAGAGTCTAGGATTGAAGGGAGCTACATAGTGAGTTCAAGTGGAGCAAAGAGAGGCTATGAATTGCCACACTGAGACATTAAGACAGAAACATTGTTTTTCAGATAGTCTCCAAAACAGAAAGATAAATATGCAAGGTTAGGGAGCAAGCTGTCATATAATATAGTTAATTTAAAACAAGAACAGATTGGAAATTTTAAGCAGGATTTGTAGAGACAAAGATACCATAGCACTGGTGACAACCTGGCACATGGATAAGAAGGGAATGGATTGGGATGGTATGAACCAGAATATTATATCTTGTTTGGCTGACCTTTTTCTTACCTTTTAGTCCAAGCTCACATGTACATGCCTATTTCTTGGTTTCTCTGCAGTTGATGCCTGGCAGCGGAGTATACAAATTATATCTATGTGGTCATAGTATGTCTGTGACAACATCTTTGTATATGCCACAGTCAATTGATGGAAATGCATGTGCGAAGGTTTCATGTTGAAAGATGAGTTCTGTTGGGAAGTATGAAGAATTGCCAAGGAGGTCCCCGCCTTCTCTCCATGAGCCTCTTGGCTAGTCTAGGAGACAGGTTATCAGATTAGTGCTCGAAAGAAGATTGCACAACTCATTTCCTCTTGCATCTTGCTACTATGAAGATATCCCTGGGACTGTACATCGTTTTTTACAGCCCCATCTTTCCTCCAATTTCATCCGTCTTTATTTCCTTTGCTTTTTTTGTTTCCAGTTTGTTCATTGTGAATTGATCACTGCCCCAAGTCATGTTTTCCTTACTAAAGTTAGCATGATAATTGCTGACATGCCTTTATTTAAATATTTAGTGACTGGCAGTATTTCTAAGAAGCACAACTGGCATTAAGTATCTTTAGGAAATATGCTGGAGAATGATGGGCAAGACAAAAAGCATTGCAACAGTGCTTGAGTATATGAAGGAGAAAGGGCTGGCAGAACAAAGCATGGAAGAAACTGAAGACAATAGGCAAGGCATCCAGAAAGGTGTTAGAAAATGGATTAATGAAGGCATGAGCTGGAAAGGAAAGAGATATATAGTTGCTTTCCTAGAAGAAGATAATAGCAGCAATGCATTAGTGTATTGTTGCCTAGAAAATTGTATGAATTTTTCCATGGTCACCAGATTGGAGCTCAGCTGAAATACTTTATGTTTACTTTTCTTATTGAAGAAAAGAATTCGGAGTAGCGGCAGTAGAGAAAATGCCCTGCTAAGTCTTACAACTTACAACTTAAACGTACAACTCCGTCGACTTCGACATGACCTGTGTTTAACACACAAAATCATCTATTGCAATATCCTTCCTGTAATTGACTACTTCAGCTTCAATCGCAATATTACAAGAGCAAAAAACAGATTCAAGCTAAATGTCAACCGCTTCAAACTTGATTGCAAAAAATATGATTTCTGCAACAGAGTTGTTAATGCTTGGAACTCATTACCTGACTCCATAGTCTCTATTCAAAATCCCAAAAGCTTTAACCAAAAATTGTCTACTATTGACCTCACCCCATTCCTAAGAGGACTATAAGGGGCGTGCATAGGAGCACAAAAGTGCCTACCGTTCCTGTCCTATTGTTCCCTTCATTATATCAAATTAATATAGCTAATGCATATTCTTTACTTATATATATATATATATATTCTTCATGTGTTTTTTTTTACTTATGACAATGTTTGTGTATACTGTTGTGACAAAATGAAATTTTTTTTAAAAAGTCACAGTATTTGGCAATGTGACAGAAATGAACTATCAGATTTGGAACAACAACCAGATGTTCCAGGTTGTTGTTCCAAACAAAGGCAGCAAGAGATCAACTTGTTCAGCTTTTGTGCAGCAGATCAACATCCTTAATGGCCAGCTTGGCATGGCTTGTTTGTCAGGAAGTTTGTCAAATGGTATCTGGTAGAAATATGGGTCCAGTAGATGGCACTGCAGAACTATGTCAGCTTGTTCTGGGACAGCAGAAAACAAGGAGATATAATGATATCTCAAGGGGGTGTGTGCTTTAGCGAAAGCAAGGAAAGTGACCCCACTCTCTATTAAAAAAACATCTTGCAGCCACGATCACTCATATTCAATTATTCATTGATTAAAACATGTAAGGTTTTAGGAGAGAGAATGCATAATCTAGTTAGCAGTGACAATGTGTACCGAAATAAAACATTAGTAATTTAACATTTAAATGTTAGATGTAGTGCAAAAATAAAAAGGTAACCCCCTCAATATTTAGCCTTACAAGATCTTCCAAAATTAACCTTGATGAGAGAGAGAGAGAGAGAGAGGGAGGGAGGGAGAAGGAGAGAGGGAGGGAGGGAAAAATAAAAGAAAAAGGCATAATAGATGTAGTTATCAATCAAGGTCACTTTGATTCTCTAGCCTATGAGTAGTTCTTCCATTATTTGGAAAATACATCACACTTACTGGAAAACCTAAACTGCTTCTACACAAGAATTATTTTTCAGCTATGGTATTTTACTTTAGTTTAAATACATGTAGGATAATTCACAAACTCCCCTCACAAAAACAAAATCTTGGAAAGCTGCTCCAGCTATCTGTATATTTTATAAGTCTTGCTCAATCTGGTGCCTTTTGAATATCAAACTGTAGATTCCATCACAGCAGGCTATATGAAAGAAGAAAATATTCCCCTGAGTGAAACTTGTGATAAAACGGACCAGTAGTCTTGTAGTTTTATTGGAAAAAGCCCCAAATCGTTTTTGCCTTCCTCTACCGGTTTTTTTTTTTTTTGGGGGGGAGATCAGCCGAGGTCAACCTAATGCTGCCACCTGCTGCACCTGTAATCTCACACATCTGGAAAGCAGCCGGTTGAAGAAGCCTGCCCTACATCTTGTGTGCAATTCAGTGACAGCGCATTTAGTGTTTATTCTTACTAGAAAGTTTTGCTCTGGGTTCCAACTCCTAACCTAACCTATTTCTCAGAGAGTTGAGTAAGGAAGGTACTGTATGTCCTGAGAGGCTGCAACTTCCTGGACCAGAAAGCATCCTCCTAATCTCCAAAACGCTTCAGCAACAGGGCAAAGTTGTGGCGAGGCGTGGGAACGAAGTTAGGCGCCCTTTCTAAGGGGCTCAGTTGTTTGCCCTCGAGCCGCTTCTTGGCTTAAAATCGACTTGGAGATTTTAAGGGAGGTTCCACCCGCTCTCACTACTGGATTACCTCCAAACTACAAACCTGCCCGAGTTAAGTTTCCTTCTCCGGGTAATACCTAACGGACCCTTCTGACGCCTTGAATTTCTGCCTGCCGGGTGCTATGGGCTGGGGGTGGGGGCAGAAAAACCGTTTCCCGGACGGTGTAGAAAGGAGCGAGGCGCCCCTCTGAAAGAACCAGGGGCAGGGAGGGACGCCGCGATCAATCTCCCCCACCCTCCTCTCTCCTCTTCTTCTCTCCCCCCTCCTCCTCTCCGCTGCCACCCGTTCCAAATATGCTTCAAGGGATAATAATGGGGCGCGGGGGAAGGCGGCAGCGATGAGCAAATGGAGGGGCCGAGAGCGGGAAAACAACGTGTTTTTTTGCTGCTTAACAGCGAACAGATGGCGAGAAAGGGCTGCATCTCCTGCGGGGGCCGAGATTAAGGGGGGGGGGCAGCAGCAGAGGTAGGATTAAACCCCTCAGCTCCCGGCGGCAAGGCAAAGGCGGAATCAAGGCCTCTCCCGCAGGCCACACCCACTGCCCCCTCCCCTCCCTTCTTTCATTCATGGAGGGATTTGCCGAGGCAAGGCGAGGCGAAGCAGCAGCAAGTGATCCCTCGGAGTGGCGGATTAGGCTGCTCGGCTTTGTGGAAGTTTTTGCGGGATCCAACCTCTTGCCGACGCGCGCCGCTTTGTGATCCGGATATCCCACGTACCGAGTATAGCAGATCCAGCCCGATTCCAAGGATAGAAATCCTTGGAATGGCACAAATCTCACCCAGGCGCCTTCAACTTTTGTTTTGAAGACCATTAAACCATCAACTCTCCTTTTTAAAGGCCTCTTGGGTATGGTCTATTATTCTAGATTAATGGCCGGGGGGGGGGGTTTCCTGGACAAGCAAGCCCTTCTTCTTTCTTGTTGTGACAGATTAACTGGCAAACCCAACAACTAGATTAAAATGCTCTCCGCAAGTCCTTGATCCTCATAAATTAGGGCTGTCCTCATTGCCAATGCTATTCAGCCCCAGGATGGGGGCCAGTAGCGGACACCCCTACCAGTGATTTAACATGCAATAATTTGATGGGTGGATTTGCCCAGTTTTGTTACCCCTCCAGCTAAGTGTCACCTGCTGATGGGAGAACAACCATCAACCTCTCTTCATAACAACAGTGGTTGGGAGAGGATAAGGGATTTTTGGATCCACATTTTCAGCTATGCCTCAGTTGATGGGCCACAAGCATGGAAGAAAGATATGAAGGAAGGAGAGAGCTCTTCCAAAGTTTTGACTCCCTTCCTTAGCAGTTAGAAGGGAGGCCATGAGGAGAGTCAAAGGATATAGGCTGGATTAAGAAGTTTGCACCACCAGGAGAAAGGCAGTGTCAGGCAACTTCCATATTTTTTTTACAAGAAAACTGTGTGGAGATATGTCTATGCGGTCTCCTGGATTCATATGTGATTTTTTTCTAAAAGGTTTTCTTTCTAATCCTGGTTCTGAAATAGCTTGACTGATAGGTAAAAGATATGGAGGAAGGGTGAAATAGGACTGAATGATTGATGAAGCTCCATCCCAGTGAGGGAAGGAATTGGCAGCAAGTGAACAAGGAATCCAGTGATGGCTTGGCAACCAGCGGTACATGGAAGTAGCCAATGTAGTTAAGGAAAGCCATTGTTCATGTGTAATAGCTATAACCCTCACTATGGCACCCAGTGCATCATGGTTGGAACTGAGTATGCTGTTGTGGCCTGCCAGCGGCCAGCAGAGCTGGCAGCAGATTCAGACAGTGAGGAGATTGGGGAGGAACGTGGGCCAGTCCTGGGGTCTGGGGAAGACTTGGACGATGGCTCTGAGTCAGAGGCAGAGAGGGGGCCAAGACCAGCTGGTAATTCTTTGCTGTCTCCGGAGTCTGACATCAGCGAGGCAGAAGAACAGCATGAGCCTGTTCCCAGTGTGTGCATGTGCAGAGCTGCAAGGAGACAGGAACAATTTATTTATTTATTTATTTATTTATTTATTTATTTATTTATTTATTTATTTATTTATTTATTTATTTATTTATTTATTTATTTATTTATTTATTTATTTATTTATTTATTTATTTATTTATTTATTTATTAGATTTTTATACCGCCCTTCTCCCGAAGGACTCAGGGCGGTGTACAGCCAGAAATAAAATACAAGATATGTACAGTTAAAAACAAATTAAAACATAGCAAAATTACGAAAACGGCTGATAATTAAAATTTAAATTTAAAAATATTTAAAATATTAATATTAATAAAACCCCAGTTTAAAATCAAACTATTATGCCAGTCCCGCTTGAATAAATAAGTATGTTTTTAGATCACGACGGAAGGTCCGAAGATCAGGCACTTGACGTAGGCCAGGGGGGAGTTCATTCCAGAGCGTCGATGCTCCCACAGAGAAGGCCCTACTCCTGGGGGCCGCCAGCAGACACTGTTAAGGAAACAGGGTTGACTTGGGAGTAAGGCTTGGAGATGATTGGCCCCTCAAGACATAAAAGAGAAGCAAATGGGATGTGAGCTTTTGCAGGAAGCAGTTAGTTCATCTGGCTGATTCAAGATTTGAAACTTATGTTTGTAACTCTGTGCAAAGTTTGGCCTTGCCCTGTGCCTGGAAATTAGCTCTTTGGCAGCGTTCCACATGAGATAGGTGGGTGTTGATAACCTTCCTCTGAAAGACTCTTTATCAAGCCTTGCAGACTGTAAATGAAAGTAATTTACAGCTGTATAAATTAAAGAGGTTTGCCGGGAGTAAGTTTGTGCTGTTTACTTTCTAAGGAAGCCTAGGTCAGAACATATACCAGGATAGGAACATAGGAACTCAGCACATCTCAACCCCAAACTGCATTAGCAGCCTCATTATTGGTGAAGTGTGTTGAATTATAGTTCATCACCCTGAGTTATATAGTAACCCTGCAGGGAATAATAATAATATTCCTTCCTTTTTTTTTTTGGTTTGGTTCTGCAACCCAACAAGAAAGACACAGACTTCAGAGGATAATTAGAACTGCAGAAAAAATAATTGCTACCAACCTGCCTTCCGTTGAGGACCTGTATACTGCACGAATCAAGAAGAGGGCCGTGAAAATATTTACAGATCCCTCACATCCTGGACATAATCTGTTTCAACTCCTATCATCAAAACAATGCTATAGAGAACAGTTTTTCCCCGAAGGCCATCACTCTGCTAAACAAATAATTCCCTCAACACTGTCAAACTATTTACTAAATCTACACTACTATTAATCTTCTCATCGTTTCCATCACCAATCTCTTTCCACTTATGACTGTATGACTGTAACTTTTTGTTGCTATCATTAAGGGTTAAATTGTACCCTATGACCATCATTTGTGTTGTAAATGTTGTACCTTGATGAAGGTATTTTTTTTTCTTTTTCTTTTATGTACACTGAGAGCATATGCACCAAAACAAATTCCTTGTGTGTCCAGTCACACTTGGCCAATAAATTCTATTCTAAAGAAACAATACCTTTTTTTTTTTTTTTACATTTATATCCCGCCCTTCTCCGAAGACTCAGGGCGGCTTACAGTGTATAAGGCAATAGTCTCATTCTATTTGTATATTTACAAAGTCAACTTTGTGGTTGAGGCGCCTACATGCGCTAAGGGCTGTGATGAACAACTTTTCAGACAGGTCTTAGCTGAAGAGTCAAACCAAATCTGTTCCAAAAGAGCCATTCAATATTGTGAGAATACATCATTCAAATTGACAAGACAGAGTCCTGTTTGGCTCCTGAACATCCACCAAAAAATGTGCTACTGGGCTGAGCTCTCTCTGCTAGGCAAGCAGGACATGGAACTGGAGGGCTACTGGAAGATAATCAAAAGTGAAAAAATTGGTCAAAGGAAGAAAACTTCTCAATTATCGAACGTTTCTACCAAATGTAGCCATCGAAACACGGATTTCAAAGGTGAATGTGCTCACTCTGGAAAAAAAGACATTTTAATTTAGAGACTAATGAGTAGAGCAGGGGTGTCCAAACTTGGTCCCTTTAAGACTTTTGGACTTCAACTCCCAGAGTTCCTCAGCCAGCTTTGCTGGCTGAGGGACTCTGGGAGTTGAAGTCCAAAAGTCTTAAAGGGACCAAGTTTGGACACCCCTGGAGTAGAGGCTTGCCATGGTGATGCAGTGGTTAGACTACAGTATTGCAGGTTCACTCCAGGAGTTTGATTCTGAATGGCTCAAGGTTGACTCAGCCTTCTATCTTTCCGAGGTGGGTAAAATGAGGACCCAGATTGTTGGGAGCAATATACTGACTCTGTAAACTGCTTAGAGAGGGCTGTAAAGCACTGCGAAGTGGTATATACAGTAAGGCTATTGCTGTTGCTATTGCTATTGATCAAAGGTGTGTAATTTTGCAATTTGCAGAGTGAGCAAAAACAGACAATGAAGAGGTTGTTGATATTAATGAAGAACAACAGGGAGAAGAAACTGAAATTGATAAAGTTCTGCAAGCACGATTGGTTAATTAAGAACTAGTTGGGAAAATCAAGGACTGAATGAAAGAAACTAAAATAGTATGTTTGCCAAAACTGAGTGAAATTAACAAGAAAATTTTGGCTAAAACAATGAAGAATGTTAATGCAGCTATTAAAATTATTCCAAGTGCAACATTAGCTAGAATTACCTACTATCTATATGACGTGGCCTATGAAATGTAAACTGAAGAATTTGGGTTTGAAATAGGAAGGAATGACGTTATTAAGAAATGGAAAAGGCAATTGGAATTCAAGAGAAAGAAACCTTGCATGGATTTGAGAAATTTGAAGAATTTGAGGCAGGAAAATTTGAAAAATAAGAAAACCAAAACTAATCTCTCTGCGAAGTACAACCTGGAGACTAAAGGAATTGCAGAGGCTGTGAAACAAAACAAAAGTCATGGCTCTTTCAGAGAAGATCAAGCGATATGACAATCAAATAATTCAATTCCAGCAGAATTTGCAGTTTAGAGTAAATCAATATCAATTCTATGAACCCTTGAAAATGGAAAATAATGATTTGCCTATAGAAGAAGAGACACCGACATTTTGGAAAAGCTTGTGGTAAAGCAATAGGAGTCACAATAGGAATGCAACAGGGATCAAGCAAGTTGAAAATGAAGTGAAAGTATGTAGGATAAAAGACAATAGAGTAAGTGGGGAAGGGTACAAAAGGGAAATAAAAAAACTGGAGTGCTGCTGAACCAGATGAGCTCTATGGATTCTGGATTATATCACTGACAAATCTATACTTGAAGTTGGCAGACCAGATGGCTAGGGTTTTGGAAGCACCAGAAAACAACAATAAAAAATAGCTAACAATTGGAAGGAAATTCTTAATTCAGAAGGATGAAGAGAAGGGAAATCAACCTGGAAACATTAGACCCAGAACATTTTGAAAACTTCATGCAAACTACTTATGAGCGTAATTGCAAATCAAATCTACATCTGTTTTTGAAAGAAATGATCTACTCCCTGTTGAACAAAAAGTGTGATGCAAAGAATGAGAGGAATGAAGGATCAGTTTAAATGAATGATAAATTGGTTTTAAACAAAATAAGAAAAGAAACAAATTTGTTTATAGCTGGGGTAGATTATTAAAAAGCATTTAATTCTGTTTCACATAGCTGAATTGAGAACTGTCTCAAAATTTTTGGAATCGGCAAGAAACATTTGGCAATGTATGAATACTTCAATTCAGTTTTGGTGAATGAAGCTGTGGGCTGATGGGGAAGAGTTAGGAATAGTCCGAAATTAATTGTGGAATTTTCCAAGGTGATTCATTAAGACCTTTACTCTTTGTTCTATAAATGGCCCCACTGACAACAGTTTTGAACAAGACAAACTATGGATATGAACTGACCAAAAAAGGAGAAAAAAAACTCTTAATTTATTCTATATGGATAAATTAAAATTATTTGGAAATAAGGTAAAGGTAAAGGTTCCCCTCACACATACGTGCTAGTTGTTGCCGACTCTAGGGGGCGGTGCTCGTCTCCGTTTCAAAGCCGAAGAGCCAGCGCAGTCCGAAGACTTCTCCCTGGTCATGTGGTCGGCATGACTCAACGCCAAAGGCGCACGGAACGCTATTACCTTCCCACCAAAGGTGGTCCCTATTTTTTCTACTTGCATTTTTACGTGCTTTCGAAACTGCTAGGTTAGCAGAAGCTGGGACAAGTAACGGGAGCTCACCCCATTACACGGCAGCACTAGGGATTCGAACCGCTGAACTGCCGACCTTTCAATCAACAAGCTCAACGTCCTAGCCCCTGAGCTACCGAAGCCAAAATAGATTCCTTATTTAAAAGCACAAAAGGCTTCAATAAAGATATTGGAATGTGATTTGGCATCAACAAGTTCACAATTATAACCATAAAGTTAAACAAAATTGTTGAAGATGATGAAATACAGCTTAACAATAAAGATGTACCTGCCACATTACACCCTAACACCCAAACAAACCTAACAATTGTTGATTAAAAAAGACGAACAAAAAACTGGATAGTGGATGTTGCAGTGTCTGAAGACAGCAGAAGAGAAGAGAAAGAACTGGAGAAAAATCACAAAATATAAAGACTTGCAAATAGCGGTGGAATGACTATAGTGAAAGAAAGCTAAGATAGAAAGAAAGCTAAGATAGAAGATAGAATAGATGCTTTGGGTGCAATCCCAAAACACCAGGAGCACCACTTGAACACCATCAACATTGACCAATTCACCATCGGTTACTTGCAAAAGGCAGCTTTACTTGGGACAGCTTATATCCTACAATGATGCGTTTAACACCATCAAACAACATTTGCCTATCCCAAGGACTTGGGAAGGATTCCATAGGTGGGTCTGTCTGACCATTTGATGAACCATAATAATATTCTCCATGGGTGACTTCAAATGGCCTCTTCTGGGCTGAAAATGAGACAAAGGCAATATCACCACACATGATAGAAACATGCAATTACTGAGTCATATTCGTGCTGCCGCTAGAAGAACTTGAGAATGAATCCATTGGTGAGAACAATTAAATAAAGATGAACAGCAGGTAAACAGCCCTGGTAGATTTTGTTTTTCTAAAGAATTCTTATTTATTTTAATGCTGTTGAGTTTGGAGAAGGCAGACATTTATAGTCCCTGTTATCCTCCAGATAGAATAGCTTCGGTTCTCTGAATGGTGATGGCTTGGCCAAATCCATATTAACTAGGAATTGCAGAATATGAGACTGGGCTTGGCTGCACCATGAATCAGAATGCTAGCATAGATATTCATGCTGGTTTTACTACAAGTACCACTAAATTTGTTTCTTTTTTTTGATCTGGCTACCAAAATCACAAGTTTCAAGAGCCCTCTAGTGTTCTTTTGTGTCTTGAAACCCTAAAAAAGATACCTTTTTTCATTCTGAGAATATAGTCCAGGTAGATGGCGCTCCTAATACTCATGGACATTATAATGAGAGATATAGATATATCTGGGCATGCTGACCAGGTAGGGGACTTCCTACCTGGTGCAAATGTTGTAGGCATCACCCATCACCTAGACAGATTGGTAGGTGGTGCAAAAGAAGCCATTGTTTGTGGTGCATGTTGGTACCAAATGTTGCAAAGTAGTTGGGTGATCCCATAAGTCATGTATAGATTCCGGGATAGGATGTTGAAATTCAGGTCTACTAAGGTATATTTCTTGGAAAAATTACCTATTCCTCATGCAGCAGGGCCAGGTAGGGAAGAATAATCCAATGTATGGATGAGTGCTTGGTGCTGGGAGGAGAGATTCATATTTGTGAGGTTCTGCAATATCTTTTGAGAGAAGCCATATCTGTAGAAAAAAGATGTCTGTACTGACACTGGAAGACACGAGATTGCTGGTGCATAATATCAAAGGCAGAGCCAATTTTAAATTGATTCTAGGGAAAAGCTGCTAGGATGCAAGAAGCATTTGGTTCATGAAAAATTACTTCTGGAAGAGGAGGGTGAATGTTTTTGTAAGTGATCAGGAGACAGGATAGAACAAGAAAATAGGCTGGTCAATCAACAAAACCATAAGATCACCTGCCACAGAAATTCAAGGTTGAATCTGTGTAGGGGTGTGTATCTAAAAATATCAAGCTCTTGTAAGCCAAATGGGCTAAGGTGTTTAATGTTAGATAAATCAAGTACTACAGAAGCCTAGAGGAATGGAAATAATGAGTGGTATATGTTTTTCTCTAGATGTAATTGCTACAGAAAAGACAGGGAAGGGTGCACTAGGTATGGAGTTGCCCTGTATGTAAAGAGGCCATAGAATCCCAGGAAGCAAAATGGACTCTTCGATTGAATCATTGTGTATGTCTGTTGTCTACCTGATTAAGAAGGTAGAGCTTCAGAAGAGAGGGAAAAGGAGGAATGAGAGAGTCATTTGAAAAACAAACAGCCATTCTAGATATAACAAAAAAATACTACATTTCTAGATACCTAAAAGACTGCAACCTTGAACAGCTAGACAAGGAACCAACAGGAAGAGATTCGGCAACACACGTGATACTAAGTAGTGCTCCTGCCCTTATTGACTATGGTCTTCATAATGTGGTCCCCTCATATCAATGTGCATGTAAATGATGGCATATTGAGAAAGTCTTAGCACAGTCACATTTAGCTTCAGAAAAGCAATTTAAAAATAAAAAGGTATCGGTGAAAAGGAAGTTAAAAGAGAAAGTCAGGAAGGTCAATTCTCTCCATAGTGCTTGGAGAGTCCATAATAATAATAATTGGATCTCGGGTAGAAAGAAGATATACTTGAGTTCAGGAAAGTCATCATAACAAAATCCAGGAGGATGCCAGAGCGATGAATGAGCAGAGATGCTATTAAAGGCAAGGAGGCTTCTTTCAAAAAGGAGACGTCTTTGCCCAGTTGAGCAAAATAAAAAGGAACATAAAACACTGGCGAAAGATAGCAAGCAATCGAGAAAAGATGCCAAAAAATAAATTTTTTTTGAGAAGCAGATGACAAAGAACTTCAAGATAAACAGCAATGGGATTCTTCCAATTTATTTATGATCATGGTACTGTTGGTTGACAAGGGCAGTAAAGGTGTGAGAGAAAGTAGGCAAACAGAGGATCTGAATGAATTCTTCCCTTCCTTCTTGGCTGCTGAGCCTGTAGGACAAATGCTGGTTTCTAGGCTGAATTTTTCCTGAGAAAAATTGGGAAACAAATACTTGTTGCAAGAGATGAAGTTGCACAAGCCAAACTAAAAAAAGCCAACTTTAAACTAAAAAAAAAAAATCCTCCTGGGCCCAAACAATCTCTACTCAAGGGCTCTGAAAGAACGTACGTAGGAAAATATTAATCTTTCCACAAAAATATGCAGCCTCTCTTTGACATCAGCTTCTATTTCTGTGGACTGGAAAAAAGCCAATGTGATCATAATTTTTAAAAACAGATCGAGGGGCGATAAAGGAAACAATATGGCAGTTAGATTAACATCTGTTCTGGAGAGCGTGATTGAGAGTATTATGAAAGAGAAAATAAGCAAACATATAGAAGAATGAACCTTGCTAAAATGAATCATTCAAGCTCCTGCAAAAGAAAACCTGCCTGCTCTACCCTTCTGGAATTTTTAGAGGTTATCCACAAACACACAGACAATGGCACTGGATAGCTAGACTTTACCAAATACCTTTGGTAAAATCCTTCACCTAGGAGTTCAGAGCAAACCCAGCTGATGGCATAAGAGGACAGGAGCTCTCCTAGATTGGCAATTGATTGAAGAATAGGAGAAAAGAACAGGGCTAGAGTGGCATTGTTTACCCTGGCAAGAGGGGCATTGTAGGACGCTCAGGGATGAATGTTGGGGTTGCTGCTTTGCAAGTTCAACTCTCTTACAAAAATGGAGAGCCATCATGTAGGTCCTTGCTGATGATTCCAAACTACTCCATGTGATAACCGCAATAAGGAATGGCCAAGTGTATTTACGTAGTTTGCCAACTGAGGCAGCTTTAAAATGACAAAAGCAGCTCAAGGGCCAAGAGGTGCAGATGGGTGCAACAATCCCAAACTTCACCTATACATTAATGAAAGAGCAGAGTCGGCCAGTGGAGAGCTCAAAGGAACGGTTGGACCCAGCAGCTGCTGTCAATGGTAAAGCCACATGCTTCGAAGCATCAGGAAGGAACATGAAAATAGAACGGCTGATATAATATTGTCCTTATACAAATCTAGGGTGAGGCCATGCTTGGAATATTGTCTATATTCTGGCCATTGCAAGAGAAGACGTTGCTATATGCGGAGAAAATGTGCAATTAAAAAAAAAAAATTCCCAAAATGATTAGAGGACAAGATCAGCCCGCTAATGAGATAGGTTGCCGCAACTGGGGTGGTTTTAGCGTGAAACAAGGAGGTGGCAGGGGAGATATAATTGAAGTATGTAAAATCTTACATGACATAGATACTACGGAGAGTTTTCTGCCCTCTCTGGTAGAATTTGAAGTCACCCACTGAAGCTAAATGCAAGGAGATTCAGTACTGACAGAAGAAACCCCCCCCCCTTATTATTATTTTTTTGCATCACATGCAGTTAAACTATTGTTTGTTATTTGACTTTGTTACTAGCAGTTGTGATTATTCTGGAGGGTTTAAATGTTCTCCAGCAGTTCAAGGAATATTGGATTATCAATGGCTATCAATGTTGATGGCTGTCCACCACCTCTGATATTATCTTAAGTATTGATTGCTGGGAAAAGAGAGAGGAAGTTGGCTTTTATGAGTTCTGGCAAAGCTTGAGTGTTTTCCAATGGTATCCAGCCAACCAGAGCATGACACTGTATGTTGAATTAGATGAGCTTATGGGTTTGACCAGCAGGGTTCTTGTATTCTCATGAATTGTGGCACTAGGGGGAGGCCACCTCCTATTCAGATGTATGAAGGAGAATCTTTTGATTGCAGTGTTTGCAGGCTATTTATTTATATATTGTTTTTCTCTTCTATTGTAGAGCCAGAGAATTCAGGGAATTGTTCTTCTGCCTTTAATTCTTGCAACAGCCTTGTGAAGTAGGTAAGCTGATCGTCCATCTTCCCAGATCGTCCAGACAGGAAAGACAATCAGACGAGCTAATTCTACTTTATTGTAAGGATACCTTAACAAAATCTTCCAAGTCTGAAAAGTACAAAGCTCCTGCTGTCTTCTTTATCATCTGATAAATTAGGGCAGATTCTTTCTGGATTTCTTTCTCTGCCTGTTATGCAACTGTGGGCTATGCTCTCTCTTATCATTCAAGGTCATTCCCACATACGATTATATTGACAGAGAAAAATTCTCTGGCATGTATTTTCATCTTGATCTCCAAAGTGAAACAACCCTTACTAACAAGTCGCCACTGTCAGGATCAGGGGCCATGTGGACGCCATTTTACCACCTTCCCCAGTTGAAGCATTTCCTCCTGGAGATGAAAGAGGTACATTCAGTTAAAAAAACAACAACACCCTAACATTTTCACTAGATTTAGGAATTAGTTCTTTTAAAAAAAATTCTTTAAGCCCTATAGTACATTTTATGTGTTCTTCCTATTGTAAATTTGTAGGGGTCTGTTCTGCTTATTTTTGATTATTTTGGGAGATATATCGGATTCTGGGGCCTCAGATTGCCAGACTTAGACTAAGGATCTAATTGTGTACATTCTTACTGCAAACGAGACCCACTGAATTAGTGACGCTTATCAATGACCAGATAGATATACACAGGGTATCATGGTGCCCACTCTTTGGAATATTATCTCTCAGAGTTCAGGTTGGCCCTGACTCTAGTAGACTTTTGTAAGGCTTTAAAGATAATGGTTTTGTCACTCTGGGGATCAGAGTGTGCATTTTAAATGGTCTTTGAGAATGTCTGTGAGAATGTGTGTTTGTGTGTGAGGGAGGGAGAGAGAGATGGGGAGGAGGAGGAGAGACAGACAATGGCCTGATAAAAGGTAGCTTAGTCCAAAGAAACTATGGACGCATGGCAAACCTTTCAGAAGGGACTTTCCCTAGTTTTTTGGACTGTAAAGGCAAGGGGGAGAGATGTACTTTCAGACTGGCAAGTTTCTGTTAAGGTAACCTTATAACTAAAGATGGTTATTCATGGTTAGTGCTTCTTGTCTGGATTACCTTGAAGGGCTGATGGAGTATAGCTTGTACAGTGGCTATGTTGGCCATTGCTGAGTGTTTTTTATATCTCAGTAGCCGATTACGGTTTTTATATATTATTCGGGGGGGGGGCAGGGGAAGCGGAGGAGATTGTCTTGTTTTAATCGTAAACTGTCCAGAGTCCTGTATTTGAAATGGGTGGCTAAATAAATCAAAGTAATAAATAAATAGTAAATTGACCTGTAAATGACAGCTTTTCCCATCTTGAAGGCAGCAGAGGAGAAGCCAATCTCTGCCTCTTTGTGGGGTAGAGAGAGGACAGGCTTTTTAAAAAATTTTTAATTGCCTTGGGACAATAATTGCCCTCCTGGAAACTTCTGACCCATTTTAAACAGATCATATCATCCCGGACAGATTGAAATGTTGGAATTGAAAATGATGCCCGGCCTTCGCCACTGCCTTCGCTTCCAGTTCCAAAGGAAAAGAAAAGAAAAGAAAAGAAACCTCCGTTCTGAAGTAAAAACACCTGCACAAACTTTTAACTCATTGCACCTACTGGAAATATGTCATTGTGCGATATGAAAATTGTACTCCAAACAACCCGTCTGAAAACAAAAGGCAGGGAACCATTAAAATTTCAAAACAGAAACAGTTTCAGGGGAAAAAACAGAAAAGAAATAGGAAGGTAAATTGCTGATGAACAGGCAAGAGCTTTAGCTTCAAACACTGTGACAAAATATCAGTTACATTCTCAACAGCGTCCTAGGAGAAAGCAAATCTTATCTGAGAGAAGATGTTGCCTAGTGACAGAATACAAAAATGATCATTCTGGATATCTAGGTGTCCTGACTTTATTTCATTGAATGACACCAAAGAAAGTCTCTGGTCTCCTTTTGCACGTCTCTTTCCTTAAGCTGTAATACTGGAGGTAATAGAATTGCAAATGATTACTTTTGTCACTTGTATTGCGGCTACATTTGAGAAAATCATGGGCTCTTGCTCTGCCTTGCTCTTCATTCCTTGCAAAGTGTTCACTGCGCATGCATGCATAAAGCTAATAACGTTAATAAGGAAAGCAGCTTTATTATCCCTACTGAACGTCTCAACGCAAAACATTCCCATTGTAGCACATTTGTCTAGGAATAATAGGGTGTAAGGGTGATAACAGATAATTTATGATTAGGGTATTGGTGCAGATGTCACCTTGCTTATTAAAGGGAAGAATTATCATGGTTTAGGAGAGACTGCAATACAGTAGCAAAGCAAATGAGAGCGCACTCTGCGCGCTTGCAATCTCTTGGTCCCTTGTCCCCTATAAAACAATACAACTTTATCATGTCTGTTCTCACAACCGCCCTGCACCTGAGGGCTGTTTTGAACTGGGCTTCCGAAGGCCTTGTCCTTGTTCAAGGTCAGTGGGAACAAGGGAGACGGTATTGCCCAGACCCCTTTTCTAGAAGTGAGGGTACAAATCTGGTAATGAGTGTTAAGCTGAATGGCAGGGAAGGGTTAAGCCTCCGCATTGGAGCATTTGGGTGTGGGAGGGAAGGAGCTGGTTGCCACTTACTCATGACTGCAAATTTCAGGGAATGTGTTTCATGTTCAGGGGATCACAAATAGAAAGGGGAAATGTGTTAATTAAGACAGAATACAGATCAGGGGAAAAGGGAGAGAGGCAATGTGTAAAACACAGAGATTTTTCCTATCTGTGTAAGGAAATATCTAATATGAGTCCTGAGCTGGCATAAGCCAGTCCATGAAATTTCACCTCCAGAAAATTCAGATAGGTTCTTTTGTTTATGGGACCGTTTTTGAAAGCTTGCAAACTCCATTGAGATAGTCCAAATCCGCTGCCTGAGTGGCTGCTTCCCTTTCCCAAGTAACAGGGCTGGTCCTCCAAGGCGTATCAGGAGCCTTGGAGAAGGAAGGCATCCAGAAGGTTTAGCGCACCAACAAGCCAAAAAAAAAGCATGCATAAAGCCCAGTGGGCAGAGAAGTATTAGAAAGAGACTGGCTCCCCCATGATTCCCTGGAATATAAGAGCAGGAAATGACAGACCTTGGCTGATTTACAAGATCTGGTTACTATAGCTATGTCAATACAGGTAGTCCTCGGTTTATGACTGAAATTGAGCCCAACACTTCTGTTGCTAAGTGAGACCGTTGTTAAATGAGTTTTGGCCCATTTTACGACCTTCCTTGCCACAGCTGCTAAGTGAACCATTGCAATTGTTAAGCTAGTGACACGGTTGTTAAGTGAATCTGGTTTTCCCATTGACTTTGCTTGTCAGAAGGTTGCAAAAGGGGATCACCTGACACTGCAACCGTCATAAATGTGAGTCAGTTGTCAAGCATCCAAATATAAATCACGCAAACCGTGGGGATGCTGCAGTGGTCATAAATGTGAAAAATAGTCATAAGTCACTTTTTTCAGTGCCGTTGTCACTTAGAACGGTCACTAAGTGAACTATTGTAAGTCGAGAGGACTACCTATATAGTTCTGCTCTTCCTAGGGAGTCAATTTCCTGATCTGGCCTACCTCACAGGGCTGAAAGTTGCTAAATAGCAACTATTTAGCTCAGATAGTCACAGGGCTAAAGTTTTATTGCAGAAACAGGATGTGCTGTTGTTCAAATTACAGCCTGCAACTGGTGCCCAGAATAAATTGTCTCAGTTTCGGTATCCATAAATAGATAAATGGTGCAAAATTATCCAACTCTCCTCAAGCGCCCCCCACCACCACCACCAACCCTACCCCAAGGAGCTAAGTTTTCATTCCTAGACAGTGGCTTCAAATTTAGGAGCAGCAGGCCCCAAACATCCCCAAAGTCTCCTTTGGGACTGGATTAAATGGAATGACTCTTTATTTAGTTCAGTTTTGTTGCCCATAAAATCAAAGTGATACCATGTTTTATCCTGATCTGCTACTGACATTTCACCCTTGGAGACAAACGGGCGAGTCCAGATAGGTCGATACAGATGTCAGAATGTTGTGATTTGTGTAATAGTTCTCGTTCTTTTTGCCTTTCAACTTGGCTGCCGTAGAGGGGATACGGCTGCTAACCCCTCACAACAACCCTTCAGCCAATTATTTCCCCAGTTTCCATCACTCAACAACCCTGAGGGTGGGGGTGGGTGGGGAGGCACCTTCTACTCTTAACTTTTATTAATGAATTTTTCTTTTGCCAGGAGGGGAAAAAAGAAAGTTCATTGCTACCTTCCCTGATCCTCCTGCTGGGAACTGCAAACCAATTGTCAGCTGCCCCCTCCAGGCGTTCCCTCTCCCCTTCTTTCGCTTTTTGCCACTCGCCAAGGGCTGAAGGGCACTGCGAAAAACTTGCACTGGGCTACGGTTGCAATCAAGATTGATTTGATTTGATTTGACTGTGAGAAACGGAGCAGGAAAAGATTGAATTAAGCAAAACAACAGGCAAGAAAAGGTGTAGGACAACAAACCAAACGGCAAAGGCAAGCTTGGTTTCCAGATGCTTCCTTTTTTATGAAGACAATGTTGAGTTAGTTGCAACCTCCCTTCGAAATCAGTATGTGGACACTGAGGATGTGCAATGTGTGTGCTAGAACACAGAGATATTCCTCAACTGGAATTGGGTATATAAAATGCTTGGGATGAAAAGAATTTGGGGCCCAGCAATTGAACCTCAGGAGTGAAATCAGTTCAGAGACACCCCTCCTCCTACCAATAGCAATAGCACTTAGACTTATATACCACTTTACAGCCCTCTCTAAGCGGTTTACTGAGTCAGCCTATTGCCCCCAACAATTTGGGTCCTCATTTTACCCACCTTGGAAGGATGGAAGGCTGAGTCAACCTTGAACCTGGTGAGATTTGAGCTGCCAAATTGGAAGCAGCTGGCAGCCAGCAGAAGTAGCCTGCAGTACTGCACTCTAACCACTGTGCCACGGTGGCTCAATGTAATACCTTCTTCCCAAACTTTCTTCATTTCAACAGACTCATTTAAGGTGCTCTTGCTGAAGTACAATCATCCTTGGCAAGCTTTTGCAAATGACCTTGAGATCTACCAGGATCCTGCCTTCTGCCTGCCTTCATCTTACTTTATTCTTCCCAACATCATTCCGTTTCTTGTATGCCTTCTCTGGGAAGAGATCTGTGGCACCAGGCCTGAGATGAGAGACAGGTGCATGGGTGAGGGCACTGAGAAGACATCAGCCAGGCTGTGGGATGAGCATGTCTATGCAGGATGATACAAGAGAAAATACCTCTGGGGACAGGAAAAAAAATATATAGCTGAATTAGGAGGTCACAAATCTACAGAGGGGGAAAAAAGAGACTAGAAAATGGAAGAACATCTACTCTTCCTCCGCTGAAGAGTACTGTTATAATCCTGAGTTGTGTGAATAAGTTTATAAGGTCCTGGCATGTTTTGAACTACCCAGGTGAACAAAAGCCCCTTTGTCTATTTTTCAGCTTAAGTTTATGGGAATACTCTGAGGTGTAATCCTGAGTTAAGCTGAAGGTTTTGATTTGGATTAATTAACCTGGAGTGATCTCATCACAATCAATGATGAGTCTTAAAACTTCCCACTCTTTAAATGCTTGGAAAGGAATTGGCAAAAGAAAAATAGCCTTGGTACTATGAAGAGGGGAGGGAACAATGGAGTTAATTCTGCACAAGTACAAAATGTTAACTGTAGGTGGGAGAGTAGGATGGGGATAGAGAGTAGCTGAAAATAAAATTAAGGCCCTCTCCCCCTGCATTTTTGAAAATGAGCCCTTGAGACAGGCAATGGTACTTTGGAAAGCTCCCTTCCATTTTCTTCCTTATAATTCAAGCATGACTTCCGATGGGGTTGCCTGAGAAAACGTGGATGAAAAGATGGTGGTGGAGAACCCCAAAATGTAAAAAGGGCATCATCCTGGTTTCAGCAGATTCAATGGGGTGGGGTGGGGGTATTAAAAATTCATGGAGATCATTGGCCCCGCCTATCTTCCACCCTCCCTATTACCTCTACCAGTTCCACAGGCTCGTATTGTCTGTGTGCTGAACACTGAGTTGCTATCACATTTCATCAATGAACAGCAAAGAATGGAGATTGTCAGTCAAAGCCCAGCAACAGCAATCAGAAGCTTCCAACCTGACAAGGCCCTGCCAAGACCTAATGAAAGCATCAAAGTGAAGTCTCACAAAAGAGGGCTCTCTCCATGCTCAGCTAGAATTGCATTACCTAACTTCACCCAGCTTCCCAAAGTCAGAGAGAGAGAGAGAGAGAGAGAGAGAGAGAGAGAGAGACTGAGAAGGTGGGGGGGGGCGTTCCTTTGGGGTCCATGGCTCTGCTTTTGAACTTGTGCAGGCAGGAAAAAAAATTACTTACACAAACCTAGAGGAGGCCCTAGTATATTTTACTGTACTTGCTTTATAATTCCCAAATCCTGGGAATTAAAATTTTTGTAAGGTTTCTGAGAATCCTGTTAGAAATGGCTAGGCCTGTCCCCCACCCCCAGTTTGTATTTCCCAACAGATGGCTACCAAGTGAGTTGTCTACTGGGCAATTCTTGCTTTAGAGTTGGAAGGAGTGGAGAACCACTTAATCAAGGGTAGGAAGGAGCACCTGCCTGTCTTCATCTTCCCTTCTTAATTGGATGGGGAATTTAAAAGAGTGCATCCAACATCCCATTGCCTAACTTCCCATTTTGTGACAGGGGCAAGAAGGAGTGGAGACGGAAGACTTAGCGGAGTCCCATTCTCTTTGCTCATGCAATTTGCTGCTTCCATTTGTATGTTTCAGTCTTTTCAATCTCATCAGCTTTGAGGTGTGAGATGTCCAACTCCCAGAATGCTGGCTAAAGTCTACACATCTTAAGGTTGCTGTGATTGAGAAATACTAGTATACTTGAAGTCCCAACAGCATTCACTGTGAATGTCCATGTTTCTATGTAGACCAACGTTACAAGGTCTATACTGCAATGATTATGGAGCAATGGGATGGTGGAACTGGAGAAAACAACTGGCCCATTTTTATATCCCAAAATAGAAGACCCTGTTTCTACACGCCTGAGACCAATAACTCACAGTGCTGAAACTAGCAGATTTGCACTATGGTCTCCCGGTTTCTTAACAAGCCTAGATTTATCAGATCCAGGCCAGCAATCAGACAATCAGGTTTATTAAAACTCTAGCTAGAATTGATCCTGTTTCACTTGAATTGCACAAATTGTACCTTATTTCAAAGTGAGAAAGTTGCCTCCTTGACCTTTTTATTATTATTGTTATTTATTAGATTTCTCAAACGCCTTATGAAGTCTGAATATATCACCAACAAACAATTCTTTATTGAGTGTGGAATGTATTAAGTACAAGCGATAAGTCCAAAAGGATAATAACGCACGGCAAAACTATGGTATTATGGAATTTTGCCATTTTATATCTGTTAAGCTTATTATCTATTCCTTTTTTCTATCCAGGGAAGTGTTGGAAGTAAAAATCCAATCCTCTTTTATAGCAGTGTAAAACTGGTATGTGCTCCTCCCAAAAAGAGGACTTGGAGGGTGCTTGATCTAATTTTATAGAATTAACGTGATGTCATAGTTTTAATTTTCGTATATTTTCTCCTTTTCTCACTGTAATCCTCCCCACTTTTTGGAGGACCTTCAAGTCAGTCTTGACTCCTGGAAACTTGCTGGATAAGTGTCTGCAGTTTTCTTGATAAGATTTGGCCCTTGCCTCCTTCTTTGTGGGGGAAGGGGAGAAAGAGACTGGCTCCAGGGCACCCAACTGACTTTCTGCCTAAAGCAGGACCAGAATCCACAGTCTCCAGGTTCCTAGCATGGTGCCTTAATCATTATGTCAATCATTATGCTCGCCCTTTTAATATATGATGTTATAATATTGAAAATAGTTCAAATTATTGCTTAATACTTGTAACATATTAAATTTGATATTTGTCCCTAAGGATCTTTTTGCATGTATATGACTTTAATTGAGGGAAAAGAATAACATAATATGTATCTAAACAAACAATCAAACTCTGAGAGCTACAATATGTTTAGAATTAATTTAAAGTCAGAAAAAAATATGTCATTGCTTGATATTTTCCAAAACAGACGAAGAGGGAGACAGCTTAGTGGAAAATGCTGAAGTCAAATTGTTTTGGTGGTAACGCTTGCTTGGATGTTGTGTCATTAAGGAGCAAACTGTAATGCCCATCAATCAATTAAATAAATAGCTGGAAGGGAAAGCAGTTAAGAGTCACAATGGACATAAACTGGTTGAGATGGGTTATTTGCGCACACCAAGGAGCAACAGCACATTTCTCTGGTAATGTGAGAAATTGCTAAGACTCAGCAATTGTCTCCTGCTTTTCTAACTGCATTCTGTTCGGTAGGACTTTGCTAGGCAACATGTGTAAGTTTGTTGATCTTTATTACTCTACTGTGTGCAAGCAAAGCTGTACGTATAGCGTGCAAGGGGAACGGAGAGCTGATGTTTAGGGCATGTGTGAAAAGTTCTTCTGGATCCCAGGGACTACCCATTGCAACCTCAGCTCTTGCTGACTGGCTGAAAAGTGGGTCACAGCAATGCTGTGATGTCACGTTTCAGTACTCAGTTAAAATTACAGCAAAAAGGAGCTCTGGGAGGAAAGTGGAACAATAAGAGAGGAACCACTTGAAAACATCATGCTCAGTAAATCTCACTGGCTGCTTGTCCAGCAGGACAGCCTTAATGCCATGTGGAAAGTGTAGGAATGCCTCATTTACCATCTGCTACTGTCACATGGTGAGACCTCCCGAGGCAGTCTGATGGATCAGTTGGGTCTCAGGATGAAATACTCCTGGGTTGTCTTATATCTGCATGGAGCTGCTTCTAAAGATTCACAGTCATCACTACTTAGATCCAGACTTGGAAAAGGAGAGGAAGGACCACAGGCATTTCCCAGCATGGACTTCCTCTCTTCTATAATGGAAGAATCAACCTGCATAACAGTAGTGGATCATTTCTCCAGAAGCTTTTCTCTGGTTCAAAATGTAATAATAATAAAAAAAAATATTGCATGTGTACCACCAGCATTTAAGCTGAACAGGCTGGCTGCGAAACTCAGATATAAAGGAACTTTAATATTAGCCCCTTCCTCTCAACTTCTGGAAACTCAATTCTCGCTATGGAACAATGTGAATTTAAAACACTGGGTGCTATTTATTTATTTATTGAATATATATAGCCCCCTCTTCTCAACTTGTGACTCTCAGCAGCAGACAAAATTAAAACATAAAACTAAACAATGAACACAAATAGAACAAACCCATTTAAATGTACAATAAAAATGGTTCAAAAGTATTACAATAAGAAGACGAAGCAGAGCACCTTCTAAATGTAGGTATTGAATAGGTTCCACAAATCCATAAGATCCCCTTGCCTGATAGCAAAACCAAATGTTAAGGGCTTTCCAGAAGGCCAATAGGGTTGGAGCCGATCTTATCATGTAAGATTATAGGGGATGTAGGTTTATTTGTAAAAATTCTTTAAAGTTTGCACCCCAGTCTCGGTGATAACTCATTGATTTACAATGAAGTAAAGTTACAGTACCAAGTAGAGCTTTTGTTTCCAGAGCATCCTTCTAGCTCAATTTCCTCCAGGTTGTTGGGAAATTGAATTGGATTACATCTCCCATTTCCACTAGTTGGAAATTAAACAAACCACATATGAGTTGAACCACTTACGTTATCATGATGAGAGCTGTGAAACCTCTCAGGAACATGCATGGCTGTAGGAAATTAGTTTACCGCAGCAGCAAGAATGAAATGTTTTTTTTTCGGGAGGGGGAGAGGGATAAATTTTAGATGGCGTGAATACAAAACTAATTTCCTAACTAACCCCCATCTTCACCCATATTTTCAATAAATCACTAGAGATGTGCTATGTTCCTTCTTGCTTCAAACGCTCTACCATCATCCCAGTGCCGAAGAAGCCCACCATCAAGGAACTGAATGACTACAGACCAGTTGCTCTAACATCTGTAGTCATGAAAACCTTTGAAAGGCTAGTGCTTTCCTACCTGAAAACCATCACGAATCCGCTTTTAGACCCCTTGCAATTTGCATACCGAGCAAATAGATCAACAGATGATGCTGTTAATATGGCTCTGCACTACATCCTACAACATCTTGAGTCTCCAAAGACCTATGCAAGGGTCCTCTTTGTAGACTTTAGTTCAGCATTCAATACCATCATTCCAGACATTCTTCTAACTAAGCTAAACCAGCTACAGGTACCGGAACAGACTTGTAAGTGGATCACAAGCTTCCTAACAAACAGGAAGCAGCAGGTGAAGCTAAGCAAGATCACATCAAATACCTGTACAATTAGCACAGGGCCCCCCCAAGGCTGTGTGCTCTCCCCACTTCTCTTCTCTCTGTATACCAATGACTGCATCTCCAATGATCCATTTGTTAAGCTACTGAAGTTCGCAGATGACACAACAGTGATTGGTCTCATTCGAGACAATGACGAATCCGCATATAGACGAGAGGTCAAACGACTAGCCTTGTGGTGCAACCAAAACAATCTGGAACTGAACACACTCAAAACCGTAGAAATGGTGGTAGATTTTAGGAGAAACCCTTCCATACTTCCACCTCTCACAATACTAGATAACACAGTATCAACAGTAGAAACCTTCAAATTTCTGGGTTCTATCATATCGCAAGATCTCAAATGGACAGCTAACATCAAAAACATCATTAAAAAGGACAACAAAGAATGTTCTTTCTGCCAACTCAGTAAGCTCAAACTGCCCAAGGAGCTGCTGATCCAGTTCTACAGAGGAATTATTGAGTCTGTCATTTGCACCTCTATAACTGTCTGGTTCGGTTCTGCAACCCAACAAGAAAAACACAGACTTCAGAGGATAATTAGAACTGCAGAAAAAATAATTGCTACCAACTTGCCTTCCATTGAGGACCTGTATACTGCACGAATCAAGAAGAGAGCCGTGAAAATATTTGCAGATCCCTCGCATCCTGGACATAAACTGTTTCAACTCCTACCCTCAAAACGACGCTATAGAGCACTGCACACCAGAACAACTAGACACAAGAACAGTTTTTTCCCGAAGGCCATCACTCTGCTAAACAAATAATTCCCTCAACACTGTCAGACTATTTACTGAATCTGCACTACTATTAATCGTTTCATAGTTCCCATCACCAATCTCTTTCCACTTATGACTGTATGACTATAACTTGTTGCTGGCAATCCTTATGATTTATATTGATATATTGATCATCAATTGTGTTGTAAATGTTGTACCTTGATGAACGTATCTTTTCTTTTATGTACACTGAGAGCATATGCACCAAGACAAATTCCTTGTGTGTCCAATCACACTTGGCCAATAAAATTCTATTCTATTCTATTCTATTCTATTCTATTCTATTGATCACATTCTATTTAAATGACAATGGGTGCTTTTTATGAGGAGAAAATAACCCAAGAGTTAAACTGACTGTATTTACTAAGATCAGCTTGGAATTAATTCTGACCTGGAACTAACAGGAATTTAATACATTGCAAGGAACATTCTATTTCTCCCTATAATATGAAAAGGTTCCTCTTTTGCTAAATACAGACTTTTTCACATCCCCTTCTTTTTAAATAAACCAATGTATCCATGCACCATTTAGTAGCGTTCAATTATTGTGTTTGGCCATTTGATCACAAGTTTGCTCTCTGTAAGCTGTGTAGTAGCATCTGTGAACCCTTTACTTCTTGTAGAAGGATCACAAAATTGCATAAGGGATGCTGGGCTTGAAGTATTGTTGGAGTAACTTAGGTTCTGGTCACGTACTGAAGCCTAATGCCAGGAGGCATCTTTGTGAAGTAATGCCCTCAAATTTGTGGTGTGGGCAGTGAGGCTGCGAATGCATTTCGAGACATAATTTACCATTCCCATGATACTCAGAACCTTGATTCTGGCATGTTTACATTTGCTTTTCCTTTAGCATGGTCTGTTCAATGCCATCTTTCATTAGTATTTCTCCCTGAGGCTGTTTTTCTTGAATTTTAAAACATTTGCTTTTGTTCCATTTAATATTTGAGGACCTGGTTTTTTCTAGTGCCACATTTAATCACTGATCATGTTCTTCTTCTGTGGTACCCTACGCAAGTATGTCATTCTTGAACACCACACAATTCCTGGAATGCCTCCCAAGAGTTGTTGCATGATGCAGTGAAATATTTTAGAAAGAGAACATAACCTGAAAGTCACGTGTTTCAAGTCGTACTGACCTATATGGCACACTAAAAGTATACAGGCCTATATTGACTACATCCAGTGATGTAATTCAAAAACATGGTCAATGCAATGAGTTTTGAAGGTACTTTTGCATCTACCACTTCTGTTACGGGTTCCCCTTTGGTTGGGATGTGATAAGGCTGTCTTGTTTGATTCTGGAGGATCAAGGCAAATTCTCAGATTTCCATTTTTCTTTCGAATTATAGTCCATTCATGGAAGGAACTCATTCATTTGGTTCTCTGGTACAATAAATGGTCCTTCTTATTTCCATTCATTCTAGTTCTGCTTTCAGTTTTGTGCTTAATGTTCCAGGTACATTTCTCATAATATGTACTGCTGATTGTACATCTATTAAGAATCAATCAGATGAGTTATTGGGAGGTACCCAATGCTATGAAAGATATCTGCATATCTGCTTAAACATGGAAGATTTTCTTTTTTCCACTGATAATTCTATGCCTATTGAGTCAACATTATTGACTATTTGTAATTTTTTCAGGAGTTTTCAGCCAGGATGGCACTTTCAGATTTGGTACTACTAATGCTTTCATATCTGGTAAAGTGCTATTCTATTTTAAAGTGACTTCACAGCCAACCAGTGTGGCTATTGGGTCCTTAGAATATGACTTTAGAGACGTGATTACTGGGTATTCAATTTGCTGTGGTCACTTTCATCTATGAAATAGACTTATGCATCGGTATAAAATTTACAAACTGGGGAGATTTTATTAGTGGGTTTGTCCTTTAAAACAGTCGATAGGTATCACTTCTTTCTCAAGGTCACTCTTCTCCTGTGTGGACACCCCGAAGGCATCTCCCAGCATTCCCTAGCCAGCATGAGTTCTAGGAATTAAAGTTCACAACTGGAAACTTCTGAGATCAACAAGAAGGAATCCTACACATGGGATTGATAAAGAGGACAAAGATAAACTATTTCCCCCTTCTCGAAATGTTAGAACCAGAGATCACCCACTGAAATTGAATCTGGAAAGAATCAGGACAGATAATAGAGGGGGGGAAAAATCACATCACACATAATTAAAACTTTGGAACTTGTGGTACAGGTTAGCCACTTAACTGCTTCAAAAAAAGATTGAATCAATTCACAGAAGTCATGGGGATTAATGACCATTAGTCTTGATGGCAGTACGGCTGCCTCTGAAGGCCATCTGCTGGGAAACTAATAGGCTTCCTTGTGCAGTTGGTTGGCTGCTATGAGGATGGTCTGCTGGACTAGATGGACCAGGGATCTGATCCAGCAGGGCACTGCTTATGGTATTATATTTATGTTTAGCTGTGCGACAAATAGAAGCTGTGTGTACTCTACAGTAGGTGATTTAAATCAAGAAAATATGCAGAGAGAAAATATTGTTTCCTTGCTGAAGTTCAACAACATTGCTCCCTAAGCAGTGGGGAGATTAATGAGTCTTTGTTTTTTCCTGCCCCAGCTTTACTAAAACTCTTCAATGTAAAAATACACAGTAGGTAAAGAGGGTAAAATTTATACCCTCAGGGTGAGCCAACAATGATGCCATCTAATTCTGTCCAAGATCAACAAAGGTAGTACTCTAAAAATAAAGCAAACCATAAAGGAACCTGTTTCTAAAACATCTGCCCTTATTTCTATTAAGCCAAGTTGATATCATTTATAATTATTCGAGGATCCTTCTAATTCCATCCTATTTCGCGGCGAAGTTTTGAAATTAAAGCCCTTAATGTTTTTCCCATGCTAGACAAGGAGATTTGTTCACAATGACAACAATGGCAATTGGACACCTGGGATTAAGACTCCAGTCAAAACAGACGGCCTCTCCGGGCACTTCCACACTGCTAGAATTTCCACTTTTATTCAAAAATACCTTCACTGCCTCAGCTCTCATGCTGGCCTATGTTTACAGGTTTAGTGCCTGCATGCAGGGAACATGACTCAGTATCCGTCTCTGTCCTTCCAGCTGATCGATCCAAGATAGATTGCAAAATAGATACCTAAATAACTCCATAACCAATTCCATTGCAAGCTGCCAAGGGCTTCCCATTCACCATGGGGCTAGTTTACTATTGCTTTAAAGCAGGGGTCTCCAACCTTGGTCCCTTTAAGACTTGTGGACTTCAACTCCCAGAGTTCCTCAGCCAGCTTTGCTTTGCTGGCTGAGGAATTGTGGGAGTTGAAGTCCACAAGTCTTAAAGGGACCAAGGTTGGAGACCGCTGTTTTAAAACGTTCTTGTGGCTTGTGAAGCCACCATGATAGGCGTCAATTATTTTGCAATGGGCACTATTCCCAAAAGCAGATTTCCCAGGACCACGAACAGGGGTATAATTTTGATAATATGCTGTACATTTTGCAACGTGTTCAATCTTTTGATAAATCCCCTCTCCTCTGCACCACACATGGGTCTCCAAAGGACTAATTTTTACAAAGCCACATTGTTAAAGCTACACTTTTATGGACTATTGATGTAATCTTCCCCTAAGTCCAAATCAAGAAATATACCCTAATTATGAATGAGCGCTCCAACTGCAAATTAACAAACATGCCCAAATAATGCACAAGAGATCATTGGGCTGATGCAGCATTTTCTATTCTGGTATGCAATGGGTAAAGTTAATAATAATAATAATAGAAAAACCTTGGAGGTTTTCTAGTCCAACCCTCTGCCCAGGCAGGAAACCTTACACCACTTCAGACAAATGGTTATCCAATATCTTCTTAAAAATTTCCAGTGTTGAAGTAACTGGATTCTTTATCTGTATACAGTTTTCTTAGATATTTTGCTGCCTGGAAAGATGGACTACCAAAACTGTTATTCATAGCAAATTGTACTGCAATTACAAAAAAATATCTCTCTGAAAAAAATAGTTCTGCCTTCACTGCTAGATCTATCACTGAGTTCTGTGAATTGGTCCAGAGGTCATCGGTATTTGGGAGCACTTTAAACTTTTAAATTTCCATTTTGGTCTTACATTGGAGGGTATCCATGTGCTCCCTTATGTCACAAAACTCACTGGAGGAAAGCAAAGTCACAAGACTTTCAATTATAGAAGGTTTTTTTTCCTCTCTCCTGGTGTGCAACACTGAATTAGGACCGAAATGGTTTTTTTTTTATTTTTGTTTTTTGCTTGGATTTGTGTCTGGGCTTCCCAGAGCCATGCAATTTTGGAAATAAAAATCTCTTCTGGAGAAGTGAGGCTTGAAGCCCTTAAGCAGTTTTTGAAATAAGAAAAAGGCTAGGATAAGAAAAAGAACTGGAGATCAAATCTAAAGCAAGTCCTAGAACCAAAAAAATATATTGCTTTGAATAAGCAAGAGCCTTTCTTTCATTCCTGTTTTTGAAAATGAAATGCCTGTGTGTGAATATCTATATATTTGTATATGTACAAACACACGTTTATAAATATAAATATAGACCTCTTTCTGTTCCCCCACATAGTATCTTTTTCTCCTTCACTTATTAAAATAAATAGTGATAACTTAATATTTGCTGGTTTCAGTTAACTGTCCAATTATCTGAGGGACTTTTCTGCTCAGCAGTTATGGCAACCTCATGCACTCATGAGCTTCCCTTGGGAGGGCGGGGGTGCAGCAAGGTCAGGCTGATGAAAACAAAGTCACGACACAAGTGCCAACCCTAATCTATGGGCCATTCAGTGTTGCACATATGCCCAAAAGTGGAAGAGCTTGCCATCTGAAGGCACTGTGCTGCTTTTGCTGTTCAGATAAAAGCAACAAGGTTTTCCAGATGTCCCTGGCAAAGGGACAAGCAGTACCAGGACATCAGGATGTAATCGCATAAATGACACAAATTATGTATAAATCAGTACTTTTGAATCGTTTGTGCGATGATATCCTCCAGATACTAGATGACTGACCAGAAGCCTCTTGATGGGCCCAAACAATTTTACTGAATGATACCAGAACGCTGCAGTTAAAAGAGGTGAAAATAAATCCTTGTTAACCCCCCTCAGTGATATTCAGCTTTAGACATAAAAAAGCTAAAAAAAACAAAAAACAAAAACGGATTCAAATGCATACTTGGATTCAGAGGATTTTAAAGATTAATATTCAATTGAAGCCAGAACTTTTCCTTTTAGGACTAATGGATAAGCAGTTAGAAAAAAAGCCACAGAAGATTATTTCTGTATATGATTACTGTGGCGAGGTGATTATACGCATAGAGATAGAAAGTTTCAACACTACCCACCATGGAGGAATGGTTGGTGAAATGGACAGATCTTGCTGAGATGGGTGAACCAACTTTTTTTGAGTAGAGAAAAGATGCTATCTGCATTTATTGGGGACAAATTGAAAAATTGGGAGGGAAAAATGAAATTATAATTTATGACTGGTTATTAGATAAGGATGGAATACAGAAAGAAGAGTACTATGTAACTTCATAGAGCAGGGCTGTCAAACTCCCGGTGCATGGGCTGGATGTGTCACATGCTGACCACACTCACGGCTGGTTTAGCAAAGGGGGGGAAAGGCCCGATATGTCACATCACGTTGCCGTGATGACGTGAATCTGACACTCCTATCATAGAGGTTAAATCAGTGGTGAAATCCAAATTTTTTTACTACCGGTTCTGTGGTCGTGGCTTAGTGGACATGGTGTGGCATGATAGGCATGATAGGGGAAGAATACTGCAAAATCTCCATTCCCACCCTACTCCAGGGGAAGGATACTGCAAAACCCCCATTCCCTCCCCACTCCTGGGGGAAGGATATTGCAAAATCTCCATTCCCACCCCACTCTGGGGCCAGCCAGAGGTGATATTTGCCGGTTCTCCAAACTGCTCAAAATTTCCGCTACTGGTTCTCCAGAACCTGTCAGAACCTGCTGGATTTCACCCCTGGGTTAAATATATAATAGTACTTATAATTGCTGTGAAGAATACAGGTAGTCCTCGACTTACAAGAGTTTGAGCGTTTGAGCTTCCAACGGCACTTAAAAAAGTGACCTAGGACCATTTTTCACACTTATGACCGTTGCAGCATCCCCATGGTCACACGACTTATATTTGGATGCTTGACAACTGGTTCACATTTATGACCGTTGCAGTGTCCCAGGGGTCCTGCGATGATCTTTTGCGACCTTCTGACAAGCAAAGTCAATGGGGAAGCCAGATTCATTCAACAACCGTGTTACTAATTTAACAACTGCAGTGATTCACATAACAAAAGGGGCAAGAAAAGTTGCAAAATGGGACAAAACTCACCTAGCCACATAAATTTTTCACTTAGCAATGAAAATTTTTGGCCTCCATTTTGGTCCTAAGTTGAGGACTACCTGTATTGGAAACCACTGCCTATTTCATCACCTGAAGAACTAATTCCAAGCCATTCTGGATTCCAAGGCAGTGAGGAGCCCATTGAGGGACAAACGCCCTTTCCATCTTCTCATCCAATTTATGTCAAAGGCCTGAACAGAACAGAAAGCCTACCAGATGGAAAATCCATCAAAGGATTCAGAAAACCCACCAGTCTTTCACAGCAGACCACACCAATGGGTTCTTTACCCTTATGAAGAGGATGTATTCCAGACCATCTAAATTTTACAAGGAAGTGGTCTGGGCCAAGATAAACTCACCTTTGCCAATCTAGGCTTTGCTCAGTTGCATGTAACAAACATGCAATACTGTCCCCATGACTGCCTATCACTGTGGCTGGATTCGGGAAGCCAATTTCAGGAACCAGAGGCTGAACCTTTATGGGGTGAGAAGCTTTGCTTGGACTTTTACATCTATTACAATGTCCTTCCTGTTGAAGACTACTTCAGCTTCAATTGCAACAATACACGAGCACACAATAGATTTAAACTTAATGTTAACCGCTCCAATCTTGATTGCAGAAAATATGACTTCAGAAACAGAGTTAATACTTGGAATAAACTACATGACTCTGTGGTCTCTTCCCAAAATCCCCAAAGCTTCCACCAAAAACTGTCTACTATTGACCTCACCCCATTCCTAAGAGGTCTGTAAGGGGCGTGCATAAGAGCACCAGCGTGCCTACCGTTCCTGTCCTATTGTTTCCTTTCATTATATCCAATTAATATAGTTATTACATACTTATGCTTATATATATGCTTATATATTGTATAGTTATTTCATGCTTATGCTTATATATACTGTTGTGACTAAATAAATAAATAAATAAATAAATAAATAAATATAGACTTACTTGGTAACAGCTTGCTCATTTGAACCCAGGAATTTGAAATGAAGCAAGAATTTCTTCCAGCAGGAACTGCTACCCCCCGTCCCCTGCCCCCCAATGCTGCAGAACTGGATTAAATACTTTTCTGAAATGAGCCAAAGGAAAACAAAGAAAAAAAAATCAGTTTTGCTGCCATTTTCCAGTAAACCAGGACAGAGCTGGGAACAAATCTTGCTTCACATCCTAGAATTTCTGTTGAGAAATGACTTGACTCAGTCTGTGCAGGGGCTTTTCTGAAGTTACCAGACGTTGTACTATGTGCATATTTTAACATTCAGTATCTCCGATCTTGACTGTATGATACCTTTTTGCTGTAATTGGCAGTTTTCATTGTAAGACCTATACAATAGGCCTGTATCATGGCCATTCCTGTTAGAGCAGAAGTCTTTTGGGATTTTGAGGAAATCTAGAGCTGTGGCTGACCTCACAGTTCTCCTGCAATATGAATGTCACTAGCTGACATTCATATTCAATATTCAATATTCAATACTGAATATTCAATATGAATATTCAATATTGCTAGGGCTGCCGTGTAACGGGGTGAGCTCCCGTTACTTGTCTCAGCTTCTGCCAACTTAGCAGTTTTGAAAGCACGTAAAAATGCAAGTAGAAAAAATAGGGACCACCTTTGGTGGGAAGGTAACAGCATTCCATGCGCCTCTGGCGTTGAGTCATGCCGGCCACATGACCACGGAGACGTCTTCGGACAGCGCTGGCTGTTCGGCTTTGAAACGGAGATGAGCACCGCCCCCTAGAGTCGGGAACGACTAGCACGTATGTGCGAGGGGAACCTTTAGCTTTACCTTAGCTGAAAGAAGATTGAACTCATGTCCATCTGCGGGCTCTTTCCTGAAAATATTTTCCTCAAACCAGTTTAAAGCTCATTAGTAACTACTTCCTTTCCACGATGGCAGGGGTCAAACTCAAGGCCTGTGGGCCGGATCCAGCCCACGGAGTGCTTAGTTCTAGCCCGCCCTGGAAACAATGAAGGTGTTGTGACCCAGGTACCTGGACCCGGACTCCTGGACTCGGATGATTCAGAAAGTGAGGGAGAAGAAGACCTGGCAAGCCCTGCTTCTCTTGAGCCCTCTCCCTCCCTGGCACCCACTCAAAGGGAGGAGGAGGGGCCGGCAAAGCCTGATTCCCTGGAGCCTTCCTCTGATTTGGCAATGCCCCAAGAACAGTTTTGGAGTGATGCAAGACTGTGCAGATGTGACCGGCGTGCGCAGCAGCGGAAGAGTTGGGACAAAGCCAAGTCATAATTGTCATGCAGTGACATCTGCAGAGACTATAAATAGGAGGCTGGACTTCCTGGTTTTTTGTCTTGGACAAAGCAATGAATTGGCGCGGGCTAACTGTCTCAATGGAGGGAAGAATATATTCGTGAGTAATTCTGGCCTTATCTATAATTTCCTCGTTATCTCCAGAAACTTGGCAGGCCCGTGGGTAGACGTGGCCAGGACATGTATCTATGTAAATAAAAGGAGAAAAGAAGGCCTCTGACTGACTCTTTGCTGGGAGTATTGGGGGGAGGGAAACAGAACAGAAGGACTGGCCCCACTGTCTCTGCCAGTGAAACTGGAGCTTGGGAGGGCCGTGTTCTGCCCTCCCAAACTCCGTTTTCAACTATGATGGCCTCTTGCAGCCCTCTGCCAGTGAAAAAGGAGTTCCCTTTTTTCTGGCAAAGTGCTCAGACCACCACAGGCATAACCTCAGCATGAATGACGTCAGGCCCATCCTGGCCATGCCCAGCCAGGTCCCCGAGGCCAAACACAACCCTGATGCGGCCCTCAATGAAATTGAGTTTGACACCCTTGCTCTATGGAGTTCAGTCAGCCTATGCTAAGCGGCAATGTTTGGCTCAAATGCAGTGTATACAGGTAGTCCTTGACCACAGTTCATTTAGTTACAACCGTTCAAAGTTACAACGGCACAGAAAAAAGTGACATGACAGTTTTTCCCATGACTGTTGTAGCATCCCATGGGCACATGATCAAAATTCAGACATTCGCAACTGACTCATTTAGGGTTGCGATGTCCCCAGGGTTATTTATTTATTTATTTATTTATTTATTTATTTATTTATTTATTTATTTATTTATTTATTTATTTATTTATTTATTTATTTATTTATTTATTTATTTATTTATTTATTTATTTATTTATTTATCAATTTAAAAACACAATATCCAACAAGTTAAAAACAAGATAAAATTAATATAACTTATGGCCGAATTATGTAAAAACTATGTAAAAACAATGACAATCTAAAACCCCATTAAACCCCATTGGGTCGCGAACTCAAGACTCACCTTTTTATCCGCGCGGGGCTGGCTTAAATCGGGATTTTAATCTTAAATTTATTAATTTTAAACGGGGTTTTAGTATGGTAAATTTTAATCACTGGGCTAATTTAAATAAGTTTTTTAAATCGTATTTTAAATCTGTATATTGTATTGTCGGTTTTTTATTATGCCTGTACACCGCCCTGAGTCCTTCGGGAGAAGGGCGGTATAAAAATCAAATCAAATCAAATCAAATCAATAAATAAATAAATAAAACAGCATTTTTAGGCTAGCCCTGCTCGATGGAATAAAAGAGTCTTCAGCTCGTGGTGGAAGGTCCGGAGGTCGGGGAGTTGGCGAAGCCCCGGAGGCAACTCATTCCAGAGGGCAGGAGCCCCCACAGAGAAGGCCCTCCCCCTGGGGACCGCCAGTCAACATTGTCTAACCGACGGTACCCCGAGGAGGCCCTCCCTGTGAGAGCGCACAGGTCGATGGGAGGCTGTTGGTGGCAGTAGGCGGTCCTGTAAGTAAGTAGGTCCCGTAAGTAAGTAGAAGTTATGCGATCACCTTTTGCGATCTTCTGGCAAGCAAAGTCAATGGGCAAGCCAGATTCACTTAACAACTGTGGTAAGAAAGACCATAAAATGGGGCAAAATTCATTTAACAACTGTCTCACTTAATGACAGAAATTTTGGGTCCAATTGTGGTTGTAAATCAAGGACTACCTGTATTTTCACCATCAGGAGAGGATGTGTCCATCCATGCCTGTTAGCCAGAGAACAGATGCCGTTTTGGTATTCAAAATACCAAGGGTGCCTCTACTTCCTGGAGCCTGATGTTTGCTCCTTTAATATGTGCATGGTTGATACACTCTGGTGGCCAGTGAAAGGTGCATTGGAAATCCTTGCAAAATTCACACCCGTGTCTTTCCAGCTTTATCTGTCGACAGTAGCTCATGAATTCCGATTCCTCCCCATCAACTTCTCTGCTTCCATTGCTCCATCTGCCAGTCCATTGCCTCTCATTCACTCTGGCCTGTTCGCTCATTCCAGCTCTCTCCACAATGCAACTGATCCATTTCCACCATCAGAATCAGGCCGGCTGCTCCGGCCAAAGAGACTCCTCCCAACCTCCAGGAATCTTCCTAGATTTGATGCTTAACCTTCCTGGTAACCTAAATCTCATCGAGGCAGCAGTTTATTGCTACGCAGCTGCAGTGGCATGGTGGGGTGGGGAGTGGACAACGCCAGCAGGCCTTCATGAAATCAAGGTTTGCAGCTGAGCTTTGGCTGCAGTGCTGTTGCTGCTGGGATCATTGACATTTATTACTATTTATATAGCCCTGTTGAGCCCAATGGGGTTGACAGGAGCTCTGAGTTTCTGGTGTAAGCACCAAGTTCTTTTCCTGCTGTCAGTGGCTGAATCAGTCCTGGATTGTTGTATCTCGGCTCCTTGAAGCAATATGGTTGGGGTGGGAAAAAGGGCCTCTGGTGGCGCAACAGGCTAATGCAGCCTATTATTAACAGCAACTGCTTGCAATATTGCAGGTTCAAGTCCCACCAGGCCCAAGGTTGACTCAGCCTTCCATCCTTTATAAGGTAGGTAAAATGAGGACCCAGATTGTTGGGGGGCAATAAGTTGACTTTGTATATAGTATACAAATGGATGAAGACTATTGCTTAACACAATGTAAGCCGCCCTGAGTCTTCGGAGAAGGGTGGGATATAAATGCAAAAAAAAAAAAAAAGGGCTACTGGTTATTATAAGGCCTTTGGGTGTCCTGAACTGTGATCCAGCAGCTGCTCGCTCTCTCCACACAACCACACAAAACACCTCTTACAACTCTTGCAGTGAGTGGCTCGCCAATATCCAAGCTTTACTGGGAGCCATGTCTTCTTCCACTTCCTCTTCTCTGGAGGTGTTTTTTTCAGGGCAAAAAGGAACTCCTGCTCTCTGCTGTACCTGTCACAGGCCATTCAACTCCTTGTTCTCACCCCTAGAATGCGGATCTAGGACTCCTGATTCTTGGTTCTTCCTTCTGTGCTGGAACTAATATCTGATGCACCGGGCTCCTGAAATACCTTTCCATTTGATGCTAGCATCTAATAGCCTTATGTCTTTAAGATCAAAACCATTTAAGACATTTATCTTTTGCTTTCCTGCTGCCTAATCCCTCTAATCCCCCTCTCAACAGCTGCTTCAGCCCTCAGATGTGATTGTAACTAACTTCAGATTGAGTGACCACCCAATGAATTGTGGCAAGGAAACCTAGGTCCCTGTTGTCCCCTGGACCGGGGCAAGGTGGGTGTGACTGAGTTATTACCAGATGTAATCCTGTCTCTGGCAATTGGACCTCCTCTGGGCTTGAAGAGGGAGAGAGAGAGAGGGAGGGAGAGAAGGAGAGGGAGGGAGGGAGGGAGGGAGAGGGATGGAGAAGAACAAGAGAATCATTCTTAGCAAATGATGCCAGACAAAGAGAGGGAGAGAGAGAGAGAGAGAGAGAAGCAATATGCCCAGGGAAACAGAACAGGGCAGCAAGGGAGATGAAACAAGAGCCCAGCATCTATTTTCCAGCAAGGCATTTCACTGCTTTCCACAGCAAGATATATGGACGGCCAGGAGAATAACCATGGGGATATATCAGAGAGCGCACTCTCATTCACCAACCAATTATGAATTCATAGGCCCTCTCTTTTCTAAAAGCAGCACTGCAAGTGATCTTAAGGGACAAACGGGGTGAGATGCCATTAGCAGTTGGGAAGGGTAAATAGCAAGCATCAAAGAAATCCCTCCCAAATCAGGATATCAGCCTTTTAAACACAGATGCTCTCACCTCAGTGGAGTCCCGATCCAAATCAAGGGAGCCCGCTCTGTGAATTGAGACACTAAGAGGAGAGCAGAGCTGAAGCTGGAGACTAAAAAGCTAGCTTGTGAGATAAGTCTCCTTGGAAGCTAGCTTTCCGCCCTGTAAGCCTAGCCTCTAAGCCTCGGTAGCTGCGTGTCAGAAATGGGTCAATGTTTGTGCAAACTGCAAGCACTTAAAAGGCAATTCTTAGATCAGCCCTGGTGTACCAGAGGATTATGGAAGCGGAAGTCCAACCCATCTAGAGGCCACTAGATTAAGGAAGGCTATCTAAGATTTGATAAAAGCAATCACTTTGTTTGCAGAATATCTGCAGTCATGCCTAACGTAATCTAGGTTTGCTTAATTCACTTTTGTGGCTGTACACAATGAATTGTAAAATAACCTTATGAATAAGTACTGTAGGTGTGGCACACAACAGCTATCACTACCAGGCTTCGTATAAAACCATTACTCCAGCTACTTAAATACACTAGAAGCAGGGCGGGGGGGAAAAATCAAAAGCTAACCTCAAAATCATGTCAACTTATTCTCAAGAGGAGCCAGGCTTCCACCAAATGTGTTGTCTGAGATATAGGAAACGAAAGCAAAATTAACCTGAAAACCAGGCTAATCTTTTTGGGATGTATTGTTTTTTTAAAAAAAGTTGGTTGAACTAAATAGCAATAGGGAAGGGAAAATAATAACAAGAAGAAGGGAAGAGGAATATGCAGTTCATATCCAGCTTATGAGTGCAATTTTATAACATATAAACAAAATATACTTGATTGTACAATCTTTGGTACCCATCCGAAAGAGCCTCAACGATACAAAAAATAGAGCCTGGGAAATTTGTCTATATTTAATTTTGTCCAGATGTCCAGGCACTTTTGAAGAGTGGGGGAACAGCAAGCATGACTGAGACCTGCTGTTTCAGGACTATAGACCCCCATTAGCAGATGGAAGCCATGCTGTGTGCTGGCAGGAATGCCAATTAGATGAGGAAGGCAAGGGAACCAATAGCTAGCATCTCCCTTCTCAGTGGAGACCATATGCAGAGCTGATACCTGAGCCAGTGCCATGAGGTTCATGCTCAGGGTCTACCTTCTCTTTGATGGGGCAATGTTGGCTCTCGGTGCCACCTTTATTGTCCCCTCTGATCCTGCTGAAGAGGGGGCAGCATCCTATACTTGCCTTAAGCTCTCCAGTTTGGCACTGGAACAGACTGGATCTAGAGGAAGAGGACAACCAAACTGTTAGTAGCAAAGTGGAGGTGGTTTTCTCCAGAGATGGTTCACGGAGGTGATTCGCAGGAGTGTTGTGTTACGGGCATATCTATCATTTTCAGAGGAGGAAGGTGAACCAGATGAGAGATACCATCTCAGTTTCACCTGAAAAACCAGAGGTGGGCATCAATAGTGGGGTAGAGTCATGCCTACTTTCCCTGTCTTAATTTTGGAGACTGAAACCAGAGTCGTGGCTATTTGACCAAAAGGAATAACCATAGCTGTCACATGGAAACCCAGAAAACCTAGTGCTCCATTGCCTGGGGAAGACCCTTAGGCAGTAATGCTCTTTTTGGGGTAAACTATTGTTCCTATGAAGTCTGGCTTTCATTACGAGAGCTGATTTTGATATGCTTAGATGAAAGCTGGAAGCTCTTCATTTAAGTCCTACTGAGTTCACCATGCGTGGCGCAGAAACATCGCCTGCCACAGATTATCTTGTGAATTTTGTGCACTCGGTGCCTTGTCTCCGAGCTGTGGGAGTCTTTCTGGAAACCTTAATTCCTCATCTGGACCTGACAAATTCTTTTGATCTTACCTGCTGAAACCGAACTGTTGACACAATTTGGACAGGGCCTTTCCTTTGCATTTTCACTTCAAGGGTGAGAACATCTGTGATTTACAGGCTTTTGTAATGTTTGTCAAGCCTGCAGGCCAGAGTCAAAGGTCTCCAAAACCTACTCATAATATCCTTCAGATTGTGAAAATGTGCAAATTTCTTTCCTTTTTTTTTTTTAGCTGGAATGGTAGCATTACTTTGTTATGATGAGGTCTATTAATAAGTTTGCTCTTTTCTAAAAATGTGGATTGTCTTCCCAAAGAAGAAGTGGATGAAATAGTTTACTTGAAGGAGCATTCACTTGGTGATTCCTGCATTTCTGATTTTGAGTTGTTAACTGCACAATCAGATCCAATCAGTGGTGACATATAAAATTTGTTACTACTGGTTCTCTGGGCGTGGCTTGGTGGTGGTGGGGTAATGTGACTGGTTTGGCCAAAAAGGTTGCAAAAAAATGCTTTTAATGCTCTGACAATTCCAGCTGAGTTGCCTGATCATCAGAGGCTTTTCTTTTCTTTTAAAAGCATTTTTTTTGCCTTTAAAAGAAAAAAAAGCCTCTGACGATTAGGCAACTCAGCTGGGATCATCAGAGCTTTTTAAAAGCATTTTTTTACAACCTATTTGGCCAAAAAGGTTGTAGAAAAAATGCTTTTAAAAGGTTCTGACGATTCCAGCTGAGCCGCACGATCATCAGAGGCTTTTTTTTTTACTTTTAAAAGTTAAAAAAACACCTCTGATGATTGTGTGGCTCAGCTATGCATGGAGGGGGGCAGGGATTTTTGCTACTGGTTCTCCGAACCATCCGCTGTCATTGCTACCGGATCAGATGATCCAGTCCGAACTGGGAGCATTTCACCCCTGGATCTGATGTAGAAAGGCTGTAGTAACGCCTCTCCTTGAAGGGTCCCCTGCAGCAGCTTTCCAGTAGGAAAGAGACTCCTTGGTTTGCTCTGGCTGTACCAAAGTGGCATCAGTTTAAGCTGGAACTGAACCAGAAGTGTTTTCAACTGCAGCTGAAACAAATCCCAATTACAATAAAGCTCAGTGATTTGACTAAAGAGAAGGTCATTAGTGAGAGGTAGGGATATCCATTTTACAAATGACTTTGCTATGCCCAAACAAGAGAAATTCACAATGCCCCTTCTCTCTCTCTCTCTCTCTCTCTCTCTCTCTCTCTCTCCCTCCCTCCCTCATTTTCTACCAGAGAGAAAAGATGATGAGAAATACCCAGTAAGAATAGTCTTGTTAAATGGATAAAATGTTCAATTTATTCCTGGCCAATGTGACCATAGAAATTGTAATTCAATAATTTTAGAGAGCATTTAGTTCACCATATGCTGTGGGGCGGGGCTTTGCAATCCAGCCAGGGAGGCAACATGACTGCTAGACCTTCATACAAATTTTATTTTTGGTTGTTTGATGGAGAGGCACTTGTTCACTACTTCAAGAATCAGATTTTGAAACGTGCTGTTGACTTTTCACCCGTTGGGTGATTCGTTTTTCAGTCGAGAGAAGAAAGAAAATGCTGTGTAAGTGACTGTTTGTTCCATTCTGAAAACACGACTCGCTTGTTCAAATTGGTGCGGCATGCTTGTTTCCATGATGATAATACATTACTTAAAATGGTCCATAAAGCTGCTCTCTTTCATTTGAATCTGTCGTTTGCTGTAGTTTAACCTTCCCCACCCAGAGTCCTCCAGTTGTGCTGAGAATAGAACACTTAGAATTCCTGGGCATCACAGCCAAGAGCCATGAGTACTGGAAATAGAAGGAATTGTATTTCCAATACATCTGGAGAGTATCTACTAATCAAAGCTCACTGACACAATCAACAACCTCTAAACCATGTTTGACCAACCTTTTGGCTTGCCTCGGCTGCATTGAGTGAAGAGGAATTGTCTTGGGCTACATATAAAATATAGAACGTAGTCAATGTATATAAATAACAAACCTTTATTTTGGAGGGTGGGTTAGGGCCTTATGAGGCTGCATTACTAGTTGTCCAGGACTGCATGCAGCCCCTGGGCCACAGGTTAAACACACCTGCTCTAAAACCTTCTCCTTATCTACAGAATGTGCATTTTCCACAGCACTAAACTCAAATTCAGATGTCTACCCAGATATACATTAATAGTGTTTTTCATGCATTGCTAGAGTGAACTCAGTTTCCAATTAATTCCTGGCATTAGCAAGTCTTATGCTTAAACCCCGTTTAATTTTCTAAATTGAAAGCACCCTACATTGATTCATAGAGGTAATACAAACTTTTTTTCTTCTTCTAGCTTCTCGGTTTAAATCTAGTTATGGTGCTAAAACTGCTTGATCAATACACGTTTGCAAATGAAATGGCACTATTGGCACCGTAGCATTTTTGCAATTTGGGCGGTTCCCTTGTAAGTTGATCATCTGCCTCCTTATTCCGAAATGCATTCTGCCAAATTCAGGTCAGCTTTCAGAAGGGCACGGGACTGTAGCCTTAAAGTACAGGACAACCAGCCTTCTTCTGGGTGATCTTGAATCATTCCTGAGTAATGATGCTTGTGGCTTTTAATGCCGCCCATGCCCACCTTAATGCAAGTCCTTGGCAGAGCCAGTGCAAGCTACTTACATTGATCCTAGTAGGGCCAGGAAAGGAAAATATAGCTTTATGGCTAGAACACCAGGCTCTGTTTAATTTCTTGCCATGCCAGGCCTTGCTTAAGAAAGCTTTCCAGAATGGCACTTCGCCATCGGAAACCCAAAGATCTTTGGTATGCAGCTCTTGATTGATCCAGGAAATTTAGTGAGCCTTTAATACCCTCCTCCACAAAATGCTCAGAAATAACTCACTCCAGCGATGGTGACCTTGCAAATTCATTACCACATCCCTCCAAAGGGCCGAGTTAAGGTTATGAATGCATAAGATGGCATACAACTCCTGGCTGTTTCCAGTTGCCCTTGTGGGTAAAGGACGCCCGCCCGTAGCCTCCTCTCTGCAGCCAAAGAGTTAGGATCTGCATTTCATTGTATTCATGCACATTCATTTAGAAATTAATAGGAATTATCAGTAGTTTCAACTTCTTGATTTGTCCACCTATTGCTTAGGGACATTGCCCCAGTCTTCAGAGAAAGAGATGCTAGTTAATTCATGAACTGTTAATGCTTTTTCAGTGGGCCATGGACCAAACATCACCTTCTACCCTGTGCTTTTGTTTCTTCCCTCTTTCTTCTAGCATCCGAACACAAACACAATGGGTAAGAACTGATCACTGTCCTATAAGCCTTTCCATATTCAGTGTTTTCCTTTGAAGTGTTTGAAGTTGGTCTCTTTTATAGAAGGGGCATAGGCACTAGGCAGTCAGTAAGATCATGGGTACATCGCATATCCCCAAGATTACGTTGAATACCAAGATAATACGGCTTGTTTTTTGAGTAAGTTATTTGATGTTAGTAAATCTGACTGATTGTTTCTTTGGCACCGTTTGAACTCTAGTAGTAGCCACAATGTTGGATCAGAACACTTTCACTCTGTGCCTCTGGCTTTCTCCGGGCTTGCACAGGCTTCCAATATGGTTTTTAAAGATTGCACTACCAAAGGTTTCCATTAAAAGAAATCTGAGTTTTTAAAGAAGCTGACGTCCATATATCTTCTGTCTTTATGCATCAGAATTAAGGATGCCTTGAATTCATGGATTGGAGGCTTCAGTGTGGTTCAGTTGAGAAGAAAGAAGTGCTACATGAATGGCTGTGATGTCCAGAAGTCTGTACAAATTCATGAATAAGCAGACCTACAAGATATGGGCTTAGCTCTCTATATAGAAGTCCTGGTTGGGAGGGAATAGAGATTATTTCAGAAGATGTAGGTTTACTGTGCAGACACAGCATCAGGCAATCCCTTCTTATCTCATCTCTCATCATAACCCATCTGTCAAACTAGGTGGCAAACTAGGCGCAGTTCAGATCCCTAGTACAGGTCTCCTGCAGGAGCAGAGGGTTGGACTAGATGACCTCCAAGGTCCCTTCCAACTCTGTTACTCCTTTTTTTTTCTATTTTTTTTCCCTAAAGTTACCCACGCCACCCAACTTCACCCGAAACTAAATACAATCCAGGGTTAGTTGCGAGGATTTGGTAAAGCTGATGCGGGACGGTGCAAATGGAGCACTTAGAAAAATGCACCTTCCTTTGTACGCAAAGATGCAACTTTTCTTGGCCCAAGCATATATACAATATACAGAGGATATAAGCTGTATTTCCCTATGCATCTCTCACATGCATATTAATATGAAATGAACGAGGAAACAACACGACCTTCAAGGAATGTAGGAGTGGGAAACTACACAGAAAGAGAGAGATCAGAAATTCACACACAGAGGAACTATGGAAGTTTATCAATATCTTTCTCACCTCTACATCCCTGGAACAAAGATATGAGGAGGGAGATGAAAAGTAAACCGTCAGGAATGGACTTGTATAGATATTCCGTATGTGGTGCAGGGAATGGGATAGAGAAATACTGATCTCCTTTGTGCCTTACGCTGTTCTAAGGCTATTTGGGCCACAATGAATGTCTAAGGAGACAATTCCTGACTCTGAGAACAATAAACCAGTGGGAGGGCTTCCCTTCAAAGTTGTGGGTGCTCCATCATTGGAGGCTTTTAAAAAGAGATTGAATAGTCATTTGTCTGAAATGGTATAGATTTCCTGCTTGACCATGAGATTGGGCTAGATCAGGGGGTCTCCAACCTTGGCAACGTTAAGCCTGGCGGACTTCAACTCCCAGAATTCCCTAGCCAGCAAAGCTAGCTGGGGAATTCTGGGAGTTGAAGTCCTCCAGGCTTAAAGGTGCCAAGGTTGAGACCCTGACTAGAATAGGGTCTCAACCTTGGTCCCTTTAAGACTTGTGGACTTCAACTCCCAGAGTTCCCTAGCCAGCAAAGCTAGCTGGGGAATTCTGGGAGTTGAAGTCCTCCAGGCTTAAAGGTGCCAAGGTTGGAGACCTCTGACTAGAATAGGTCTCCAACCTTGGTCCCTTTAAGACTTAGGATTTCAACTCCCAGAGTTCCCTAGCCAGCAAAGCTAGCTGGGGAATTCTGGGAGTTGAAGTCCTCCAGGCTTAAAGGTGCCAAGGTTGGAGACCTCTGGACTAGAACAGGGGTCCCCACCCTTGGTCCCTTTAAGACTTGTGGACTTCAACTCCCAGAGTTCCCTAGCCAGCAAAGCTAGCTGGGGAATTCTGGGAGTTGAAGTCCACAAGTCTTAAAGTTGCCAAGGTTGGAGACCCCTGGACTAGAAGACATCCAAGATCTCTTCCAACTCTCTTATTCAGTTATTCTGAATTACTATCTCAGCAGTTCTAATCCATGTGTGATTTGCCTTACTGCTGATCTGCTACTCACTTAACAGAGAATTAAAAGCTTACAGCCAAAACAAATGGAAGAAAAGAAAATGGATGTCTATGGTTACAGGAGAGGGCAAATTCCCAATAACTTTTACATAGTGCATTGTTGACTTAGATTGGCCTTGCCCAACCAAACATTGCCCGCCGGACAGTCTCAGCCCATGCCACTCTCAGCTCAGCTGTGCCAGGCTGGGGAAAATGGACAGATTCCCAGGAAAACACGTTTGTCGTAGTCGTTGTTGTTTTGGAAATGCTGAGCTTGACTATTCCAATTTATGTAGCAGCTGATCACACAAGCAGATGCTATCGGGGAGGGAGAAAGGGCGAAGATTAATTAGGATATACCCAGGTTTCAAATCCACAACCTGAAACGTCTCTGGGAACTTGAAACCATGTACGCACAAGTTGCTGATGTTTGTGTGCATTGAAGAGAAAGGGTGGGCTGGAAGCCCTGCGATGTGTGTAATTTGTAAAGATTCGTGCTGTGAGGTAGGTGTGTGCCTGTCTATCTTCTGGAGCTTTCATTCTCACATCCCAATCTCTTTCCCCCTGCTGCTCTGAAATAGCATCTGGGATAAGGGGTCATGAATATTTCACAAGGATAATTACCTGACCTGGAAAGACTCAGCCTGCTGGAGTCTCGCTGGCAGATTTAATGGCACTTTCCTCCCGATTCACGGCTCAGCATGGCCCTTACTACAGCCTCGGCCTTAGCGTGCAACCCCCTGCCAATTAACCCCAACTTCAGTTGACCCACTCAATCCCAGCATAACCCCCTCCCCAACATTGTGGAGTAATTCTGCAGATCATCCTGCCTACACCTCCCCCCCACCCCAACCCCAGTTCTCCTCCCTCTCCCCATTTCTGAAATCCTGATAATAATCTGCTCTCTGCTTAACTCTTTGCCCCCAGCGTGAAGCATACATGTAGATATGTCCGCGAGCATGCAGAGAGACACCCTGCACCTGTATGCTCACATTTAACTCTGACTACTAGCAGACAAAGGCTAAAAATAGCTCTCTCTTCCAGCTCTCCTCTCTCTCCCTTATGTGAAGTTAAATTAAGAAAGCCGCCCTTAGACTAGGAGGATACATGTTCTTCCTGCCATTTCAGCCCAAGTGCCAACAACTCTACCCCTTTCCACATGCTGAGAAAGACCCTCTCTAGCCCTACCGCTCTGCCACAGTTTGATGTCTCCGGAAGATTATTAAGCACCAGAAACCCGGGTGCCAGCCATAAAACCTCCAGATCCCTCTAGATCAGTGGTTCTCAACCTTTATAGTGCTGCGACCCCTTTAATACAATTCCCCATGATGTGGCGACCCCAACCGTAAAATTATTTTCGTTTTGAATTTATCGCGCCTGAAGCCATATTGTCTAGCGATCTGAACTGCTTGCGATTGCCTTGAGGACGGAGGCATTAAAGCACAGACTCCTCCCCTATTAAGTTTATGGCGCCTGAAGCCAGATTAGGCTAGCGATTGGGAGTGATTGCAGCTGGCTTGAGAGGGAGACATCAGAGCAAAGATTTCTCTCTTTTTTAATTCATTGCGCCTGAAGCTGAATTCGGCTAGCGATTTGAAGAGCCTGCGGCTGGCTTGTGGAGTCAACCATTGGAGCGCGATTCTTCAACTCGCAAGTATACTTCCCATATTTCCGATGGTCTTAGGCGACCCCTGGCAAATCGTCATTCGACCCCCAACGGGGTCCTGACCCACAGGTTGAGAACCGCTGCTCTAGATACATAGGTCAGGGCTCTATTTATTTCAGAAAGCACTGGATCTCGCATGTTGCTGCAAAACAGACTAAGCTGTTTAAGGTATATTTTGAAAACTCAGAACAAATCTAGTACAGCAGCGTTGGATTTAGATTGTCTTCCTGTTGGCAAACACAGGGAAGGAAAGAAGTAGAAAAAATGTTTTTAATATATTGTGTTGCCAAAAAGTAAAGGTTTTGGCAAATAAACAAAAGAAATCAAGCAAAACAAATCTTAAAACAAAAGGAAAACTGTATGAGAAGTGCCAACATAGAACATTTTCAAAGTAACAAGTCACTTAAAGGACAATTTCTGTTTCATTTGAATTATTGGTGACAGACTTTCTTCTTTAGAATGAGAACAATATATCTGCGTATTTTTTTTTTAATATGTGGGACCCAGAAAGAATTCTGCATAACCAGGAAACAAGAGATCAGGCGGGAAAAATTACAGTGGTACTTTGGTACTCATTGTTAATTGGTTCCGGGAGGTGCGATGAGTATCAAAAATGATGAGTTCCAAACAAATGTTTCTCATAAGGAATAATGTAGTCAGTCAGAAGGCAGCGGGCACTGATAGGTTCTAGCTTGTGCGTTGAGTACCAAACAAACAATGAGTACCAGGACAAAATTTTTGCATCAAAATGCTTTGAGTATCAAATTCAAAGCAGTCGGGTACCAAGGTACCACTGTGTTCTGAACATCATTTGATGATCAGTCCTACACTAGCAAGGCTCTGCATTGGTCCTGGAGAATGTTCTCTTCTATGATTGAAAGAATAACTGAATGGACCTGAAAAATGAACACTAGCGCCACTTACAACTCTGATTCTTTCTTAACACTCATAGGAATCCTTGCAATGGCTTTCCATCTTACTCAGATGGAATATTTCCACCTGACACCATAATGAGTGGGCTGGTTTTAAAGGTGTTATTTTTGAGACTCTGAGTGGAGGCCTTCCGCACTGCTTCTTCTGCCTTGATCTCATTAAACTCTTCTTTTACAGCTAGATCTAACATTTTGCACACTTCCGGGAGAATGCTATTTTCTCCATGCGCCTGGCCAAGCAATGTCTCTGTTCCCAGCAGTCCCAACAATTTCCTCCCCAAAGGGCAGATTAAGGGTGACCAAAGCTTCAAAATTAAGGCATTTTAATTGTTGCAGTCTGTATTGTGTAAACCACTGAAATATTTGTGTTTAAAGGCAGCATAATCAGGCTACTCAGTTAGTAGTTTGATCTGATCAGAGGGGTGGGGCGGGAAACAATTTCAATCTAAGTCTGTAACAACAGCTATGCTAATCTGTTTGCTGACCAATTTCTAGTACACTCGGAATTAGCCTGGTCCGAAATCTCCAGAATCTCTTCAGTTGACTACATTATTTTTAGGCATACCATTTGACAAAGTAAACACATAACTGCAGGAACCATTTGCATTATAGAAGTGTACATCAGGGAGTCAGGCTCATGCAGGTTCCTTCTAGAGTATGTGTCCTTTGGCAAAGCTTGGTTACAGTCTTGATCTTAGGAAGAATAGTTGCCCTGATGTGTGTTTGGAATCAGTGAAAAGCCCAGATAACTTCCAAGTGTGATCTTCTTCAGCAGACCAAGGGCATTGGGCTGGATAGGAAGGTATTTCAACTGGACCCCATACAAGAATGAGTAGTGGGGAAAATGTGGATAGGAAAGAAGCTTCCCTTTCAAGCTACTTTCTGGGGTATTAAATGGAATATTTAAGCAGCTTAGTTCACAATACACTGAATCATTGTATATTACATTGTTCATTTGGTTGAGTGACTAAGTTGTTCCAGCCATATCAAAATAGTTTAATATTTTTCTAACTGTCCATTGTGGTGAAAGGGGAGACATGGAGGCACCAGAGGAAAGTCACACCCATCAAAATTAAGACCATTTTTTTATGAATAAAAATCAACTCACATGAATTTATCATATGATTGCAACCTTTCTCTAAAGATTTACTTACAGAAGTGAAGGGACTGCAAAAATCATTAAATCCAGCTTTCCACAGCCTGGTGCCCTCTTAGGTTAGATCAGACTTCCAGTCAAACCAAGTAGATATAACCATGATGGCTGAAGGTGTTGGGAGTTTTAGTTCAAGTTGTCTGGATGTCACTGAATTGGGGAAGGCAGGTTTGAACTAACTGCTTGTCAGTGCAGAAAACCCATTGTTAAGAATATTTTATATGGATTATTACTGAGAAGCTGAATGGTCCCCTATCTACTCGAGTCATCCAACAATTTCCGGTTTCAATAGCCAGTGGAGCAAACTTCCATCATCACACCCCTATCAATTAAGATGATCAACATTACAATTAAGTGTGTGAATTGCTCCCCTGGGGTCCCTTCAATTAATTAAAAAAACCCACCAGATAATAAGAAGTCAAAAGTGATCACAGCTCCAAATTTGGATTATTATTATTTTTTTTCCCTTTAGTTCTGGAAGAGGACGCGGTATCCTTTAGTTGAGGGGTCCTATCCTAGGAAACAGAGCAGGCACTTATATGCGTGAAAGGATATTTGTTAAAAGAATGGAGGCCCTGAAAAAAAGAGGTCCTCATCCATAGTTCCTTCTCATGCACAGAAGAGATCCTTGCCCTGTAGAGGAGACTACAGACAGCTCCTTACACACTCAAGAAGCAGTAGGATTTAAGGAACATCTCTAACAAGAGAGTTTTGCAACACTCGAGAAATAAAAAAAATGGATTGCCCTTGCCATATGTTCATGAAATATAACAGGTGCCACATAGAAAGTGGCTTCAAGTCTCACAATTGGCCAGAAAGCAGCAGCAGCAGTAACAGACCTAGTCAGTCTTCCTTTACCCCTGGGTGAGGGTGAAGGCGAATCACTTTGGCCTCAGCTAAGTGCTGGGTAGGGATCCAGCCTCCCCACAGTCTCAAAGTTCCCAGACTCTATTAGCAATCAATAGGGTAACCACCCTCCATGGTCAAAACTATGATAGTTCCAACAGAATGAATAGACAGGAAAGGAGAAATAACCAGCAGCCAATCCTGATTGCTCCAGAGTCCAGAGAAGAACAAGAAGTTCCTAGGCATCCCTTTTTCAGTTGGCTTCCTTCTCCATTACCATAACTCCCCCAGTAGTCATCTTCTGTAGGTGGATCATACTTGGGGCTCTGGATGTCATTGGCCGGGACATCCCTATAGAAGGAGGATGGATCAGCGGGAGGGGATCCTCCAAGGCCATAGAGATGATTAGATGAGCCATTGGGGTGTGGGTGAGGGTGAGGGTGTGGATGGGGGTGAGGGTGGGGGTGGGGGCGAGGATGGGGGTGAGCCAGTCCATTTTCCCATTCAGGCCTACAGCTCCAGTCAAACTCAATAGAGTGATGGCTGGTTGGAGGGCAGCCTTGAAAGATTGCTTCATTCAGATATCGCATGTCGTGCCCCTTGCGTTCTGCAGGAGAGGTGCATATGACGTCTGAGATGGAGACATGCGTGCGCTGGAACCAGGACCAAAGGGAGTAGGCACGGCAGTCACAGGCCCAGGGATTGTTGTTGAGGCGCAGAAACTCCAGGGAGGGCAAATCCGAGAGCGTTTCTCCAGACAGAGTGGTCAGGCTATTGTTGAACAAATACAGGATGGTCAGCTTTCCCAAATCATGAAAAGCCCACATAGGAACGGTATGCAGGTGATTCCGATGCAGCAACAGGCGGTCTAATCCAGACAGGCCACGGAAGACATTCTCGGAGAGCTTCCAGATTTTGTTCCCATGCAGGAAAAGATGGCTCAGGTTCGCTAAGTCCACAAAAAGGTCATCCTGGGAGACAGAGGAAGAATGAAAGCTGTGAAATTCAGCTTTGGGGAAATGGCTCACCCAAGTGGCCTCCCCTACCCCTGAAAAGCTGCAAACTCAATTCATTGCCCCACATCCCAGACTCTTCAGCCAACCTTCCCCTGCTTCTCCCGGCTCCGGTCTGCTGTTGCATGGGAGCCTAACATGTTTTTATTATATCAATCCCTGTTCTTTAATGCAAGGGTCTCCAATCTTTAATGCAAGGGTTTCCAACCTCAGCCAAGCTTTGCTGGCTGAGGAATTCTGGAAGTTGAAATCCACAAGTCTTAAAGTTGCCAAGGTTGGAGACCCCTGCTTTAATGTCCCGCAGTGCAAGAGAGAAGCGTTCTCCCTCCATGTGCAACCAACATTGTCTCCTCCAACTAAGGATGTGGCTGGAGGCTGTGAGGCATAATCTGTAAATGCCTTTTTACTGCTGCAGGGCCAGACTGCAGTTTCTCCACTCTTAAGCCACAGCGCCTGCAGCCGGATAGGTGTGTGGTTTTAGAGTGAGTTGCTGGCAGGGCATTGCGCCTTTTGGGATGATCCAGCATGAAGATGAAGTTTGAGAGCCACACCAGTTCTTTGCCAGTTTTCAGAAAAAAATTGGGAGGGGGTATTTCTCTCTGGGGAGATATTTCAAAGATTAAACCATCTATTTTCATATTATTCTTAAGAAGTAAATCTCTCATGTCACATCCCTGTTCTGCCAAATTAGCTCTCTCCCACCTATTTTACTCAAAACCCAGAAGCCACATTTTCTTCCGATACAGTTTCCCCCTCTTCTTCCCAGCTATATATAGTTTCAGAAACTTTTTGGACAAAGTTAAGCTCGTTTTCGGAAGAACCCAACCATCTTCCAGGTGGGGAAGGAGAACAACCATAAGGAAAGGAAGATCACCTCTCTCTCTCTTTGCCCCACCATCCTTCTAGAGTGGAACAGGATAATTTATGGCTCACAGGCTGCGTAGTCTTCCTTTCATCGTGTTCACTTCATGACTTTCTGCCCTGATCCTGCCCATGTCTTTTAGTCAGTCATGCATATATTTCGGAGTTTGGCCTTCTGCCTGAGAAAAGATTTCCCAACCTTGCTCATGCTAGGCCAGATTCAGCAGATTGCTCACCTGTAGGCAAAGCAGATTGTTTTCCTGAAGATAGAGGTATTGGAGGCTGTAAAGATTGCGGAAGATCGTGTTTGGGAGGCTGCTCAGCTGACAGCGGTAAAGGTGCAAAGACTGCAGCCGTTCAAGTCCACGGAAAGTATCTGGTTCAAGTGTGCGCAAATTGCGGTTGTCCCCCAGATCCAGCTCCTCGAGAACCTGGAGATGGCGGAAAGTGCCAGGCTGGATGGAGGAGATATTGTTGGAGTAGAGCCAGAGGGTGATGAGGCTGGGCCCAAACATTCCAGGTCTGAGGGTCCCAATCAGGTTGTTTTGTAGAAAGAGGCGCTGGGCATTAGGCGGTAGTATCCGTGGCACAGAGGAGAAGTTATTGGCCTGGCAGCTCACTGTGGGTGGGGAAAAGTAGCAGGTGCAAAGCATAGGGCACATTGAAGATCCAAAGGGCAAGGTCAACAACAGGAGGAAGGTAGGAGCCAAGCCTGCAAGAGAAGAACATGGGTTAAGGCTCTTTGCTTCCCAGGAATCTGTGAAGGTGGAATCGTTTGGTAGCGCTCATTCCCCTTTGTCCATTGATCATACGAACTATTCTAGGAAATCTATATACTACCGTAACCTAAATGGTACATTGTATTATCTCATTATAGTAGCTTCATTAAGTACAAACCAGTAGGCTCAGTTATCAAGTTTTCAATGAAATTGTAAACGATCAGAATAGATTGGCAACATTCCACTCTAGACAACTTCCTTGTTGTAGATATTCTGAAAAAGCTTTTGCCAGTTACATATTCCATCTCTTACCTTTGGTCTCTTGAGTCCTGACTGCTATTTTAATTGAATTACAAGGGAGCCAAAGCTCCCCCCCCCACATTTTTTAAGAGCTTGGCTGCAGAGAGAAACATCCTCAATCGTGAGATTTACAAAGGCACAAAGTTGGCAACTGTGCAAGGCACAATCCCACGTGAGACGTAAGCATGCCTGTGTATGCACTTCACTAGGCAAGACAAGCAAAGGTTTGGCCATGCGTGTCTCTTCACAGATGGTCTCACATGAGCCCTCCCCCTGCACGTGTGCATGGTTTCCTACCTCTGTATGCATGTGTGTGGGCGGTGTGACGTGATGAACGAGTAACACAAGCTGCCAATGCTGTTTCAGTAGTTCACACCACCTCCACTCAAGTCCTCTTCTCTTCCCACTCTTCCCTCCAGCCTCCCATCTCTTTCTGACAAGCACCACACAAAAGCAGGAGCTTTTCAAGCTACCTCCTCCATAATTGGAGATCTGAACTCAACCCTATTCTGAGCAGCACCCTAAGCTTCAAACTGCAAGAAAGTTCCTTCAGCAAGACATGTATTACCTTCCCTTTTATTTTATTTTTTAACCCTTCTACACAAAGTGCCCTGAGAAAAGGCTCCAATTGATGGGGTGTGCTGGCTCTCAGCTACTCCAGGAGTAAGAGATTCAGTTGGGAGGGTGGGGGTGAGGGAGGGAGGGAGGGAGGGCTGAAGCATTTTCTCTACTTCATTTTAGGCTATTTCCCTTGAAATGGATAGTGCGACTCTCCCCTCTTTCTGCTGGCAGAACTCAACTGAAATGGGAGACCTGAAAAAGGGAACTGTTTTAAGCTGGCAGCCCCCTGTATAAGCTGGCAGCCCACCCCTCCCACCCCGGTCCCGACCCTGAAAAGGGCTCCATCTATTCTGTATCTATCCTTCTGCCCCTTTACTGTGCTGCAAAACTGTAAGCTCAGGTTTTATAATGACCCAGTTAGAAGCAACATGCCAGAGGACCCAGGCAGTATAAAGACTAGGCCAAAGGGAGCTCTCCTGCCAGCTGCTGACTGCCACCAAGGTAAGACACCCTGCTGCTGCCCCAGCATTGTAATAAGGGATGCGAATCTGGTACTCCATCTCTCTCCTCCCCCGCCCCCGCAAAACCACCTTCCGTCTCATATGTTAACCGAGTGGGAAAGAAACCTTCACAGACATCGTGTGGATGATAGCCATTTCCTCTAATAACGCAGGCCGATTTTTCCCTCCAGGGAAAAGAGAGCCTGGGAGAGAAACAAAGCCTCTCTCTTGAGCCTGGGGAAGGGAAAGCTGCACAGCTCATGTTGACTGTCTCTGGACTCTTCTCTGGTGCGATGCAAGCAACGGCTGTAACCCAAGGAGTCTCATCCATAATTCAGGCCTGTGGCTTTCGCTGGAGCTTGGGCAGAAAAAGAGGAGGGGAAGAAATTGGAAGCTTCTCCTTTCTCCCCCTAAAAGCTCTCTGGCCTATCTTCGTCATCTGGGTGAAAGGAATTTATAGATCTACTGGGGCAGGTGTTGATGACCTTTCCTGCTTCCTTGTGATCCGAACAGACCCACATTATTTCATTTCATTTCATATCGCATTCCTTTTATAGGCCTCTGAGATGACCCGTCCATATTCATTTTTCAGCCTCCGCCCCACTGCTGTTTTAATAGTCATCCAAAATGTCTTCCTGGAGTTTCCCAACACAAAACAAACAACAAGAGCATCAGACCAGTTCAAGCAGAGTGTATTGGATTGGAAAAGGATGATATTAGGCCATTCCTAACACACAATATATAAGAGATGGCCCTGCTCTCAACTGTAATTCTCACGGGTGTCCTGTAATCCTTATACAAGCCAAGATGGGCCTTAATGTGTGCATTAGGCATTTGCTCAGAAACGGCTTTGGCAGAGATTAAAATCCTTGATTCTCAGCAGGAAAACTTCACCGAACATTCATTAACCTTGTAAGATGATTAGAGTTTGCAAGTCTTGTTAAAACAAGCTCTTCAGCATCTTCCAGCTTTTAGCCACATTGCTATGATGAATTGCCACTCCATGCAAAAGGTGCAGGAACAAACTCACTCTGTCCTGAAGAGGAAGCAGCCGCTTCTGACAGAGGAATTCTCCCCTCCCCCAAACTCCAGGTGTCCAAAATGCAGGGAATCCACACACAATTGTTTATCCTTCAGGAAGGGCGGGATGGTACATCCTGGCAAACAAACCAAGCCTTCAGGGCAATTGAATGAAAGTGAGAAGACTCTGGAGCAAAACTGTTTGAGTTGCTAACTGGAATCAGGTGTGTAGTTCTGTATCTCATTTAGACATCTTCGAAACAGTGCAACACTCCATTGGTGGGAATTGGGGCTAGGTGCTTATCAAACTAGAAGGAGTTAAGAAATTAGTACCACAGAGGTCCATCGACATATGTAGGTGATAACTGTACATACTTCCACCAGCTCCATTTATATCCTGAGATGTAGGAGTAAAATAACCGCTAGCAGATGCGTTTGCTAATCCAAGGAGGAAGGAGGAGATTGGCAAAGGTTCAAATTCTACAAAAGGACTCCCCAACTACTTAAAAGTAACCATCCTCTGGCTGGACATACATATTGTGGAAAATAGCACTGCTAAATGGAGAGGAGAGGAAAGGAATCAATGTGTCCATGTTTGCCCCCTGCATTCTAACAGTGTTTCCCCAAAGCTCAGATTCATATATAGAATAGGGGAAAGAAGGTACTCACCTCCTCCTTTTTCTCGCTCCCCTATTTTAATAATCAGTGATGAAATGAGACCTGTTCTTTACCTGCCACAGTTGGTTTTGTCTTCATCTTCCTGAAGGAATTCCTTCTGGTATCTGCAGGTTTCATTCTGAAAATCCTGACTCTACTTAAAGAGTCTTTAAATATTTTTATTGCTTTCCTTGCATTCCTAAACCCTGGCTTTGAACTTATCCCTGTCATTCTTCCCGGCAACATTTCCTTCATCCTGTAGGGTTGTTTTTTCCCCCCTCTCAATTGATGCCAGATCAGAATTCAATATGTGCCAGTGGCTGCATCTGATGAGCCAAGGATGAGATGTTCTCCCATCTTAACACTAGAACCTTCTTTAACAATGAAGAATTTTCATTCTCACCACCGCACTTCTATTCTTTGCCATAATTCATCATCTACAACCTTTTTACAGTGACCACATCAGCAGCTGGAGGCTGTTGGACCAGATCAAGTTTCTTCAGGAAGCATCATCTAATTCTCCAGTTGGTACTCTCAATAGGAAAGAGCAATGTACCAAGGAGGGCAATCGGTCACTTGAAAAAGTGCAAAGAAAGATTTTGGCTATCTCTCTCATGATTCCATTTTCAAGGGAACCCTCATGTCCCTCAGGTCTCTGAAGAAAACTTAACAGTTGTCAGGACTTTAAGATCTGTTTTCTGGAGTGTTGCTTTTAATATTTCCTGAAGTTGTGAATGGTTTCTCAATATCCAAATGGATCCTCGAATGGACAACCCAAACAGTTATGCTCAACTTTAGCAAGATCCCTTTAGAAACCACACTAGGCCCTGTGAACCAATAAAGTCCATCCTGAAAAGATCAACGTAAGTAGCTGTGGGGATCTACTGGTTTCAGTGCAGCCTGTGGCAGAGGACCCTGGCACCAAATGGGTCAAGATAGGCAACGGCTGACCTCTGCTCTTCATCTGACTGGTGTGGAAGCAAAAAACCATAACTCAGGCATGGGGGGGGGGATAAAGGCGGCGTTTTTTTGAGAGAGGCTGGCAGAAGCAGGAGTGACGAGTCTGACATGGCTGGTGACGTGAATGAAGCCAAACTCTGTTTGCGTCCATAATTTATCACCCCTCAAATAAGCAGCTGCCTGTTGTTGTGTAACCCATTGAAGACCAGGCTATAAAAAGGCAAGAAACAGAGCTGAGCACAAAACGGCATCTTTTCTCCAGGAGGGCACCGCTGTCACCACACATATTGTATCTTCAACTCTGGTCCTTCTCGTGGCATCTTATGACCAGGCAGTGGCTGGTCAATGCATTTGGAGCACTTGCCTTGGCTTCTGCCTTACTCTATGCCCTTTGGCCTTTTTTTTTTTTTAATGAATTAAGTGACGGTGGAGCATCTTTCTGAACCAGGAAACCCAGGGAAGGTTTTCTACATAAATGAGAGCCTGTGACCCCCACGGCCTCCCTCTCAATGCTGCTAAGAAGTGACCCCCCCTGCCCCACCCCTTCCCCATCCTCCAATATCACTTTAGGAATGCACACTTCACTTTTTCGGCGAGAGAGCCACCCTCGTTCTCTCTCGGGGGCTCGCGAAGGCATTAGATGCGATCCAAGGCGGCAGGAGAGTTCTCCCTCCGCCTCGGGGGGTCTACGCAGCTTAGGCGGAGAAAGAAGAACCTGCGGCCCTGCACCTCCCCCCCCACACCCTTTGCTCCCGCTGCGGTCGAGCGCCTGCCGTGACGGCAGAGACCGGGCTCCGCCGTGCTTTCCGAACGGCCCTTCCGCCAGAGGCCCGCAGCTCTCGTCTGAAAACAGCCCCCGGAGGTTTCCAACTGAGCGCAACTGGGCAGGAAGCGTGGCAGGCTCTAAATGGGGCAGGGAGGATCTTCCCTCGAGAGGCGCCCGCCTCCTCCCAGGGGCTCTGAAAGGAGCTGGGAAGGATCCCGGTTCCTGCCCCAAGTCGATCCCTTCACCAGGCTCTCCCGGTTCAGCTCTTTCGCGGCGCTAAGCAGCCCTTTCCCACGCGAGGTCCCGCCGCTTTCCCGCTCCGCGCTTTCTCTCCCTCTCTCTTCATCAAACCAAGCCGATCCAACTCCTCGCCCTGAAAAAGCCATCTGCACCGGACGTGGTTAGCCAGAGCGGAGCCCGGCTCTCCCTTACCGTACAGAGTGGATCCTAGACGGAGCAGCATGGTGCCAAGCAGATCTAGCGGACGGCGGAGTGGCAGCAGAAGAGTCCAAAAGAGGGGCAGCAGAAGCTCCGGAGAAGAATGAAGAGGAAGGAGCAGGAGGAGGAGGAGGAGGAGAAGAGGAGGAGGCGGGGACAGGGAGGGGTGCGGCGGGGGAGCTCGTGGTCGGTCGAATTCCTGGCGGAATCGTTCCGAGTAAGCAAGGCTCCTGCCGGACGGAGTGCGGACCGACCGCTTGTCGTTCAGATCAGTTCTTCACAATCTCAGCGCCACCCGCGGGGAACTCATGGCCGGCCGGGACGCCCATGAGTCCTGTTAGCCTCCGTTTCTCCGGCGAGAACTGCCGGACGGAGGTTCCATCTCGGGGGAGCCGACGGGGAACATTGGCTCGGCTTGACTCGGCGCACCTCCGCGGCTCAGCCGACCACACCGCGAAAGGGAGGGAAGGGAGGCAGGCGGCAGCGCCTTATTCTCGGGGCCGGGCCGGGCTCCGCCCTCTCCGCTGCTGCTTTAACCCTTTCCAGAACGGGAGGGCCCTCCTCGCCCACTCCCGATTAAGCCGCCAGCGCGCTCTCTCGCCCGCCGGTCCGCCCGCCCTGCAGTGAGCACTCCTCCAGCCCCCGCGCCTCGCCCCTCCTTTTAGGCGTCATCGCGTCTGGTCCCCGGGTGGATTGAATTCCGTGCCCTTTTGCCCAAAGCTGAAAAGAGAACGGCGGGAGACGCAGCGCCGCAATATACATAACCTTTTGGTGTTCGGTATTTATTAATCCGGATTAATTCACATTTCCATTCACGCACTGGCATCTCGGTCTGTCTTTTCAGTATTGGCTAGAAATAAGCCCGATCGATTTCAGACACTGCAATCCTGCTAGCCGGAGTCATTGCCTCGCGACTCAGTGGGACTTAATCTTGTTGCTGAATGGGCTGGTTAACTAAAGTTAAGGGATCCTTGGGATGCAGTAGCAAATCTGAGCATGCGCCTCAAACACACCTGTTTCACTGCTCCAAAAGCGGGGTCTCCGTCGATTGGGAGAAGCGAACACTTGAAGTGGGTGTGCTCTGAATCCAAGTTCTAGCCAGGCTCTTAGGAAGGGGGTGGGGCCGGAAACTTTTCCTGGCGAAGGTCAAGTGAAAATGAGGAGGAAGGGCCTTGGGTGGGGGAAGCGCCCAATGTGGTGAGAAATCTCTGTTGGGAAAATCAGGCAAGTGCATGAGTGTGAATACACCTCCCTCCCATAGACTCCCGCTTGTCCCACCGAAATTAAAGATTATATTTTGGGGAACACTGGCATCAGATTTTTGTTGGAGTTGGAGCAACCGGAGCTAGCGATGTAATTAGATAAATGGAAGAAATGAAAGGTCCCGCTTTCCCGAGGAGGGCTATTTGTAGAGCGCCTCCTCCTAGTCCTCCCCATTTCATTACCCGAAGACCGAAAGGATGAAGGATTGTAGCTGAAATTCTAGAGTAATTAGAGCAGAATTAACAATTGTGTGTGGTCGGTTTACAGGAAGGAGCAGAAGAACATTTCATGCGGTGATGTGGAACCTAGGCCCTCCGGATGGTGCTGAAGGACAGCTCCCGATGAAGGCCGCCTTCGCATTGGCCATTTTGATGGAGACTGCTGGGAGTTGTCGATCTATAGCTTCGGGAGAGCTGCGTGTTCCCCTCTAATGTGTAACCCGGGACCTCCTGAAAATTCGCTTTCTGCCAGCAGTTGGTTACTTACAACTTTTCGCACTGAAGTTCCACATCCGGTAATAGTCACATGCAACGTGCAATCCTCGCTTTCTAATCGGAAAAAAAACCCCAATTACGCGTGTATCATTTTCATGCCCAATTACGCGTGTATCATTTCAGGACGTGTTTCTCTGCTTCTCTTTTAGAAATTTGTGTAGTGTTTGGTTTAGGAAGGAAGAAGGAGCGAGGGAGGGGCTTATCCTGGCATCAGCTGTCAAAGTCCTGCCTCTCCAGAAAGCAAAGGCTCGTCCTTCCGATGGACAACGTCGTTGCTCAGACATAACTTTTTCATGGAGCGAGCGCTGGGTTGCAGTGCAGCGCTTCCTCCTGTGGGATTCTAGCCGAATGGCAGCTTCGCTGCTTCAGGCGATTACAATATAAACAGGCCGTGAGAGTTTAGCTGGTTCTTACATCAAAACCACATCCTGGAGTCTGTTATCACGCAGGTATCCCTGAACCTCTAAGAAAACCCATGAAGCATGCATGGCCCAAAGCCGGTGCAGTGTGGGGTTTACAATGACAAACTAGGACCTGAATTCTAATCGGTATTCAGCAGCGATATTCCATGGAGATATTATTTCTTAGTTTAATCTATTTTCCTAGGGTTCTGCATGTCCACTTTGGAGCAGGATGGGAATGGTTTAAGCAAAGGGTGTGTGCTTATCTGCCACACTTAGCCTTAACATAAGGGACCATCTTTTAGCCAAAAAGAAAGAAGCACATGGTGAGAAGGAGATGAGTCCCAGTTGGGGGGAAAATGCATTTGGCTTGCTCCCTCTTTCTTGATCCAGGATGAAGCGAATTATTCATGGGAAAGTCCTGCACTTGAGACAAGAAGAGTTAAGTTTCTCTATGAAAGGCCACAGGAAAAGAGGAAGCTTATGGGACACTTTTAGCCCTGGTTAGTCAAGCATGGGTTACCAGGAAGATATTGGCGTAATATGCTGGGCTAAAATACAGTTTGTCCCTTTGTGATTCAGTGCCTTCAGGGTATCTCTAGGAGAAGTCCCTGACATACCACTATGTAGACATAATGTATGATTTAATTAACCATAGTTAAACTATCCACAATAGATGGATCCACACAATATGCTAAACTACAAATTAGCCAGGTTTCACGACTCCCTGAGAAATGACGGCGCTGGCAAAGAGGATCCGAAAGCTATTATCTAGACAAACCCAGTTACTCAAAATAAATAATTAAATAAATAAAACACCCAAGCTTTAGAAGAAGCCTCAGAAAGGAGGAGGTGGAGAAGGAGAAGCAGCATCCCGGGTAAACGATAACCTGGAATAGGCGCCAGCTGGTGGAAAAATTCTGCCAACGACTCCCCTGCCAATAATCTCTGCTCTCCCAGGAAAGGAAATAGCGCGCACCCACCGCCTCCTCCTCCTCCTCTCCTCCTCCATCGTTTAGTGCGATCGCTCCGGGCCAATTCACTTGCCAAGTTCTACGGGGGGGGAGGGGGGAGTGGAGGTGAAGATGGGAGGGACGCAAAGGTCTTCGGGGCTTGAGCCGACAGTCAAACTCCTTGGAGTCCCTGAGGTCGGTGGAAGTGCACGAAGGGCCGAGAAAAGAGTGGGTCCTTGGGTTATTTAAACTAGAGCTGAACTTGAATGAGGGGTAGACAACCTGGTGCTCTCCATTTTGAGGGTTTGAGCACAGTTATTCCAAATCTCACCCCAATCCCCTTTTGAGGAGAGGAATGGGCAATCCAACAGAATCCAACATCAGCAGGATCCCCCCTCTCTTTGGGCTGCCTTGAGCCTTCAGCCATCTTAGACCAGCCCACTCTGTTAGAGGAAAAGGGAACATCTGAATTGACCTCGCAGGGATGGCGCTGGGGGAAGAGGAGCTCTGCAGACGCCAAAATGGCTTATCACGGCCCCAGGTGGAAGTCTGACACCAGGCTTTTGGGCTGGGGGGATGGGAGTCAGTCAGTCCATCACCTCCGGGGGACAGACAGATCCAGCAAGCTACTCCAATCCCCATTCTCTTCCTTCCCATCTCCACTTTCTGACCATAGTTGCCAAAGATCAACAACTCGAACCGATGTCCCTCTCTCTGTGTTGCCTATTATTAATGTGACAAGTAGGAAACCTGGAATTAGGGTCCGTTGAACTCCGATTTATTCCTGTGTAGCCCTAGATTTAGGATTACTGACTGGTAATGCATATTTACTCAGTGGTAAATCTCGCTGACTTCAATGGGACAGGCAGATCTGGTCAAGGGCGAGAACTGTAAGCGTAGCCTAAAAGTAAAAAAAAAAAGCAGCGACAAGACTGGAAGTGACGGAAACTTCCCATATATTTTACGTTGCTTCAGAGGACGAAGGATTTGCGGATCTGGTCAGTTTGGGTGGCAACACCCGCACAAAAGCCACCACCGCCCGTCAGAATTTCCATGATCCGGGCAAAACCCACATTTTAGGCTTTACTAAAGCGTTCGCTTCTGACCAAAAAGCAGCCCACGACGAACAGCTTTAGTTATTCTAACTTGGAACGCGCCGGCTTTCTTTTTTGTTTTCTTTTTCTTTCTTCCAATTCGGGTGACAGAATGTACACGCAGGAGCCTCATAATCTGCATTAAATAACGGAGGGGTGGGAAAGGGGGAGACGAAGAACTCGGGGTGTAAAATGACCTCATCTTCCCAATACAGCGGAGTGGGCCGCGACTGTCATTTATAGGGACGCGTGTCTCTGACTGACAGGGCTACGGAGGAGGGGGCAAGTCTGGGGCCCCGGAACGCACGCGCACACCCGCGCGCGCCTCTCGACTGGGGAGGACGCGAATTCGCGACCCCGCCAACCAGCGCCGGTGAGGAACTCTCGAGAGCCTCGGGAGGGCTGGGAAGGGCTCTTCTGCACAATCTGGCGCCGCGTTTGTTTGCCTCGCTGCCTCCGGAGTGAAATATCACAAGATGGAGAGACAGACGGCGAGGGGTGCGGGTGGGCGGTGGCGGGCGGTAGCTCAGGCTGACTCAGGGGGGCCGTCATCCGCTTGGCTGGCCATGTGCGGCTCGCTGAAGGAGGGAGGATGCTCCCAGCCTGCAGTGGGCCCGCAAACCAAGCTGGGTCCTCAGAAGTGGAGCGGCTCCTGCCCCCTCCCCCCCCACGCCGTCATCTCCCACTCCACAGCCCTCTCTCGCTTCTTTCCCCAAAGGCGGTTGTGGGCCAGGCGCTCTTGGATGCTTACTCGGTGGGGCTGGTGGGGTGGGGCTGGGGCGGTAGTAGCACTCCAGGTGTCCCGGAATTCCAAAACTCAGAACTCACCTTCGTGGCTCGGGCTGGCTGAGATTGCTAGGAGTGGGAGTCTACTCTAACCACATCTGGAGGTCTACGATTCCCACTCCGAAAGACACTTTGCAATCCGTCCCGGGTCAACAGTTTGGCTTTGCCTGGTAGAGCAGGCCATTCCGCACTAGAAGTCGTCAAACAAGATTAGTAGTCTGGGTTTCTAATCCCTGTTGTTTCTCCGTGTTTGTCAAACACAAGCCTGTTACTTTTACTCAGCCGGGTTTTGTGATATTTTTGGGGGGAGAGGTGGGGTCGTCACTGATTGATAACCCCTAGGAAGGTGTTACTCTTTTTAAAAACAACTTCCAGGATGGCAAACCGAGCAGATCTTGCGACAATTAATTCTTTAGATCAGCTCCAAGTTAAATGAAAGCATTTGTTTCTCTTTGTTTGCCAAGAACTTCCCTGTCAATCATTTTCAGCGGAGGACCCTGAGCTATATAGTATGAGAACATATGTTGGAGGTGGTGGTGGTCTATTTCATTTTTTAAAGTGCTGTCAGTTTAATAAAACTCAGCATGCACCCCCACCCAAATTGCTTTCCAAATGACCCCCTTTGGTTTCTTGAGAGATTTTCATTAAGGGGAGGGCTTTCTTTCATTAACACCTCCTTTTAAATACTTTCTCCAGCTCTTCATTTTATCCAGAATTGCTTCCAGTGTTTGAAATATGGGAATGTTAAAGAATTACACTATGATACTTGCTGTTTTAATTGCAGACCCTTCCCAAACAGTCTTAAGAATTGTCTTGACAGTTCAATGGGATAATTGCCATGACTTGTTTTCTTCTCCCATGGTCCAAATATTTTACACATAGGTGGTTACTATCAATTTGGATAGAAGATAGGATCCCTCCCCCATAAGTTATGTATCTAGCTAACACTTTTATGATGGATCTCCTCTTGTTATATGTTGCCAAGTTACCCAATTTAGAAAGGGTTTTTTTGGCACCCTTTATAGTCTGTTTAAATTTCACCATTTGTAGCAATTCAGTTACATTCTGCACATTTGAACACCTTTCTAGCTAACACTTGATACTGATGTCATTTATGAATAAGTTACATATTTAAACCCCAAATAGATCCTTAAAGGACCCAACTAGTTTTATTCATTTTCAAAAGAGTTCTCAAGGCAGTGAAGATGTTTGAGGGTCTACAACTTAAAAAAATAAAGGGCTTATTCAAAACCTACATAAAACCCTATATTTTCTGATTCCTAGACTCATTTTGATATTTAAAAAATGTGACTTGCTATAGATACTTAATATTGTGGTGAGTACCCTGTGTCTGTGTTCTTAGGTTGTCTCATCTATTCTAGAATTAAATCCTGAGACTGAAATGACAAAGTTTGGCTCAAGTTCAACTTTCTCTGTCAAGCTAGATTAAAACATACATTTTTACAGCATGTCTCAGAATCCATGAAATTTCCAATTCCTTTATGCTGATCCTTCTTGTAATTCTCAGAAGGATCTCCTTCTATATTAAATGGAACTTATTTTCACTGAATGCCCATGGTCTTTTCAGACATTTTAAAAAAATCTTTTTAATGCCACTAGATGCCTTTACCCCATTTTGGGAGAGAAATCCAAGAAGCAAGATATATTTCAATATTTGATTCATGTCATTGATTACAGTGGCAGAATTATGTCATGAAATTTGCTGGTATCACTTCTCAGATGGAAATAATTTTGAATGATTCAAATTTCAAACAAATGCTTGTGCCCTTTTAGTTGGCAGCTGAATGATGGATAATCAAAAAGACTAGATAAGGAGCTTGTCAAAAGTGTTGTGACATATATATATGTGGGCATAAGTCTCCCTCTAGTGGCTGCTGGTAAGATTTTAGTATCCAGTAACCACTTCCAGAATGGTTCCATTCAAATATTTTAAAGCGATTTTATCTCATTTGCTGGTAAAACTCCAAAGTTGTGTCACTTTGAAGGCTACCAGATACTATGAACTTTATTTGGGAAAAAACAACCTTCTAATAATCCATCAATTTTAAAGGTGCACACAACTGCTACTTTTAATATCTGCTGTCCATCTCATCCTTCCATTTTATTCTAATACTGCTTCCTAAATTATTTCCTCCCCAAATATGTAATATGAAAAGTTTGCAAGAATGATTCACTTTTCCTAAACATTTTGATATATATTGATGGATATGAAATCCACACAAATCTGCCAAGATAATGAATGCATACGAATGCAATCTTTCAACCACAGTCAACCCAAGGTTCTTACTATACATAGATAGTTACAAAGATATGTATAAAATTATGCACGTTCCTCTTCCACACAAATTGGTTTATACTGTTGTCCTTCGGTGGAGATTATAAATATGCAGAAAGCCTGTGTTGTGGAGTATGGTGCTTTTGAGCAGAGTCTTGCACTTTCCTTGTCACAATATAGGAGAGAGCTCTCTCTCAAATCAGATTTAAAAATTTCTTATATTATCTAAACCATTGACCATGTGCTTTAATTATAGGTTGTTTTTATTATTGTAACTTCATAAATAGCTCCTATGTGGAGCAAAGTATATTGCCTTCTAAATAAAGAGCTTCCCCCAGTATACCATATCCACAGTGGTGAAATGTAAAATTTGTTACTACTGGTTCTGTGGGTGTGGCTTTAAAAAGCTTTTAAAATGCTTTAAAAAGTTTTTAAAAAATCCCTCTGATGATCGCACAGCTCAGCTGGGATCGTCAGAACCCTTTAAAAACATTTTTTCTACAACCTCTTCGGCCCAAGAGGCTGTAAAAAAAAAAGAAGCTTTTAAAAGGCTCCTCTGGCGATCCCAGCTGAGTTGCCTGATCACCAGAACCTTTTAAAAGCATTTTTTCTACAACCTCTTCGACAATAATTCTCTGATGGCTGAAACTTTATGGGAGAAGGAGGACAGAGGAATCAGATGGAGTGTCAGGCCAATGCAGGGGTGAAATGCTCTCAGTTCTGACTGGATCTCGCAATCTGGTAGCGATCAGTGGTTCGGCGATCCAGTAGCAATGGTAGAGCAAAGCTCCACCCACCCATCCAGGTGTTTTTACCTTCTGCGCATGCACAGGTTTTGTGCATGCGCAGAAGGTCTGCATGCTCATGTGATGCGCACGTGAGCAAAGCAAGCACGCATGTGCGGCACGCATGTGTGCACTTCCAAACTGGTAAGGAAGGTAAGTAGATTTCACCCCTGGGCCAATGTTCTCATCCGTGATACACTGCCCAAAAACCAACATTAAACAGATTGCCATGAACCAGAAACAGTTTAACTTAGTTACTAAATATAACAGTGAGGTAGGGCAGGTTATGAGCCCCTTCCAAATTGGCAAAAAGTGTCCTGACAGAAATCCTCTTACTTCAGAATTGGCAACTTGACAATATTCTCCACTGCACTCAGGGGCCATAGGTTGGTTGGGGTTGTGCTGATTAGCAGACAAAGCTTGGTTTTCTAAAACTTCCCTGCAATGCCTTGCCCATTCCACCAGGGGGATACTTAGAGCCCACTCAAGCAAATGTTGGCATAGGTACTTGAGCAAAAAAACACAACTACTAAAGGCTACTTATTTCTATAGTTACTTGTGCAGCTAAGGCTTTTCCCTGTGGTACTCTCTATATCAAGAGAAAGTGACTAAGCAGCTCATGAGTCTAACTTAGCAACTTGCACGGTAGATCATTTTCAAAAAATGGAAATAAGCAAGAGGTCTGCACTATCTCTTTATATTCTAAAGCTGTGGAGGATCAAGCCATTAACATCAGGAAGGAAAAAGGCCTGTTTCTACTAGCTTTTAAATGTTATTTGAAGGACTGAACTAGACATTAGAGGGGAATCCTTTTTGCTATTCACACCCTATAGCTGGATTCTGAATATTATTATTATTATTATTATCTTTATTCATTAAACATGAAACTCAGTCAACTGAACATTCAAAAAGGCATCACAAATACCATTGACTGGTGCTAATGGTTGATATAGGTTGCTGCCAGCATCCTAGGTATCAACCAAATACCTTCTTAAGATGTACGATGTTCCAAGTAGCACAGTTTTTTGCAGTTCTGCTGGTGTTATTGCAGGAAGCTGCAATCTGTTGATGTATCTTATAAAATTCTTAGACATGGTACCAAGTGCCCCAATGACAATGGGTATCACTGTTACATGTTTCATCCATAGCCATGTAGTTTCGATGGCCAGGTCACCATATTTCATGATTTTTTCCAGTTGTTTTTCTTTGACTCTGGCATCTCCTGGTACCGCGATGTCAATAAATTGTACATTTCGGTTTTCGACAACTGTGATATCTGGTGTGTTGTGTTCCAAGTGTGTGGAAATTGGTCCATTGTGTTACCAATGCTTCATTGTTGAACGGGGTTTTCCCTGCTGTCTTGAAAGAGGCGGTGGTGAGACCCCTCCTCAAGAAGCCTTCCCTGGACCCAGCCTTCCCTGGACCCAGGAAATTATCGTCCGGTCTCCAACCTTCGCTTTGTGGTGAAGGTTGTAGAGAGTGTGGTGGCACGTCAATTACCCCAATACCTGGAGGAAACTGTCTATCTAGACCCGTTCCAGTCCGGCTTTCGGCCCGGATACAGTACGGAGACGGCTTTGGTCACGTTGGTTGATGATCTCTGGAGGGCCAGGGATAGGGGTTATTCCTCTGCTCTGGTCCTGTTAGACCTCTCAGCGGCTTTCGATACCATCGACCATGGTATCCTGCTGCACCGGCTGGGGAGTTTGGGAGTGGGAGGCACCGTTTATCGGTAGTTCTCCTCCTATCTCTCTGACCGGTCGCAGACGGTGTTGGCAGGGGGGCAGAGATCGACCCCAAGACGCCTCACTTGTGGGGTGCTGCAGGGGTCGATTCTCTCGCCTCTCCTGTTCAACATCTATTTGAAGCCGTTGGGTGAGATCATCAGTGGTTTTGGGGTGAGGTACCAACTGTACGCTGATGATACCCAGCTATACTTTTCCACCCCAGGCCACCCCAACGAAGCTATCGAAGTACTGACCCGGTGTCTGGAAGCCGTACGGGTCTGGATGGGGAGAAACAGACTCAAGCTCAATCCCTCCTAGACGGAATGGCTGTGGATGCCGGCACCCCGTACAGTCAGCTGCAGCCGCGGCTGACTGTTGGGGGCGAGTCATTGGCCCCGATGGAAAGGGTGCGCAACTTGGCCGTTCTCCTGGATGGGCGGTTGTCTTTTGAAGATCACCTGACGGTCGTCTCCAGGAGAGCTTTTTATCAGGTTCGCCTGATTCACCAGTTGCGCCCCTTCCTTGACCGGGATGCCCTATGCACGGTCGCTCATGCTCTCGTTACCTCTCGCTTGGATTACTGCAATGCTCTCTACATGGGGCTCCCCTTGAAGAGCACTCGGAGGCTCCAGTTGGTTCAGAATGCAGCTGCGCGGGTGATAGAGGGAGCCGCTCGTGGCTCCCATGTGACACCATTCCTGCACAGGCTGCACTGGCTACCTGTGGTCTTCCGGGTGCACTTCAAGGTGCTGGTTACTACCTTTAAAGCGCTCCATGGCTTAGGACCGGGTTACTTACGGGACCGCCTTCTGCTACCGACTGCCTCTCACTAACCCGTGCGCTCTCACAGAGAGGGACTCCTTTGGGTGCCCTCCGCCAAACAATGGCGGTTGGCGGCCCCCAGAGAAAGGGCCTTCTCTGTGGGGGCTCCCACCCTCTGGAATGAACTTCCCCCAGGGCTTCGCCAATTTCCTGACCTTTGAACCTTTCGCCGGTTTATTCATCCGCGCAGGACTGACATAGGATTTTAGATTTTATTCGGTGTTAATTTTAATGGGTTTTATTGTTTTAAAGATATTTTAATTCGGGCCAAATTGAATAAGTTTTTTAAATATTATTTTATTCTGTATTTATTCTGTTGTTTTTTATCTGGCTGTAAACCGCCCTGAGTCCTTCGGGAGAAGGGCGGTATAAAAATTTGATTAAATAAAATAAAATAAAAATAATAAATAAATAAAAGTGACGATCTGTCTGTATTCGAAAGTCTTACAAGATCTTCACCTTCTCATTTTCTATAACTTTTTCCACTTTATATTCCCATGACTTTTTGGATACAGGCAAGTCGTATTTTTTACATAATGACCAGTGGATTAATTTAGCAACTCGGTCGTGTCTAGCTTTGTAATCAGTTTGTGCGATTTTGCTGCATTCACATATTAAATGTGAAACAGTTGCAACTTTGTTGTTGCAAAGTCGGCAGTTTGGATTGTCAGTGGATTTTTGTATCTTTGCTTTCATGGCATTAGTTTGTAGTGCTTGTTCTTGAACAGCGAGTATTAAACCTTCCATTTCTTTCTTGATGGTTCCCATCTTAAGCCATGCCCATGTAAAGTTGTCATCACATTTGCCTTCAATGTTTTTCAAGATTCTGAATATTATTATTATTATTATCATTACTTACACAAAATGACAGTATACATAGCAAATGAGATAATTATCTATTTCTATTATTATTATTATTATTATTATTATTATTATTATTATTATTATTATTATTATTATTATTATTATTATTATTATTATTTACATTTGGTTGCTGCCCATCTTAACAAAAGGCAAATCTTTCTGAATTTTATATCAAAATGTCTATCACAGAAAGGAATAAAACTCTTGTTGTTATCTCTTCCTTTTTTGCCCTATTGCTTCAGGCACAGATCAGATTGTATCTGATCCTGAAACTCAATTTGAGGGTGGGAGATTGATAGATGAATCAGTCTTGATCCCATTCAAACTTCTGAACAAAATTAAAAAGTCAAATTTGATTAATTTAGACCTTCAGATCAATTTAGAAATCTATCCAATCCAAGTGGGACTTTTTAATTAACTCTGAAAATGGAATTGATTTGATTTGGACAGTGAGATTAATTCAGGAAAAAATATGCTTCAGTAAAAAAAACTGTCATATTTCCAAATTGGATCTGAATTTTCTGCATTGATCAAAAGCATCTTTTTCATTGCTTCAAACTGCTTTGGTGATATGATTTAGAAATACAAAGCAAATTGCTGGCTCGTACAGATCACTCTTGAACTGACTCTCCAGATCAAATATTTACACTGTCTTATCTTTATTTCAGTGGAAGCTAAAGATTTGGAGAGCTCATCCCAAATTCCATATCTTAATTAAATCTCCACTTCCTGCTTAGGCAGACACTTGCAACCATCATTAGACATACTTGCTTGGCCCACTCAGTGAAGAAAGACTGACTCCAAGACTCCTCCTCACTATATCCACCCAGCAGGTATGAAATGGTGAAAGCCCTTTGCTGTTTTCCTATGTAGAAAGACACACACTCCACATTTGACTAGTCAAATCTTTCGGCTTCCCTTTGTCAGACCTGGAAACCATACTAGGCCGTAGGTTTCCAGACGCTGCCACATTTCTCCCCTGAGGGGAAGAAGGGGGGTTGAGGGGTATAGTAACATTCTTCAAGGGGTCAAGGTCGGATTGTGTTCTCATCTGCAGAAGGAGTGGTAAGAAGAGGTTTTGAATAAAGTGGAAGAATGTTGGACCATGTGACCGGCAAAGGGGTTGTGGGGTGGGACTCTTGGGGTTTGTATAACTGGGAAAAGAATCTGGAAATTTCAGTTTTGGGATTTTCACTCATCGTGTGCCAGTTTCCTTATGCTAGTAAAGAACTTTGAAAGACAATGGCTTCAGAGTTTTTTTTATGCAGAAGAGGTTTTTCTGGAACCCTGTCACCCTTCCCTTCTGCAGTGAGAGGCCATCCTTGTAAGACAAGATACCTTCTTGTGTAGAATTTAAAGACACATCAGCTGCTTCTTGTGCATGGTGCCATTGTCAAGGAAGAATAAGTGATGATACCACAAGGTTTGTTTCTTGGTGGCTGAATAGCAGAAGCGGGAAGGAGCTTTGGTTTCCTTTTAATGGAAATCCCAAAGGTGCTTTTTTCAAGCCGAAGGAGCTTCTTGGATGAGAAGTGAAAGATCTTCAAAGAAAAACCAGAAAGTCCAGTTGCCTCTTGAAAAAAGCACCTTTGGGACAACCATGACCTGGATGACTGAGAATCTCCATAGACTTTTAATGGAAACTGTTTTTTCTTTTGAATGCCTGTTATTTCTTCAGGATGTAAAAAATGACACTTAAGGTGGTGAGAACCTACATTTCTAATATTGGGAGAATGGCTTTTATTGAAAAAGAGATTTCAATAAAGAGATGTCATAGCTATCTTAATGTCTATCCTTCCCCAATGATTTTTTTTCTAGTATAGAAGCCCTTACCCAACTCCTATTGAAATTATACACATTTTTAAGTAAATAATTTAATGAACGGTTTTGTAATATAGCACTTGTAGCAAGTTATGAAGACCCTGGCTAACCATTATTCTCATCAAGTCAAAAATAACTGTAAATAGGACAAGCACTGAGTGCTGCACATTTCATGATCCCAAAGAAAGGCAATGAGTATGGGAACATACAGAGAGGTAAAAAAATTAGGGCTACTTCTATTTCTGCAATTTGCTTATCCTGCTTCACTTTGATAAGGATCTCATGTTGCACTAAGCTACAGTTTGCTTAGCTGTGATTTGCTTAATAAGCCAAATTTGGCTAGGATCACATATACAATATGTGCTTATCCACAATTAGGCAACCACACTGTGGATTAACCTTGGCTTGCCATATGAACCAAGTTTATAACTGCATCCAAAGTAATAAAGCTTCTGAATTCTCATCATCCCTTGTGAAGACATTTCCTGAATGGTCACAAATGCTGCCTCATGATTTTTTTTCCTGAAAATAGAAAAAATAAGTTTTAATGCTGATAATTTGATGCTGATGATCTATCAACTCCAAACAACTTTGTACGCAAAGAATGCATACTGGTGACCTGTGTCTTTGGCCAATTTTCAGACAGAATCCTGACAAAATAGCAAGAGAAATGCTCAGCTCAGTAGGAGCAGCAAAACGCTAGAGCAGGGGTCTCCAACCTTTGCAACTTTAAGCCTGGCGGACTTCAACTCCCAGAATTCCCCAGCCAGCAAAGCTGGCTGGGGCATTCTGGGAGTTGAAGTCCTCCAGGCTTAAAGTTACTAAGGTTGGAGACCCCTGCGCTAGAGGGAATCCCTGGGAAAGGAAGAAAACCACACAATCATCTCTGGTTCAGAGCAAAAGCCCTTTCTTCCCCATATTTACAACTGTACAGAATGCCTTGAAAACCTCACAACTTCCCAATACCTCATTTTACCTTGTTCCCATATCTCATATTCTAAGTGGTTTTATTCCTGTTCTTCCCATTCTGAAAAATGTGCATGTGTTCCTGTTTAAGCCACTAGAGATCCAGTGAGAATTAACCTAATTCATTGCATTGCATATCCCTTGTCCCATATTTTGGTGAGGCGTATTCATGACACAAATCTGTTTGTTGCATCTGCCTACTGGAACAATACCTGTCTGCCCGCCCTTCCCCCGCCCCCCCCAATTTGCACAGACCTCCTAAGGTCTGCCTTTAAACAGACCTTAAAAAATGCAATTCTTCTATTAGGATTTTAGTTAGTATGCAGTCATACACTTCTAAGCTGGGGGATGGGGCAAGTATTTTTCTGAACTGATTCTCTTTCTGGATGGCTGCTGTTCTTTCTCATATGATGTTGTTCTCACTAGTTTTTCTTTGTGAAACCATTCAAAATAATTTTAGACTTGGATAGCCCAGAAATGTGATGACTGACAGACTAAATAATAGGTATCCAACTTTACTCACTCGTTGCTAGATTCCTGAGGGGCGTATCTGTTTGTCAGGAAGGAAGGTGGGAAATATTGACTATTCATCAGCTAATCAGCACTTTCAAAATATTCATACACACAGAAACCCATTCACGGGAACAAACAAAAATGTCTTGATCCACAAGGACAAAAGCTAGGACAGCATGTCAATATGCTTGAAAAATTATCCAGGGGGAACCTGTTCAGTGAGTGCTTAGCATGCTAAAAAAAATAGTCTATATAAGGGATTGTTTGGTGCACCAGGCAGCACTAAAGTGTTGTCATCCAGGACAGGAGATTGCACAAAGTAGGACAGCTCAAAGCAGGGGGACCGCAATTTGGACTTCTATTCTGACTTCAGAACAAGGATGCTGTCCCCACTAAAATAGGAGTCCTTGGCCCTTGGGTGGCAAGGACCTGCTGCTGCTCATTGGCAGTAAAGAAGCCAGCCCCTGCCGCTTCAAAACCACTCTTCTCTGCTTGGCTTGACAGGGGTGGCAGTCAAAGCAGGAAAAAGGAGGAAGGGGAGGCCCTCTTAATTTTCAAGAAGCAACTGGACTTTCTGGTTTTTCTTTGAAGACCTTTTTGCTTCTCATCCAAGAAGCTTCTTCTGCTCTGACTGGATGGTGGGGAATAGAAGGGTTTATATACTCCTTGCAGGCTGCTGGTCATTTGCATCCTTTTAGAGAGTCGTTGAGGAGGGGGTGTTGTTACCCTGAAGGGCAAAGGTTGAAAATTGCTGTCCTTGGAAACGTTAGTCGAATAAACGGGATTGAAAGAATAGGTAAGTTTGGACTTTGTCTGCATTCCTTGAGAAAACTTGGGGATTTCATTCTGCTTCATGCACTTTGGCCTAAAGGTAAGAGTTTTTAGATGCGTCTCTCTCTTAAAAACACACACACACACACACACACACACACACAGAGGACTAAAAGGCGTCTGACGGACCAGGGCAAAAGCGCGGCAGTCCCTCTCCAAAGGAGGTCGACAGAAGGAGCCCGGGCGTGTCAGCCGTGATGTCACGAGAGACCCCCTTGCGCCACTTCGCCCTTAAGAGGGAACGACAGGACGGACCCTCGGAGAGGCGCGCGGGGAAAGGGCTGCAAACCCCTCTGCCTCTGCGACGACCCCGGAGATAGGAAGAACGACTCTTCCCCGAAACTAACGTATAGCTGCGCTGCGCTGCCCGGCTTCCTTCGAGGGGCGTGAAGCGTCGTCTGGAAGGGCGGTGGCGTCGAGGCGGGAAGGCGAAGATGGGCGCCCAATCGGAAAGAGTCCCCCCGAGGGAATCGAGGGGCGGGGCTGCGGCGCACCGGCTTCCTTTCTTCGCTGCCTGTCAAAAGGAAAGACAACCTGCAAGGCGCGGGGTGGGGTGTCCGCGTCTCCGACCGCCCTGCCCCTTTTTCCTCCCGTGGCAACCAACCCCTGGTCCAGTTTGGGTTTTTTTTTTCTTCCTGTCTCTCTTGCCGGCGACCTGCGCTCCACTTTTGAGGAGGACGGAACGGCCGTGGACCCTTGACTTTTAGTAAGGAGGTACGTCTCTGGCGCCCCTAAAAAAAGAAAGTGGGTGAAGTATAGGGGAGCCAAAGTTTCACAAGCCAGCTCTGTCCATCTTTTGCCGCAACGCCGGCGAAGAGTTTAGTGGTTTCACTTTAAAGGGTTAAGGGGCTTCTTATTTCACAAGCTGCGAGCCGCAAAAGGATATGCCACCAAACAGTTACTCAGTTTCTAAGAGTCTTGGGGATGCAAGGAAGTTGAAACCGAATCTCTCTAAGCTCAACTTTTGGGTTATACCGCTTGGCTTTGGAGCAATTTTTGAGTGGGACATACCGTGAGGCATAAGTCCAGGGTCCCTAGAATTTGTGTGCTGGCTTGCAACAGCTTGTTCTTCATTTCGCAAGAGAACTTTGGTGTGGGTATTTGAGAGAGAGAGAAAATGTTTCCCCCCAAAATTATGGAAGATGTTTTAAGACCTGAAGAGATAATGCCAAGATAGATAGGCAAAAGGAGAGAGAAATAGTGTAGGTAGAAGAAGCCTAACCAAGTAGATAATGCAGCCCAAATTGATCACTGACTGGACACTGGTTTCCTTCAGACTGAGAGATTATTTGATTAGGTTTTCCATACCTGGCTGTTTTGGGAGGTATTAATATTGACATATATCCAAGTATCAATATGTAGAGCTTTGTACAAAATTAAAATAGTTTGCCCCACTTCCCATTTCTTTTACCCTCTGAAAGAAAAGTTGAGAAATGGTGCTTTCTAATAAAGCTCGGAAATACAGCTGAACTCTGGAGAAGTTGATACTTAAACTCTGGTAGCAGTTTATGTAAGCGTAAATGTGGAAATTGAATTTCTGGAATGTTGTTGGAACAAATGTATATGCCTTAATATTGAGAGATTACTAGTGGATTTCTTCCACTGCTGCCTTTTCCTGACACACACAGAGGTTTTGTTGCTGTGAAGTAAAAGTCACGATATACTGGGGAAAAGCATTCTTTGTTTGATAATTTACGTAAACCCAGCAAAGCTCACCAGCTGGAGACAAATGAGAGTTCATTTGTTTTTGAAGAGGTGAAATGTTTTCAGAGAGCGTCACTGCTAAAGGCAAGAATATATTTTGCATTGTTTCCCTATCTGAGAGAAGCAAGAAAGGAAGAAAGAAAGTTACAGTGTAGATTATATCACAGGAAGTTAAACATCTCTACAGCTCTTTTAACTGGACAGTCTTGGTGGTGTTGACTTCCCGACTTTGGTGTGACTTGCAAGCATGTGAAGTGACTTGTGTTTTGCACTGGGACTGGGTGGGATGGGGCAGGGTTGGGAGAGCAATGTGCTTGATGAGAATTTGGAATAGAGCAATGCTGGGAAGGGAAGAGCCAAGGAAGCCTTTAGAACACATAGTAGAGTCAGGTGTAGAAAACAACTGAAATGATATGAAAGTTATGCATACATTTAGGAACAGAATACTTTTTTAAATGGTGAAGACCCCTTTCAGTCAGACAGATAACTCCTTGAACATATCCACATAATTTTTTGGCAACTGCATGGAAATTATTTCACATTGCCCCTTCACAGTCTAGGGCAGAATGCAGTTTCTCTATAAAAGATTTGTACACACTGAGCTTGCTAAGGATCTGGTTTGATATTTGTTGACTACACTGTCTAGAGAAATAAAAGCTGTTAAATGGTTCAGCTTAGCTGGTTTTCTTGGGCTATGCTTCAAGGATTGTGGACCCCCATCTAAGTTTGTGGATAATGAAGTTTGTGTTCAGCATTGCATTGTCTTGTTTGTCCTTTTCCCTCTGAAATCCTGTCCACTGTTTGTGGTTCTGAAATGGCAGGCAGAGATAATGAAGCAAAGCCAGTTGAAACCTATAATGTGCTTCTGCCAGGGGTGAAATCCAGCAGGTTCTGGCAGGTTTTGGAGAACCGGTAGCGGAAATTTTGAGAACCGGCAAATATCACCTCTGGATGGTCCAAGAGTGGGGTGGGGATGGGGATTTTGCAGTATCCTTCCCCTGCCATGTCCACCAAGCCACGCCCACAGAACCAGTAGTAAAAAAATTTGGATTTCACCACTGGCTTCTGTCTTACCTTACTGTGTTTTGTGGGCTGGTTCAAGGGTTCCTCTCGCACTGTCATCTGCTTCTCTTTGACTACTTCAGTCATTACGGAAGGTTTCATAAAAACGCTGTTGTTTTGCTCAACTCAGAAAACACCTTCTTGAATAGGGTCTTTATTTCCATGATCCAGGGGGTTATAGATGTGACTATAGCACCCGAATGGGTTGTTACCCTTTCAGCCAAATGTTCAGGATCAGCTTCCAAGCTAATGTAAATAAATATTTTATGTAAGTGAGACCACAGCTTGGGTAATTATTTTTTTTCTACAGTAATCCTTTCACCAAGGTGAAATTGGTTCTGGTCTATGAATTAGAATGATGGTTGCACCCATTCCTGTTCCTCTAGATTTCTTTTGGTTCAGATACCAGACAACTGTGAAAGAGGCATGTGTTTCAGGGGCCAAACCAACTTTCCCTTTGCAAAGGGAACCCCCCCCCAAACACACACTTAAGGATTCACTAAGATATTGGTGGAACCACAGGTATCCTTCAAATAGGCTGTGCTTGTACCCTTAAGCCATTCTATCCACAAAGACTTTATATGTCTTTAAAAATACCTTCAGGTCGAGACACTATTTTATTTATTTATATTTCCCCTTTTTATTACTTTTTCAAATAACTCAAGGTAGCAAACATATCTAATAATCTTTCTTCCTCTTATTTTCCCTACAACAACAACCCTGTGAAGTGAGTTGGGGTGAATAGAGAGTAGCTATAAATGATAATTGCTTCTTCCCTTCACTTTTTTTTACTAGAAACTAATTAACCATCGTTATAAAGAGTGATACAAGAGAATGAACTATATTATTTAATTGATAGAACACTGGCTAAATGTATCAATTTGGCTTTTATTGATTTTATTCTTACCTCAGCCAGCTAGCATCCCATATTCTTTTGGGCATCCTCAGTCTTCCCTGAGCTTTGCTGCATCTTCTCCCTTCAGAACCTTTTTTTCCTATTGTTCAACCCTTGGAATTTATCCATAGATTGTGCCATTTTTGACTATACAGGTACCTTAGTTCACTGGTACACAATGTTTACAATGAAGACATGTACCTATAGAGCGCTCACAGTGATCCTACTGGAAGACCTCATTCCATTGTTTCTCCTGGTCATCGTTTGATCACCTTTCCATTGTTTCACCTGGCCATTCTTTATGTATTCATAATGGAATACTTATTTGCTTTGTAGAAGGGTACATACAAAAAAAGAAAAAGAAAACAGATAGGATTTTTGAAGAAGAGGAAATTTCAGTAAGTACAGCTTACTGTGGAGGGAGAACAAAATGTATGCCTTTGATTTCCTCTTTCTATTCAGAATAAAAAGATTGATTTTGCTATATGTTGTGAAAGTACAGCTTTTATGGAACATTTTGGTATTGTTTGGAAAACGCAGGGGTCTCATGTTTAGAAAATGTATTTTTTTTTCACTTTTTCAAGGTCTTTACTGCAGATAGAAACAAAAATAAATTTCAACCTTAGCTGGTTCAAGAAGCAGATCTTTTTCAAAGGAGGATTAATGCTTATTTATCACATGAATTTGATCCCTGACCTTATTGAATAGGAATAAATTTGCATTAAGGTCCTTGTTATAGTGTTTGAATAGGATGGTGCAAAATTATAAAGAGATCTGCAAAAATATTCCGTGACAGCTAAATATGACTGAAGCTCATAGTTCAATTTAGTACACTTCTAATCAGGATCCATTCCCACTGCAAATATATTTCAGTTCAAATCACATCATTTGGCTTAGGGGCACTTTGAGAAGACTCATTAGAGAATAGCCAGATTCTCAGAGAGTGGAAACTCTCCATTGTACAACCTGCCTAGGTTGATAATCTATGTAGTACAAACTGTGCTCATAATTTCTGTTCAGCCTGTGATGTATTGCTTCAAAAGATAAAGATAAAGTTTTCCCCCTGTCCAGTCATTTCCAACTCTATGGGGCAGTGCTTATCTCCATTTCTTCACTGATGGAGCCAGTATTGTCCAAAGAGATTTCTGTGGGCATGTGACCAGCATGACTATATGCCAGGGCACATGGAATGCTGTTGCCTTCCCACCAAAGTGGTACCTATTTATCTAGTTGCATTTGCATGCTTTCAATTTGTGGCCAGGATCCATTTGGACAAAGGAGAACATAATTACTAGCAGTAAGCTTAGAATAACTTGTCAATTGTCTCATGGCTTAGAAAAAAGATAATGCCAGGAGGACAAAATAATTCTTCCTTGGGCAATGTGAATGTGAGCTCAATGAGCTAATGCCCACTTCCTACAGGTGCTTATAGCAGGAATGCTTTTGGATGGGAAAGGACAAAGTGGGGAGAATTAGAAGTCTGTCTAGTCCATGGAGCAATAAACTAGCAAAGTGGCTTCAAGAGAATATCTTTGGCACTTCCCAGGTATCTTAAGCCATGACAAATGGTTGTCCAATCTCTTCTTAAAAACCTCCAGTGTTGGAGCACCCACAAAACTTCATTTCCTCCCAGGTCAAAGATTTCCAGCTGTATCCCTTGGAACCTGATGAAGGAGTTCTAAGATAACACATTCACGATGTCTTTGTTCAGTTGCCATTAAAGGATTGGCAAGAAGGAATCTATATTCTTCTGCTGATACTCCATCTCAACTATGTCTACTCAGCTGTTTAAAAAGGCCTGGGGACCCTCTTTTTTAGATTTTTATCATCCCTATTTTCATACACAACTTAAGGTGGTGAACATACAAATACTCTTTCCTCCCCCTGTTTTTCCTGCAACAAAATAACAACAACAATCCTGTGGGGTGGGGGGTGGGGCTACCAGAGAGTGAATGGCTCAAATTCACCCAGCTAGCTTTCGTGCCTAAAGTGGGACTAGAACTCACCATTTTCTGGTTTATAGGCCTGCACCTTAATCACTACACTGGCTTTTGTGTTTCAGTTTCTGTCATGTTTGTGGACTGTATTTTTGACTGTGCTAAACTGTAGCAAAATGGCTTACACTTTTAGTTTAGCGAGTTATATAAACCCAATCCCTGTGCTTTGTAAGCCAACAGTGATACTTAGTAGTGGTTAGTGGTGGTGAGCCCAACCAGTTGTGTCTTATCCAATACATCTTGATGTAGAGCGTGTCAAATTTTTCCACTTTTAATTTCAAAATATTAGGGGTGCTCAAAAGTTGTGACATGCCTTGGGGGTTGTAAAGATATTTTAATTACTTTAATATAATTTAGATGTGCTTGGTAAATAACTTCATAAATATCATAACTTTTTAACATTTTGTTTGTTTTATTTGTTAATCCAATCATATCTGTTGTTAAAACTATGTAATGGGTCAAGGGATTTCCCCTCCCCCTTAGGTCTGTTGTCAAGATGCAAACCCTACTTTTCTTGTAGGTAGAGGCCACATTAGACAAGCCAGTGAAGTTAATAGAAACCCCATCTAAACTTGCAATGAAGGTTTAAATCCTAGATAAAGCTTGATCTGCCTAAGGTGACTTGATGGACAGCAAAGCCCATTAGGGCATCTTAACCATTGTATAAGAATTGTATAATTGAGTAGAAGAGGAAATTTGAGCCATTTTAATATCATGCATTGTCAGATCCAAATAATATGGCATAAAATATGGCTTGTGTAGAAACAACCAATTGTAGTTTATTCAATAATCCATGTCTAAGTATGACGTGATTCTTGTCATTCTCAGTATTTAATTTCCTTACTGCTGCCTCTAATTCAAGGCCAACTGAAATTTATGGGATTTAAATTAAATGCATAAAACTGGCTCACATTTTAACAATATGATTTAAGTTTCAGAGCTCAGTTTTTGTTCTTCATTAAACGTTTTTGGATTTCATTCACTTTCCTGGGCTTGAGCTACCTGCTTTGTCAAACAACAACTTTGTCAAACAACAACTGCCTCTAACAACTGTTTAGCAATTAGACTGTTGATCAAGGGTATTTGGTTCAATATACATATGTTCATGATGTTCATGTGCTACATTTTTGCTGCTTTTAGTTTGTGAATGATTAACTTTATGTACATGAAACAAAAAGCAAGTGTATTCATCAGCTAGGGTTTCCTTTAAACATTTATACTGGTTCTAGGACTTGGGAAAAGATGCTTTCAATCTTAATTTTCTTTCCTGATGTGACAGATTGCTGTTGGACTGCCTTTCCATCATGCCCACTGAGCTTGCTGTAGCTTATTATGATATTATTCATTTGTTCCTTCAGAGTCTTATCCTGTGTGTCATTTAAAGCCAAGAGATAAAAACTTTATCTTATTACTTTTAAAGGTAGAACAATTGTGAATGCATGGAAAATATATTGGAAAGCTGCTTTTCTTTCTCATTTTCCTTTGGGAGTTTGGTACTAGCATCATTCTTGTACACCTTTTCAGTAGGAATAGCTGAGAATTTCAGGCACTTTAAAAATATGAACAAAAGGTATTTATGACAGATCCTAGAATTTTCAGTCATCACAGCACATTTGAAGTCACACAATTGTGATCCAGGTATTCAGCAACCAGCCTAGATTCTAGCCTAACTGTGGCAGTGTCCTACAGTCATGTGATCATGATTTGTGACCTTCCCTGAAGATTTCCCAAAGAGTCAGTGGGGAGGTTGGCAGGAAGTCTCAAGTTGCAGACACATGAGGGTCTTGCTTAAGGACCTTCATAGTCCTCATTTAATGAAAGCAACCTGATGCCAGAATTACCAATGATAAATGACACAGTCATGTGATATTGCCTTTTACAACCATATCATTTTTTGATGGAAATTCTGGCCCAAATTAGCATAATTAAGCAAGAACTACCTGTACCTTTTTTATGTATACAAAATGTTAAATAAAATTGATTTTAAAAATTAAAGAAAGCAAATAATTATTCTTGAAGAGAAATAGACCTATTTTTCCCACAGTTCTCATATTTATAGTTATAACTATAATATAATCTAAGAAAAAAGTAAAATGTTAGATTTTTGTGACCTTCAATTGAATAACACAACAAAACAAGAATCTAAGTATAGTAATGTAAAAGAGTAAGCTCCTCCAATGTTTGAAATATTTCTGGAGGAAATGCTAGTTTTCTACTGCCTAACAGGGTGTGTTTTCCTGAGAATGGGTGTTACCTTCAACATTTTTGGGGATGTTACATGAAGTCTCTTGCTGTCAGGATTCTGATGATAAAAAACCTGAATCACACACTGTGAGTAGTGTATTTAATCTTACCTGGCAATTTATTAACAAGTCTTTTAAGTCCCGCTATTGGTCAATGATAAGAGAAATTGTGATTTAAAAAAAAATATATTTCAGAGATTTAGAACCTGTCCGACTCCAAAATAACTCTGAGTGATTTACTAATAAAGAAATAATAAAGAAAACAAAAAAGGCAAAATCCTGTGACTAAATAAGCCCACTCTCTCTAACCAAAACATCACCCACAGGGCTAAAAGCTTTATATACAAGTCTTTGTTGTAGTCGGCATGTCTCTGTCTAACTAACCTTGCAGAGGTGGTATAATGATCACATTTGGAAGTCAATTTATCTTGTACATCTTGGAAGAAAGATAGAGGATAAATATAATACCAAATAGTATGCCTAAACAACTGTCAGTGAGGCTTTTTTGATGTTGCATTACTGCTGAGCAAATTAACCCTGTTGAATGCATAGATCCCAAGGGGGCCGGTTAGACAGAAAAGTGAGTGTGTGTTATATGCAAGAGGATAGTTGTTCTAGATATGAAAGACCACCTATTTCTAGCTTTAACAAATTATAAGGAATAGAAATTCAGGCGTAAATCTCAGTAGTTATAATTTAGACTGACTCTTTGAGCAAGGAAAGAAACCTCTCCCTGAACTGAAGAATACAGTACAAAGGTAGAAATTCTTGAGGAAATTGACAAAGGATTGTCCCAAATATGTTGCCAAAGTAGATTTAGTGTTGCAGTCAAGGAACAGTTTCCTTAATAGTGAAGGAAATCAGTTATCCTGAAAGAATGTCAATGCTAGGTCCTAGTTAATCTTTAGTGGGGAAATGCATCTATTTGGAATAATTAAGTGGACTTTTCACAAGCCTTTGTAGTAATATGCCTCTATTAAGAGTCCATTAAGGGTGTTGAATAATCAGATGAAAGGGGCAAAGTCTTGTCAGGGATTAAAAGGGCTTTTAAACTGTAAGTACTATGGCTAAATTCAGAATCATGCAGGCAGTGGTTTTCCCTGTGATGCTCTATGGAAGCAAAAGTTGGACTTAAAAGAAGCAGGATAGAAAGAATATTAACACTTTTGAACTCTGATATATGAGAAGATTCCTGAGAATACGATGAATAACCAAGAGAATGAATAAATGGATCATTGAGGCAAAAATTACCATCTTCAAATTATCATATCTTGGACACCTAGCTCCCTAGAGAAGATTATAATATAGACAGAGGTGCAAGGAAAGAGAAAAACAGGATAACTAGCAAAAAAATAGATGTGTTCAATTACAGCAGTGATGGGTGAACAGTTGGAAGACCTAAAGGACCATGTTAGGAACAAATCATCTTTGTAAAATATCTATTTATGTGATCGCTAAGACTCAACACTGACTTGATGGCACATAAACAATCAATCAACATAGTTAAACAAAATAACAAAGTAAAGAAGAAGTTGCTTATAGTTTAGAATAATAGCAGTCCCCAGCCTGGAAATCAAACAGTGCTAACAGAGTTCTGGACATGGAGTTTCTTGGTTTAAGATATTTTACCTGGAGATTCCTAAATGATAGTCCTGCAACCTCATCTTGATGGAAATACAGCATGAATTCTGTTGAGTCTCTGAGAGTCTTACCCACTCAGATCTGGACTAATCCCTGCAATTTTTTAGAGGAGTAACTGGGGATCTCTGCCATTCCAAGAGAGAAGCTGATAATGCAGTTTCTTAGTAGCAGACCATGCTCTTTAGAAAACCTGGAGACTTGCAGTAAGTAATGCCTCTAAAGAAAGAGTTGTTCTACAGGGAATAGATTATACTAGGGTTTTTCTGGGGACAGTCAGATGATATAGAGCATTGATTATTACTGAGTCCTTGTCAGAGTGGGTGGTCAACAAATAATTGTATACATACATACATACATACATACATACATACATACATACATACATACTCTGTTTCCCAAAAATAAGACATATCCAGAAAATAAGACCTAGCCTGTTTTTACACTTGTACCTAATATAATCCCTACCCCCAAAATAAGCCCTACTTAAGAACCTGTTTAGCCGCCCGCCCATTCCGTTTGGTTGCTCATGGTGCCATGGCCATGAGGTGAGGCGGGGGTGTAAAGCTGCCCCACATGCGCTGCATCAGCTTACCTCACTAGCCAAGCCATCCATGCCCCAATACCTGCCTTGTGACGGCAGCACCGGCAGCCATGTGCAGCAGGAGCCCATGTGGCCACCAGCCTACTACTGCTGCTTGCTGGCGGCGGCAATGGAGCAGGAGGCTGAGCTGTGTTCTGGGGCCGCGGCCACGAGACGAGGCAGGCGTGGGTGGCTTGGCTTCTGGGGCCCTGGTAAGCCAGTGTGGGGTGCGTGGGGCAGCTCCCCCCCCCCCCTCGCAGCGGCAGCACTAGCATGCTGCGTAGCCTCCTTCACTGCAAGCAAGCAGAAATGGGCCTCCTGTACATGGGGAAAAAAGACACTTCCCAAAAATAAGCCTTAGTGTTTATTTGGGGGCACAAAACAAAATAAGACCGGTCTTATTTTCGGGGAAACATGGGTGCATGCATGCATACATACATATCTATATATACATACATCTCCAGCTCTCAAAAAGTGCTAGTGGTGGTGATTAATTTGTTTTTAGTAAAACGTGACTTTCTTCTGATTTTAGGTCATTTTAGACATGCTGCAAGAAGTAACTTTCTTTACTAGAAGAATACTATAGGATCAGGATTTGTGGTTTTGATGACCAGATAGAAGGCATTATCGAAAAAAGAGTCATGATGTAATGTTAGGAAGAGAGATCAATTTATAATTATAACTGCTGTAAAGAAGATTGAAAGTCACTTCTTTTTTCTTTCTTCTCTATTTTTCTGCTATTTTTTTCCTCAATGCATTTTTAGCCTCTCTTTCATTTTTTTTTCTTTTGTTCTTTTTTGCTCTGTTTTAGTTTATTTTAGTTTATTCTTCTGTTTAAAATTCTGTATAAATGGTACTATAGGATCTGATTAGCTTCTCTCTGTTCTTTTTTCTAGAATGTACATTGTGTGTGTGTGTGTGTATACATGATTTGTGCAGTTATCATACTCTGTAGAATTACAGGAGTGTGTGTGGTTCATGTGCAGTATGGAGGGAAGAGTAAATTTTGGCAAGAAGGTGTGGGTGACAAAGTTTAATAGCTGGGTGGCTATATGTTTTATGTAATGAAATAAATTCACCTTGAATATTTATTTATTTATTTTTATTTTATTTGTCAATTATATATAAGATAACAGGTAAAAGTATAAACATAATTTGGATACATGAAAAGAGTAAGTAAAAAAGTAATATTAGGATAGGGACAGTAGGCACGCGGGTGCACTTATGCACTCCCCCTACAGACCTCTTAGGAATGGGGTGAGGTCAACAGTAGACAGTTTAAGCTTAAAGTTTTGGGGGTTTGGGGAAGAAACTACAGAGTCAGGTAGTGATACGAAATTTGACTTCTCAGAATCTTGTTTCTCCAGCCTATGAGATTTAATTTCTGAACTTTATTATGTTTATGTTCATTAAGAACAACACTGAGTATTGCAGGTAGCACAATTGCAGACAGTCTTACAAATAAATGTCTCTCTTTTAAGTTGTTAAGTTAAGTTGTTCTGTGACAATTTATAGCAGCATTTGAACATTACAGGTTTTGTTGGTTTTGACATCAAGGCATGAAAAATTAACTGGTAGTCATTTCCCTATAGACTAAAAAGTAGGATCTTCTTCCTCTTTGCCCAGGCTAGTTCAATTTCTCTTTAACCACAAAGCTATATTCAGCAAGAGGAGTTGACCATATAAAGCATTTCTGGATATATAGTTTATTACCTATATGGAGTTGAACATTTATTTGTCTCAACTACATTTTTCAAGATGTCAGCCTCAATAACATGACCAGGTTATCATTTGAATCGTAAAGCATTCTGCCTCCAATTTTTTATACTTAATACTGCTTTGGTATAAAACCTCTAAAATTTTCCCAGATAGTGTGGCCATGGAAGGATAATGGGGACTGCTGTCACAAAACAAAATTCTGAACTACAATTTTCATGGTACAAAATCTCTGCTAAAATACAGCTTAGTTTCTGAGGAAGTAAACAATTGAAACCTCATGAGTTTCTTTAGAAAAGGTAGATATTTTTTAAAAAAAACCTTTTTCCCATAGATAGAGTTACTCTTATAGGTTGTCCTCGACTTACCACAATTGAGCCCAGCATTTCTGTGTTGTAAATAGTAAAATAATTATGCTATGTAATACCTTCTATCACAAATGGGAAACATTTGTTAATTTCCCCCATTTTATGACCTTTCTTGCCACAGTTGTTAAGTGAATCATTGCTGTTGATACATTAGTAACATGGTTGTTAAGTGAATCTGGCTTCCCCGTTGTATTTGCTTGACAAAAGGTTGTGAAAGGAGATCATATGACCTTGCAACGCAGCAACAGTCATAAATATGAACCTGTTGCCAAGCAGGTTTTCTTTAGGACTTGGCTTTGGACTCTCTTATACTATTCCATCCTGGACTTAAGAGCTCATATTCATTGGACCGAATTAAGATCTTGGTCCGGATATTGACCAGGAGATACCATCATGATTGTCCATTGTTTGTATTATTATATGCCCGTCCTTAAATGAGAACTAATTTTATATTACCATTTTAGCCAATTTTGAGATGGAGCCATCGTTTCGCCGATTTTTATTATGCGGTATTCCTCAATTGAACTCTTGCGCCTGCGAGGTGCCCCCGCCTTGCAGGAATGGCCCCCTACATTATCGAGGGCTGGCCTCAATGACAGGTCTTGGGACCCACAGAGGTGGCATGCGCGTAGAAAGAACCTGTGGGGATTTTTAGATAGGGAATTTTTAAGAGGAGGGAGGGTAAGGGCGGGTGCTGGGGGTAACCCGCCGAGGGAGGGGCCAGTCAGTGTGCGTGCTCGTGGCGGGATTTTAATAGGTCCGAAGGTTCTGGGGGAGGGTGATGTTCCTGATGATGAGGGTGGTTCCATCTGTTTGGTTAGTGGGAGAGGCAGATATGGCGGAAGTGAGGGGCCATATCGATCTTTGGGGGCGTGTGCTCGCTGTTTAAAAGCGATCAAACGCCCCAGCCCCTCAGACTTTTCCCGTTCCCCGGGGGGCCAAGATCCTCAGAGCTTGGGCCTCCGGTTGATGCTGTGCAATGCACGGTCCGTGGTCAATAAAGCCCCCCTGCTTTGCGATCTTATGCAGGAGGGATCCGCAGACCTTATGGGCATTACGGAGACCTGGTTGGGCACAGAAGGGGGAACTCCCCTTGTCGAAATGTGCCTACCGGGTTTCCGAGCATTCCATCAACCGAGGGCCCAAGGTAGGGGTGGGGGGTGGCGGTTGTTATAAAAGAGAGTCTAGAACCGAGGGAGACCACTGTACTTCAGATAGCCGGTTGTGAATCCCTCTTTGTGAAATGGGGTCATAGGGTGCAGGCACCCCGGCAAGCACCTCCAGCAGCTCGGGCAGGGCTGTAGTCACATAGCAAGGAGTCAGGTGGTGAGGCCCCTCCTCAAGAAGCCCTCCCTGGACCCGGCTGTTTTAGGAAATTATCGTCCTGTCTCCAATCTTCGCTTTGTGGCGAAGGTTGTTGAGAGTGTGGTGGCACGTCAATTACCCCAATACCTAGATGAATCTGTCTGTCTAGACCCGTTCCAGTCTGGCTTCCGACCCAGGTACAGTATGGAGACGGCTTTGGTTGCGTTGGTGGATGATCTCTGGAAGGCCAGGGACAGGGGTTGTTCCTCTGCCCTGGTCCTATTAGATCTCTCAGCGGCTTTTGATACCATCGACCATGGTATCCTGCTGCACCGGTTAGGGAGTTTGGGAGTGGGAGGCACCATTTACCGGTGGTTCTCCTCCTATCTCTCTGACCGGTCGCAGACGGTGTTGGCAGGAGGGCAGAGATCGACCGCGAGGCCCCTCACATGTGGGGTGCCGCAGGGGTCGATTCTCTCGCCTCTCCTATTCAACATCTATATGAAGCCGCTGGGTGAGATCATCAATGGCTTTGGGGTGAGGTACCAACTGTACGCTGACGATACGCAGCTGTACTTTTCCACCCCAGGCCATCCCAACGGCCATCAAGTGCTGTCCCGTGTTTGGAAGCTGTACGGGTCTGATGGGGAGAAACAGGCTCAAACTCAATCCTCCAAGACGGAGTGGCTGTGGATGCGGCACCCGGCATAGTCAGCTGCAGCCGCTGCTGACTGTTGGGGCGAATCATTGGCCCCAGTGGAAAGGGTGCGCAACTTGGGCGCCCTCCTGATGGACGGTTGTCTTCAAGATCATTTGACGACCGCCGCCAGGAGGGCTTTTTACCAGGTTCGCCTGGTCCGCCAGTTGCGCCTTCCTTGACCGGGATGCCTTATGCACGGTCACCATGCTCTGGTTACCTCTCGCTTGACTACTGTAATGCTCTCTACATGGGGCTCCCTTGAAGAGTACCCGGAGGCTCCAGTTGGTTCAGAATGCAGCTGCGGTGATAGTGGGAGCCACACGCTGCTCCCATGTAACACCTCTCCGCGCAGTCTGCACTGGCTACCTGTGGTCTTTCGGTGCACTTCAAGGTGTTGGTGACTACCTTTAAAGCGCCCATGGCTTAGGGCCAGGGTACTTACGGGACCGCCTGCTGTTACCGAATACCTCCCACCGACCTGTACGCCGCACAGAGAGGGACTCCTTAGGGTGCCGTCCGCCAAGCAATGTCGGCTGGCGGCCCCAGGGGAGGGCCTTCTGTGGGGGCTCCCACCCTTTGGAACGAACTTCCCTGACTTCGGCAACTGCCGGACCTTCGGACTTTCCGCCGAGAGCTGAAGACCTATTTGTTTGTTTGCGCAGGACTGGCATAGGATTTTAATAGGATTTTAATTAGTTTTAATGTTTTAACATTCTATAATTCGGGGTTTTATTTTAAATGTTTTAATTCGGCCATTTGTATAATAAGTTTTTTAATTATGGTTTTATGTGTAAATTGCTGTTGTTTTTATTATGGCTGTAAACCGCCCTGAGTCCTTCGGGAGAAGGGCGGTATAAAAATTTAATAAATAAAATAAAATAAATAAATCTGAATTTTGATCAGATGATCATGGGCAGGCTGCAAAGGTCATAACTGTGAAAAATGGTCATAAATCACATTTTTCAGTGCCATTAAACAATCATTAAACAAACTGTTATAAGTTGAAGACTATCTGTAATAAGATTTGTTTGGCATGCTTTGCATAAACTACAATTAGCTTCCTTTTCCTAAACAGTGCCATGATTTACAGATTCTGCTATGTCAAACATACAGTGGCTTGGTATGATATATGTAGCCAGTCACAGTCTGGCAGATGTGTGGGTATAAGTTGCCTACATAGTCAATTATTCCTCAAAGGTGTCTTGTTCCTGACTTGTAATGGAAGATGGGCAAACCTAGCATTTGACCTTGCATTTAGTCATTGTACCAGTGGTGGGTTTCAAATTTTTTTACTACCAGTTCTGTGGGTGTGGCTTGGTGGGTGTGGCATGGCATGGTTGGCATCACTTGGTGGGTGTGGCAGGGGAAGGATACTGTAAAATCCCCATTTCCTCCCAATCAGCTGGGAATTGAGAGACAGAATAGATGAGGGCGAGGCCAGTCAGAATTTTTACTACTGGTTCTCTGAACTACTCAAAATTTCCACTACCGGTTCTCCAGTACTGGTCAGAACCTGCTGAAAGCCACCTCTGCATTGTATATACCTTCTGTGTGGATACTCTCACTACCGCAGACTGGCCATTATGCTCTTGAGGGTATAGCAAGAAAGCAAAGGTAAGATTATAATGCAGAGACAATAGACTTTTAGAAAATTATTGCAAACAGATTTTTCATTATAGTATGCAGAAATTTGAGTTAAGGCATCAGGTTTAGAGTGTAAGATCTAGTTTTGTTAGATACAAATCCAGCTGGGTGACCTTGGGCCAGTCACTTTTTCTCAACCTTAGGAAGCAGGAAATGGCAAATCACTTCTGGAAAACCTTGCCAAAAATACCTGCAGGGACTTGTTCAGATAATATCTGAGAATTGGACATGGGTGAATGGAAGGGAAAAGGGAGAATTTTATGCTCTCTTCCAATGTATGGTGTTCTATTTTCAAATTCAAGTAGAAATAATACATGTCAAAAGGATGATTGTAGCTGTCTTTGTCCTTACTGTATGAAGTAGAACGTTTAGTCCTCTAAGCCATTCTAGACATTTTTAACAATACCTACCTTTAAATTGTAAATTGCAAGTTGTCATTCACCAATAATCAAGCAATTATTCATTATCTAACCTATGATCAAACAGTACAAAAGGTTGAGCTCTGGAGGAGGTTCTCTTCTGCCTCTAGATAATTTCTGATCACCTCCCATTAGATTGTGGGTTGGCCGCCTCTTTTTTTTTTTTTTACTTTGCTTAGCCTGGAGGCTGTGATAAGGGACAGTGAGGCGCCAGCCTTTCCTACTTGCTTGATAGGGGCAGGGAGAAGAATTTTGTATGGTGCAAATATTAGAGAAGCTGGCTGGGGAAGAGGAAAAAGGAACATGTAGGTACTTATGCACTTTTTAATCTGTGAAGAAGTGGCCCTTGGACAGCAAAACCATAACAATGTCTTAGGAGTAAAATCTTCATGTAGTATATAGCTCTATGTGCGCATTTGTGACAGTGATCTTTTGATGTGAGAACAGAAGTGTGGAGACCTTGTCCTTAGTCCTATTTGAGAAAGGTTTATTTTTTAAAAATTGATTGATTTGTCAAACATGTATAAGATAACAGATAAAAGTATAAACATGATTATGAATATAGTATAAGGATACAAATAAATGGGAACATTAGGACAGGGACGGTAGGCACCCTGGTGCGTTATGCAAGCTCCTTACAGAACTCTTAGGAATGGGGTGAGGTCAACAGTAGATAGTCTAAGGTTAAAGTTATGAGGGGTTGAGGATGTAGCAACAGAGTCAGGTAGTGCATTTCAGGCATTGACCACTCTGTTGCTGAGGATGTATTTTCTGCAATCGAGTTTGGAGTGGTTTACCTTAAGTTTGTATCTATTGTGTGCTCTTGTATTATTGTGGTTGAAGCTGAAGTAGTCATTGACAGGTAGGATGATGTAGCAAATAATTTTGTGTACTTAGGTCAGACCGAAGGCGGCGTTAAAGCCCAAAGTTTAGTGGATACCTCTTTCTAAAGAGCCCCGTAGCACTTTGTGGCTAAACCCTGCTGCTGACAACAGTTGTGAGGCTGCAAGCCCTTTGTTGTTTGAAGCTAAATATCAAGTTTTCATATTTCTGACCCAAAGGGCAGTGGATGTCTGGTCCAAGCCATGATAACATCAAATGCATCATGATTTCATTATACACACAAAGCAAAAAAGTTGTTTCATCTGCATGACGATTTCATGACGCATTAGATCTCTCTTGCTCTCTACTGTGGAAATCAATGCAGAGGGAAAGCATTTTCAAATTAAGACCCTGGTTCAGGGTAGATGATGCATCCGTCAGTTTTCAACCCCTTTCCCACGTCTGAACACCATATTCTAAATCAGAGGTCTTCAAACGTGGCAGCTTTAAGACTTGTGGTTAAAGCATAGTTGGCTGGAGAATTCTGGGAGTTGAAGTCCACAAGTCTTAAAGCTGCCAAGTTTGAAAACCTCTGTTCTAAATCATAGCTGAGGAAACCAAGAGTACTCCAGTGAGTCTTTCCACACATAATGCTTTAAGGAGGAGGACGACGTGAAGGAGAAAAAGAAGGTTCAACATTTTAAAGAAATGCTTGTAATCCTCACGTACACCATATACGCTCTGTCGTATTTACCAGTAGCAAAATGAATGTATGCTCCCAAGGACAGACATGAGAATGACATATGATATAACTTAGTACCGTGAGCTGGTACAGGTGCCTAGGCATTAATGTGTGAAAATATGAAATGTCAGTATATCATGATGTTTCTAGTCCTGTCTGCAGAATTGATACAGATTTCCACAATTCAGTTTCTTATGTTGCTTCATCCATTTCCTTCCTGCGGGAAGGGAGGAGACTCAAGGGAGGAGGCATAAATCGTGCGCTCTGTTGCACATGATAGCTAGATGTGGTCAAGGATCAGTTTCTGCTTTCTCCTACAGATGATTCTTCCGAGCCATACGGTCTTCATTTGGAAGAGGTTTCTCTCTTGAGAAATACATCTGCCTCCCATATTCTTTCCAAGAGCATTTTATGGAGAACAAAACTGATCCCGGTGCCGAGAAGACTAGGTAGGTCAGAGATCGGTATGCCCTGCTCTTCATTTTTGGTTGTTGCACAGCCTAAAAATAAGTTTGACATAGGTACATGTTTTGGAAAATTATCCAATTTTGAAAATAAATGTAGTGAGGGATCAGGGGTTCCATGAGGTTGAAAATAACTTATATGTGAGTTAAAGTGATTGAAGACTTGAGGGGTAGAGCAGATAATATTATTGAGGCATATCTGACGAGAGTGAAGATGATGGAGTTCTGCTGGGAGGCATTTGAATAGTAAGAGTTGGGAACAGGCTGCCTAATAGGGTAACCTCCAGACACATTGGACTGCAGCTCTGTTGTTTCCAGCTCTTCTCAAACTTCTCTCAAAAAGGGAGCTATTCAAATCAACTGGGAAAAATAACCCAGGAAGCTTCAAGAACTTGTTCACTATTATGTAACATTTTAACTACCCTGAATAAAGCTATTATGAGCCAGTATGGTGCAGAGGTTCAAAGGACCAGGCTAGAAACTGGGAGAGTATGAGTTCTAATCCTGCCTTGGCACAGAGATAGCTGGGTGATCAGGCAAGAACAAGCAAATCCTGAAAATCTTGCTAAGAAAAAGGTGGGGACTTGTCCCTGTAGTCTCCAGGAGCCAACAATAATGTAAAGGCATGGACACACACACACACACACACACACACACACACACTCCCCTACCTTTGCATTTTGGATGACAGAGGAGGAGGAGGAGAGGAGCCAAGATGTTTGCAATAGATCATAGTTTATGATGGACAACGAAGTTGCAAAGAAAAATATCCTGTACTTTTGAGTCTCTTTTTAGCCTGTATTTTTAGAGAGGATTGGCTTTCTGCATTTTAACTTACTTTGTTTTCTTAGTGCTTTCTTTCTTTCTTTTTTAAGCTGACCTTCAACACAATGCAAAAAGGCCAGTTTGCTAGAGAAGGGCTACTCTACTCTATAAGAAGGCCAGTTTGCTAGAGTATAGGTGACTGGTTTCCTTGTCGTTATGTTTCTGCAACACCACCTAGTGTGCTCACGGATTTTCATAGCAAAGGAAATTTGACTCTGAATTTGTGGAATGGAGCAGATCCGGAGGGATGAAACTAGACTTCAGTCCCCTTCCAAATGAGTGAGGGCGTTGGGATGTTTGTTTACTAGCAACAAAGACTCAGTATGAGTGGTTAACATTTTGAGAGGGCTGCAAATTGAGCAGAAATGGCAGAACATTATTTTTAACATTTACCACCACCCACAGTTTAGAGGGAACAGGTTTTTATTAAAAAGAATGTGTGATTAATGATTCACAGGCAAAGATGCAGCTATTAGTTACGCAATACAACATATTTGTATATTTGGGGGATACACACAAAGAATTACATGCAGATGGGCATGTATGAAGCTATCCATATACAACCTATCACAATAACTGAAGGCAAAATGGCTTCCATCTTATTGCATACAGGGTTGAAGAAATGAGTAGTGACGAGCTTGCCATAAAAGATAGGAAAATGCTAGAAGCATAGAAAGCGAGGGGGGTACCTGGAGGTTCGGGACGTGGGTGGGTAGGTGATTGACAGAACGTTGGTTGCCTTAACTTGAGCAGATGGCAGGATGTGGCTCTGAAACTTGCAAGATGCTGGAGACAATGTTTTCCTATTTAGCAATGATCATCTGTATAATATAAATGATGAAACTACACTGGCATGGCTTCTTTGCTTTCATCCTTCTTCCCCTTTCTGGGTTAGTATAAATGTAAGTGATATGTTCCTCAGGGCAATACTGGGGTGGAAAGAGCAAGTGATAAATAGACAAGGTTACAATTACCTCTTTCCTTGCTTGAACCAATATGGAAGGAGGTTAAAAACTTAGGGGAATTAACTCTTCCATTCTTAAGTAAAACCTCTCCAGCCCTTTTTCTCCTGCAGCATTTAAGTTTAGATCAGAGCTTTCATTGGGAGCAGGGATGCTTTTTTGCTGAATTTAAAGGCTTTGTAGTGGTTTGTTCAATCTTGTGAAATTTCAGTTGAAATGGCCAGAAGTTTCCTGCATGCCCCAGCCTTGTCCTGGGTGCGATTGCTAGCCAGTCAGATATTGTTTAGGGAGTGCCTGTGCAAAGAGTAGCTACTGCTGTCATTCTGTCATTGCCTGGACTTCACATAAAACAAAGATATGAAAAACATGGTCAACATTCTTGGGAGGCTGTCAAGAGATGCCTAGAAACTCTACCAATGCTGCTGTCAAAAAGCAATTATACATTCCAGTGCAGAGGCAATTGAGTCGTCTCAGTGTTGGATGAAAGCTTTCAATGGTTACCATAGTTAACTTGGAAATGTATAAATTGTTGAGCATCTTTATTTTAGTTCCAGGGATTTATGTTTGACTAGTTCATCCATTGCACTAAACCATAATGTTACTTATAACTTTTGTTTAGGGTGAGGTATACATTCAATGCCGTGGCTTGTCTGCTATTATTTCTGCCTCAGAGTTAAGTGACCTAAGCATTTGCAGCTTATTTAAAAAAAAAAAACCTGGTTAATGAATGAACTCTGGCTATGTAATGAAATAATAGTTTAGAATGAAGTAGGGGAACAGTCATTCCATTAATCACTCTTTCCCCCCCTTTATCTGCCAGATTAGAAAAGGCAGAGAAACGGAAGGAAAGTGATCCTGATGCCATGGCGTCTCGGAGGTTGGAAACAGCCAAACGTCTGGCTACGTTAATCACAGGCCTGGTGGAGTGCATGTGCTTTGCAGGCGTCATTTTTGGGTGGACATCGCTGGTCTATGTCCTCAAACATCTGACGTACTTCGAGAACTTTTGCAAATCAGCTGCCAATGCAACCATCAATCAAACTCAAGGTATGATCTGAAAAGACAGGAGGGGGAAAGTATTTCATCCTTTGTTGAATTTACAAAGGTTAAACTAGCAACTAGTTTCATCCAGCCATATGGTAGGAACCTGCTACTTGTAACTCTCTCAAACCAATTTCATCACCCTGAACTAGGCCCTGTCAATTGCTTGAACCTTTAAAAAACATTCCACCAGTGCAAAAACTGAAGATGGCTATCAACCCTATGGCCCATCCCAATTTGTGGTGTGTGGGCTTAAATCCTGCTTGATGCTTATTAAAGTCTTCTCACTGAATTTAATAAAAGCAACCGTTAGCTTAGTGGTGCCATCATGAAAGGTAAAAGGGTTTTGAATATGAAACTTTCAAGTCTCCTTGCATCTCTTATTCCAGAAGAGAACGGCTATTAAAAATACGGAGTTGATGGTGCTGAACAGGGAAACCTGGAGAAAGAAAAGCTAAATGTATCAGTATGGAAGATAAGACGTAGTAAACATCTGCTTGTGGTTTTATGTGGCTTTAGGGATTACACTTAAATTTCCTCACTAATTTACAGACTGCACTGCTCAGGATGAACAGTACTCTCTCATCTTCACCATTTGCTCCTTCATGAACAACTTAATGACCTTCCCTACTGGCTACATCTTTGACCGCTTTGGCACCACAGTAGCCCGTCTGCTCGCCATGTAAGTGTTGGATACACAACTCACTCACTTCCTGACTTTTTTTTCTCAGAGATACCTGATGGCGGAGAACCAAAGTGGAATTTCAGGAGCATCTTTGTCTTTAATAATTGCATAATAAGAACTTGGCAGATTCTTTGATCAGATGAGAACCTGCTGAATTCCTTCCTGTCCTGCAACACTTAATCCCCATGTCTGAAAGCTTTTCTTTTGATAGAGAGAGCTTAGGCCAAAGAAACACAGCTCTGAGACTGTCAACAATTGTCATATGCTTGCATGTGTGTGGTTCTTAGAGCAGCTCCAGTTTCCTTCTCTCAATTTGCTGATGTGATAATAATAATAATAAATAAAGGTTTCTACCATTTTCAGGCTCATGTATTTTCAAGTGGGAAATGCTGGAAGTACATGAGCCATGGTGGCACAGTGGTTAGAATGCAGTATTGCAGGCTACTTCTGCTGACTGCCGGCTGCCAGCAGTTTGTCAATTCGAGTCTCACCCAGCTCAGGGTTGACTCATCCTTCCAAGGTTGGTAAAATGAGGACCCAGACTGTTGGGGGCAATAGGCTGACTCTGTAAACCACTTAGAGAGGGTTGTAAAGCACTGTGAAGCAGTATATACCATAAGTTTAAGTGCTATTGCTAATTACAGCATCAAGGGCCGGTGAATGGCGCAGGCTGGTAAGGCCTGTTATTAAGAACAGCCTGTTATTAAGAACACAAAGCCTGCAATTACTGCAGGTTCGAGCCCGGCCCAAGGTTGACTCAGCCTTCCATCCTTTATAAGGTAGGTAAAATGAGGACCCAGATTGTTGGGGGGGCAATAAGTTGACTTTGTAAAAAATATACAAATAGAATGAGACTATTGCCTTATACACTGTAAGCCGCCCTGAGTCTTCGGAGAAGGGCGGGGTATAAATGTAAACAAAAAAAAAATAAAAAATTATACAGCATGCTTAACAGTGTTAACTTGATTTCTAAATCTACAAAACTCCTAACCTTCTCTACATGTGTAATGTGGCTTCTTGTATTATCACCCCATGATTATGGTCTCCTCCCCTACCCCATATAAAATTTTGGGAACATTATTTTGCTTCCAAAATGTTGCCCATTAAAAGTGCCTCAAAAAAATCTTCAGTCTCTGCAGCCTGATTCAGCAATGCAAATGGGCTGGAAAGTGTTGAATGCTGGCATGTTTTCCCATGAGAATCAGGGCCTCCTCTCCAAGGACATTTGAGCTGGATCTGTAGTTGTAGCAAATGACTTGGGGGAGAGCTCAGGTATCCATGTGGATTGGGATGAAATCTAATTTTTTTTGCTACCGGTTCTGTGGGCGTGGCTTGATGGGCGTGGCTTGGTGGTGGGGATCATATGACTGGGTGGGCATGGCTATGTGACTGGGGGATCAAAAGACAGAAACTCACGAGCAATGTCCTGCTGGAGCAGGGTTGGACTAGATAACCTCCAGGTCCCTTCCAGCCCTGGATTATCCTCTGAAGCTGCGTTTAGTGCCAAGTTTGTATTCCTTCTTCCTCTCCTCCTTCCTTCCTTCTCTTCTTTCTCTCTCTCTCTCTCTCTCTCTCTCAAAAACGAACCCCCCCCACACACACCCCGTTTTTCCTCCCAGCAGGCTTCCCTGATAGCCAAACCAAAAAATGGGGGAGGGGAGTCCGTTTTTCCTCCCAGCAGGCTTCAGGGAAGCTTCAGGGAAGCCTGCTGGGAGGAAAAATGGACTCCTGCCCCCCATTTTTTGGCTAGCACCCAACTGAGCTGCACGATCATCAGAGGCTTTTTTTTTTACTTTTAAAGGCATTTTTTTGGCCAAAGAAAAAATGCTTTTAAAAGTAAAAAAAAAACACCTCTGATGATCGCGCGGCTCAGCTTGGCATTGGAGGGGGGGGGGTGGCAGGGATTTTTGCTACCGGTTCTCTGAACCACCCACTGCCATCGCTATCGGATCGGGTGGATGGATTGTACCCTGGATTGCACCCTTCAGTTTGTGCATGGAGGGCATCATTTTTTTTTGCATGGCTTCTTTGCACAAGATCACTCTGCAAATAGTGAAGTGGAACGTTGTGGAGAGATGCTCTAGCCCACTTCTTTTCATATTAAAATGGGAAGCATTTGTTAATGCAAGACACATTAAAATTTCCCCACAATCTGAAACAGTTAATCTATGCTTGCTGTATGCATGGAGCAGGCTTCGGTGATGGAAGAGATAAAGTTCCTTCCGCTCAGCATATGGTAACAGAAGGGAACTATGATGATCAGAAATTCTCTGCTATACATATATAAAAATGTGTTCTCGTTCTCGTTCTCTCTCTCTCTCTCTGTGTTTCTCTCCCTCCCTCCCTGTCCCCCCTCCCTCCTTTCCAGTCTATCAGAACTGCCAGACAGCTGAAATGATAAATGCCTATTATCTCTGACAACCCAGGCGGCTTTCATAAGCCCAGAGAATTCTCTTTTCTTGACATAATACTCATCTCCTCATACTTTAATGCAGGGGTCTCCAACCTTGGTCCCTTTAAGACTTGTGGACTTTAACTCCCAGCTTTGCTGGCTGAGGGACTCTGGGAGTTGAAGTCCACAAGCCTTAAAGGGACCAAGGTTGGAGACCCCTGCTTTAATGCATAGTTTTCCACTATAGTGGAGGTAGTGGAGAGCTGCACCCTAAGGAAGTAGAATAGGAATTACACTATCCCCTCTCCCCCGCCCCCCAGTGATGTGTCTAAAGTATAAATTCTGTATTCATCATATCCATCTACCAAATGGAATTGGATATTCAAAGATAAATGTTTTTGCTTTTGTTAGTACGTTTGGCAAAATTCAATTGTTAGATAAAAACTCGTGTAGGAAAAGGAAACCATAGAAATGTGAAACAATTGTATAGAAATTATTAAGCAAAAGATAGAAGAATGGAGAACTCCAGGATTGATTGATCCACATGGAACTATGAAGTATCCTTCTGGTGCTTATATTCTATTTTAGTCTTCGGTCCTAGCCTTTTTTTTTTTTTTGCTGGACCTTTTTTCCCCCATTTCCTGTGAAGACTTTAACTTTTGAGGAGAGAAGATTGAACCAAAATAGGAATTACATTTCTGTTTTTTCTTTTGCTAGCTATTAGTGTTGTTTTTTGATGTTTACTCAGCAGCTGGTATATGGACTGATTACCTTTTCCTTTTACTGTGAATATATTTTAATATATTTTAATATGTTTAGCTTCTTTTATTAACCTTAATTATTATTATTATTTCTTACATGGTATCAGCTCTGCTGTTCCTGGCTACCTGCCTTTGTGACCTATCCTCTTTCCATTTTCTGTCAATACTTTTTATGTTTAGATTTTCACTAAACTGTGTTGGGTAGCTACACTGATTTCTTCTTGTATATATCATTTTCCCCCTTCATTGCAATTATTTATTTTTAGTTATCTCTTAGGCATTTCTATTCATCCTGAACAACTTTTTAAATAGTTGTCATGTTGTGGCATCTTATTTCTTATGGCTTTGAGTTTATTCAAATCAATCTTTTTTGAAATTCAAATAGAAGTTTGATTCAACAGTTAAATTTCCTTCAAAAGTCAAGAACTCCCAAGAGTACAAAATTTCCCCCATGCAGCTACATAATAATTCCATTTCTTCAGCTAATTCCCCTCTATCTATTAGTATCAAACCAAATGGAAATTCACTGCCACAAAAATAGAACTCCCCATTTTCTCAGCTAGTTTTAGTGTTACATTAAACACTAAGTGTTGATGGCAGGACTGACTGGGAGAGGAGGTCAGTAGCTGGGAACCTGATCCTGTTGTCTGGTAGCAAAGTGTGTTTATGATCAATTAGGAGTTGTAGTGTGGAGGACTGTTCCATTGTGTGGTGATAAGAGTCAAGATCTTTGAGCCATGTTGATTTGTATCTACAAAGCGTCTCTGAGAGGCTTTCAGTGGTGCCAAACCTCATCTCAAGCTTATGCAGCTGGAAGTCCAAGGGTTCCTGCGTGACTACAAACTAGGAAGCTGATATTTGCTGTGGCTGCACTTTAAGTTCCTTAACTGACTGCAAGTATTAATGGAGTGGGCAAAGTTATGCACCTCATGTGAGTGGACTGATTAACCACATGCAGGAGAGCAAAGCTGAAGAGGCTATTTCACTCCCCCCCCCCCACTTTCTTCCCGGCTGTAGCAGGGCACGTAGCCAATTTTCTGGAGCTGGCAAAGTCTCCTGGAAAATCTCAGCTGCACATGCAAAGCATGGTGAGGAAGACTCTTTCAAGGTCCACACCATTTCATGACCATGGGTCTGCATTCCAATAGTGGGTGAGACCTGAACAAAACAATACAAACATTTGCCTCACATTTAAAGTATCACTAAAAGCCTTTCAGAATAAGAGTTGTTTCAAAGGTAAAAGATGCCAATCCAGTCTTACCAAGGGAGGGCATTTCATGCCTATGGCAGAGAAACAACGCAAATGAGGAAACAGTTTGAATTTTGGACCAGCAATTCCTTTCTGCCAAAAATAGCTGTTTGTAGGCAACTATTTGTTCCCACAAGTAGCTCTATCAGCCAAATGATAGCCTCTTTGATTTCAATGGGAGCATCTAATATATGCTGCGGTGCATTTTCTATTAAAAATAAGCATGGTTGAGAAGTGACTTGCTTTGACTGGCTCACTTTTATAGAACTGTAGGCCAGGCTTCTTTTAACTATAGAAAGGCAAGCACAATTAATGCTGGTCAGGAAGAAGAAATCACCCATGACAATGTAAAGAGACATTGTTTTACTTTCCCTTCTGGCTGCTGGTGCCAAAAGCTTAAAAGAGGTAGGGTAGCAGAGTTAGGTGGGGGGAGTTTAGTTTCGCTATGAAAGAGGCAGCCTTTGTAGCCACCCAGCATTAGCAAAGCATCTGTGAATCAAGTCAAACTGCTTCACTGCCAGTGAATGAAAGATGCAGAAAGCAGCTGGGGGCGGGAGCAGCATACGAAATGGAAAAGGTTACAGTGGATCCTTTTATGGTGCCAAAATTAGCAAAACTCATGTTAGAGACATGAGACCGATACTTTAAAAGTGGAAACTCTCCAGTATTATTACCCTTTTAAAAATTACCCTTTAATGCCCTTTAGAAGTCCTCCCAAGCAGAATGGAATGGCTCCAAACACCAAGCTTAGACTGGCCAGGCTGAGGAAGGTGCTCAGTCAGTTGTAGGCAAAGCTCTCTGCAGATTTCCCACTGGGTAGAATGAAAGAAAATGTTGCCTGTCAGCCAGCAGAATCAAGGCTGGGAGAGAGGCCTGAGGGGTGGAGGCAGAAGATGCCGAGTTCCATCAAATGCATGCAGTCTGAATACAGCCACTTCATTACAGTAGACAATTGGGGATGTAAAGATTGTGCTAAAAGCTTTTTAGAAAAGGAAGGTGGGTGAATAAATCTTTTGGTACTGTTGACTCCATTGCTGATGTTCAAATGGATTAAACAATCCAGCTCAGTCTATAGAAAGAGGAGAGGACAACCTTTCCTTTGGAATTATTTATTGGGAGCAAAGACGTGCTATGGAAGAGTCAAACAAAGGAATACATAGCAGAGTCTAAAGAAGAAAGTATGGAATTCAGGGCATCTGCCTTTCACATAAGTTCATAGAAGCCCAGTGAGAGCTGTGGTCAGCAGGGCACCTCCAGGCCTAAAGCAGCCCACTGATGTTTGTAGCCACCTTTTATAGATAGAAAGACAAAAATCATTAGTTTAGGAGGGGACATCACACTAGCCTGTTGAAATGAATTGGGGTTAGGATGGCAAATAGTGTAGGCTTTCTGTAGAGCAAACATTTGTAAATAGCTTCAATGTGGAAGAGGTCTCAAAATTGTGAGAAAAGAGAGAGGTTTGCTAATCCCCAGCTATCACATCTGATGCTGCTAATTGCAGTAATCAGGCCTGTCGGATTCCATAGATTCCCTGGATGAATGCAGAGGTGCTTGCTTCTGTGTGCTGTTGCTTTTTATCAGTTATATTCTGAAATATAAAGTGTCTTTGACTCATCTTCATAGTGATCTGGCGAGCCGTGCCTTTCGTTATTATTAGGGACTAAAAATAGGGGCTCCAGAAAAGGTCAGAGAACCAAGCAAGTGGCTTTTTCAAGTTCTCAATGAGAATACTGTCACATTTTCAAGTCACTCTTTAACTCTTTCCCTCCATAGTATAGCTCCAATGGGGAAGTAGGAGAGATAAAAAGAGGAAAAATCCTTCTTTACTTCCCCAGCCATTTACTGGATTGCTCAATTTTCCTTGAATCTACTGATTGTATAAGAAATTATTGTGTTCAATCCAGGCATTTCCTCTAATGTCTAAATCTAATTTGCAGACTTATTGTGGTTTCAGTCAATGTTGCAGAAATAGATGAATAATTTTGCCCCTCCTCCCAAACTACTTAACTTCATTGGGTAACTGCAGGAAACATTCTCAATGTGGCAACACTGTAGAATGATGTAATACCAAGAATATATGAAATTAGCTAAATTGGTTATTTTCGTTGCTTGCTCCAAAAGCATTTGAGAATTGAAATTCATCTCAGTCTTTCCTAGTGGTCAGATGTGACTTACCATTCTGAAGATGTGATATTATTAAGTGAAAATAACTATATTTCAAATATGTATTTTTCTCAAAATTTAATTACTGAGCTGTATTGTGGTAGGAATGACACTAAACTGTTGACATGAATATGAACTAGCCAGGTTCATAACAATTTTTTAAAATGTTATGGGTAAAATGTATATAATTGACTGCAGTTTTTATAGCTAGAGCCAGGATGGCAGATTAGTTATTTGGATGACAGCAGGAGCTGGTGGAGAGGATTTAACTCTTTTCTTTCCTCCTATGACCCAAGAGACTCATCACTGTGTGAAGAAATCCATCTAGTGGTAGCAATAAGCAATCTCCACTCAAAGCAAATAGCATTTTCTTCTTAATTAGGGGAGCAAAGGGTAAAACACTCTTGCTATGAATTAATATTGATGGCTGACACTTTTGGTCTTTTATCATGTCTTCATACAAAGTGATATTTAACTTGCATGATGAAGTTTGTATGAAAGAGTTCCTATGTGCTTCTTGTGTTGGCCTGAAGATGACTTACCAACCACTTGTTGAGAACATGAGAACATAATGCTGTGTCCTCAGCCTTGTCTCTGCCCACCATAAAGAAAAGCCTCTGTTTGTCTTTTTTTTTTTTTTTTGCTTGTTGGCAAAAGTGGTGTTTTCCAAATTCTCCTAGCACAAATACATTTCCTGGTATGAATTTCCAGCATATCAATTGACTAGAGTGTACTGTTGCAAGCCAGCCACGCTGTCTCTCCTTCATGGGTGTCTAGTCTTGGGCTGCCTGCTCCCACCAGGAAGGAACTTTCCTACATAAATCCCTTCAAGGTGCATCTTAGACTTACGTGGACTCCTGATACACCTGAAAATGTTTTTGATTTAGAACTCCAGTCTGCCAGTTCCTACATGGGTGAGGCGCATATGTGAAGAAGTTCAAGTGGTATGAGTGAGTTATACAAGAGTTATTGTCTTGTCTCCACCTGTCATCCTATTGTGGCAAATCCCATGTAATTGCTGTGAGATAGTGTTGTTTTGAACACTTTATGGGATTTCATAGGCGCTGCAATCACTTGTGACAGGAGTCACCTTGCAATATTTATTGATTGGGATATTTGGCACCCGGAATGAACTTACTAAAAGTTTGACCAGTTTCCTGTTTCCAACAATTTTCAATTTTCTTTTAATTTACAAGGCTGATATATCTCTGTCCAGAAGAGAAAAAAAGGCCCAGCTGACAAGCAGCTGAAGTTCAATCAGGAGCTCCATTCTATATTTAATCCTCCAGCCCACTAATGTATTGGCTGGGATGTTTTTGGATAAATGTCTATCAGTCTTAGAGAAGATTACTAAGCTGGTTGGCTCTTCTTCCTGTTGCTTGGACTTTCAGGAGGAGAGATCTGATTCCGTGCTGATCATGCTTCAGCTGACATGTAACTGGTGCAGAGCATCTCTAGCTGGGCTTTGTGCTTTGCATTACCTCAGAGCGCCCATCCTAAAGTTCCACTAGCCAAATGAGGCTTCTTGCACTGGGCATGCAGAGATGCTGCTGCTGGCATATCCAGGAGCTGACTGGAAGCATCAGAAGAGGCTCTCAGAGGCAGCCAGAGGCAGCCTCAGCAGTGAAGGAAGCAACTGCTTTGCTTTCAGAAGTGTAGATTGGATGCCGTTTTGTGAATAGTTTCAAAGCCTACTTCATGTGAAACTTCATGATAGCTTGTGCTGATCATATGATATATTACTAAATAGCTGAAAGTAAAATTTAGCCCAAAAAAGTATCTTCTTGCTCACTTCTCCCATTTTAATTTTAATCTTATATTCTCTTCCTCGGTCAGCCTCCTTTCTTTCATTCTCCCTGAGTATTTCCAATATCCTCGATCCAAAATTTCATTTTACTGATACAGCTGGATGACCAGTTGACCTTCTGTCTTCTAATGATGCCCATACTTGCCACAACTGCCTACCTACCTACCTACCTACCTACCAACCTACCTATCTAGGTTCAAGATGGACAGCTGGAGAAGAAAGCCACGGTATCTGGTGGAGATGAAGTGAAAATATGCCACAACCTCATATGCACTCACAGCTCAGGCTCTCCTTTTGTTTTCCAGATCCTCCTACACCACGGGTACTCTCCTCATTGCATTTTCTTCAGCAGGTGAGTGCTTCTGAATGAAGAGCCCACTTGAGCTCACTAAATATGTGTTGGTATGTAGGAAATACTAAAGAAAGTAAGATGAATACTGGTGATGAATCATTGGGAGATGTTGGATAGATGGGGGAGGTTCTCTGCAGTTTGTTTCCTTTTGCTAGCATAGCAAGTTCGCAGCATAAGAAAATGTAGTTTTCAAGAATATACAAGTTTTCAACTTGCCACTGGCTTGGTAGGCTTAAACATATACAAATACATACACACTCCCCCCCACATTCTGTGTAGCAAGCTCTGATTTAGGAACGTAACAACAGCAGAGTTAGTTCTTGAACTACAATCACAATGTGACCAGAACTTCTGTTGCTAAATGAGAGAATTAAGTTGCACCCTATTTAATGACCTTTTTTTGACATGCTGGTTAAAGTGAATTACTGTGATTGTTAAGTGAAGGATGAAATCATTAAGCAAATCCGGCTTCTCCCATTAACTTTCCCTATTGGAAGCCAGCTGGGTATGGCCCAAATGGCATTCACACGATCCTGGAATGTTGTAGCCATCATAAATCCATGCCAGTTGCCAAAGGCCCGAATTCTGATCATGTGACTTCAGAGACTGTGTGACAGGTGTTAAGTGCGAGAGCTGGTAATAAGTCATTTTTTTCAGTGGTATTGCAACTTTGAAAGGTTGCTAAATGAATGGTTGTAAGCCTAGGACTACCTGTAGTTACACAATTTGGGAAACTCAAGATGAATTTTACCGATTCTGAAGTTCAAATTAAGACTGTGAGATACAGACAGCCTTGCATCTTAAAAGTTATATAGAAAGGAAATTCTGTGTTTCCTTTTCTGGTGTTGCCAGGTTTTCTTTCATATAAAGGTAACAACTGCTGTTCTTTTTTTAAATTTTTCTTTAATGCTGTTACTGAAAACCACCAAGATCCTTGTTCTCCTTATTCTATTAATTCATCTTAGCTGAAGGCAATTTAGTGGGTCCAACTATTGATAGTGGACCATAGAGTTAAGGGTAGGGCATGGTACATAGAATGCCTTGGTAATTGGTTATCAATGTAATGTTTAAACAAACCTCTGTTGGCTACATGAGGAGTAATGACTATCCTTTGACTGTTCAAAGTTTGACAAGTTAGATGTGAAGGATATACCATTTCCCAGCTATTCATCGTGCTATTCTCTGAGTTTTATCTTAACGTACATTTATCGTGAAAGGCTACAAGGTGTCTGACTGGATGTGTGGCTCTCTTGAGAAATAATAATAATAATTGACGTGGTGCCAGTTGTCCACAAAAATCATGTGCATTGTCTAGCTCCGGGGTCTCCAACCTTGGTCCCTTTAAGACTCGTGGACTTCAACTCCCAGAGTTCCTCAGTGAGCTTTGCTGGCTGAGGGACTCTGGGAGTTGAAGTCCACAAGTCTTAAAGGGACCAAGGTCGGAGACCCCTGGTCTAGCTCACTTCTGCTCATGCACATCTGGCCAATACCTTTTGCTAATATTTATCAAAAGACAAAGGCAGGGCAAAGACTGTGGGCTTATGCTTTTTATTACTAATTTCTCAGTCTCCCAAACTGGTATAAAATATCTGTTGCTACAGTTTGCTATGCTCCATACTATGTACATTGGGAACTAATACGTTGGAATGGTTGTATGGGCAATATATGAATGGCTTTTCATACACTAGCACAACTGATTATCTAGTTCTGGTCTGTGAATGAATATGGAAGGTGGACAACAAGTATTTTGAATGATAGATTATCTATGTCTTGGTTATGAACATGATAATACAATGATTTTTCTTCTTTCCAGCCACTGCAATAATGCTGTATCCAGCACTGACATTTATCTCTGTTGGTGGGATCCTTTTCATTCTCACAAATATGCAGGTTTGAATTTCTTCCCTTGTGCATCCTACTGGGGCGGGATGCTGGGGAAGGGAACTGTTCAAAAAGAACTTTGGAAGGGGGGGCAGGTATAAGTTCTAACCGCGACAACTTTTACTTGGGTGGGGGGAGATCCCAGAAATATCTGTATTTCCTCTTTTGGGGATATTCAAATCCAGCTGGGAAAAGAGAACTGTGATGTCATTTTCTTACATGTTCAGAATGTATCAGACTAGTCTGGAGAGGAAATCCCAAGAAAAGTGGCCATAGGCATGGAAGAAATCTATTTCACAATTGGCTTGTTCTTCCATAGCAGCTAACTTTTTATGTTCTAGCCTAAGTAGAACTGAGTTCATATACTATGTCCTGCTGCCACAAAAGGGGATTAGCCCTTTTAATTTATTTCTTCAGGTTGGGAATCTGTTTGGAAAACATCGGTCCACCATCATTACTCTCTACAATGGAGCCTTTGATTCTTCCTCAGCTATATTTCTTATCATCAAGGTTGGTGAGAAGGGGTTTTCCATTTGTTACGTTTTTTGCCTCCCATATCAATTTATCTTTAATTTTAAAAAGGCTCCCACTTCTATGTTTGGACTTTACTGCCTTGATGCTGCTTTTGGTAGGTGCCAGATTGCAATCGTAGGCACAGAATTACCTCATTGTCCTTATCTATAGCGCTAAAGCATGATTTTAGATCCATCTAAATTATCAGCACTAAATGAATTAATGACTAATGATAATTGGTTTAAACATTCAAAGAAACAGCCTGCTCCCATGCAAGCCAGGCTGCAACCTTAGGCAGGCTAAGACATAAGGAGAGCACGATGACAATGTGGAAGACCACATTAAGAGAGGAGATAAGCAAGATCGGGGGTGGGTGGGAAATAAACTAGCATAAATACATAATTGAATTGGTTTAACTTTCAGAAATAATTGATCTGGATTTATATGCTTAAAACTAAGACTATAGGTAATACTTTTCCTTCTTGCCTCCAGCAGATTCATTTTCTCATTAAAGGACATGTGCAAGCTGATTTGGAAATACTGTACATTTCTACAGAGTCCATGCATACTCAAGAGCCTTAGTTGCATGCAGACAGCTCCTTTGCTAGTGGGCATTAGAGAAAGGTCATGCATTTGGCCATGAATCTGGGACATTTTCATCCATTAATGCTGTTAACAGCCAATTGATATACCAAAATGATATACCAAAGTCACTCCTGTGCATTCAGTTAGTCCACCTGAGGCAGAGCAGAGGTTACAGCCAAAATGAGACAGTTGCCTGTTTCACCCTTCTTTCAAGGATTGGTATTGGTTCTTCTTCAATGAAAATCCACCTTATGGAACTCTTAACTTTGAGCAAAAGCTTATCAGGGAAATGGGCTCTGCATCCCTTTCTCTTTGCATTTTTTTGGGGATAGAGAGATTTAGATGGATCAGACACAGAAGCTCTGCAGGTAGCTTTGGGCCATGACTGACTCTCAGATTAACCTACTTCATGGGGTTGTTGCAGAGGAAAATAGGAGGGGGGGAATGCTATGTATACCACCTTGAGCTCCTGAAGGAAAGATGGGTTTCAAATAAATTAAACACATGTTTATTTTCCTTTTGGGCTGAGTAGGTGTGGACATCAGGAAGAAAAGTGTAAGGTGGCCTCCTCTCCTTCCTTCCATTTATGGGAGAGTTCTTTGCATTTCAGACACGGAGGAGGGCGGGACTGAGGGAGGCAGTTGCTTGCCATACAAAATCTGGTCCTTATTCTCCATGTAGATCTCAGGAAGGAGCAGGAGAGGCTTGCTGTGGAAAGCCTGATTTCAGCAGGAAGTTGTGCTAGAAGTGAGAGAGAGGACTCTTTGTCCCGTTGCTTCATAACTCAGCTTTCTAAAGCTCTTTTGTGGCTGAACTTTGCTTGTAGAGGAGAATAAGAACTGGAGTTTCTGGGCAATTCCCAGCAGAATGAATAACTAAGGCTGAGAGACCCAAAATAACTGTGCATTCCTAAGAGGTCTGAAAGGGGCGTGCATAAGAGCACCAGCATGCCTACCGTTCCTGTCCTAATGTTCCCTTTGTTTGTATCCAATTCGTATGGTTATTTCATACTTATATATACTGTTGTGTTTGACAAATAAATAAATAAATAAAACAGATTATAGCCCCCATCATCCTCGACTTGCTGGCACTATTAATTGGCTGGGTTCATCCAGTATCTAGAGGAGGTTTAGGATTCAATTTCTTGTAGTCACCCTGATACTGTCTTAGCCTGCTGAAAGGAGACCATTTGTGTATTTGTTTAGGTATAACATGTTGTGTGAATTTTAGTTTTATAAACCCAGGATTTATAAGGTATACACCTAGGATTTAGTGTAGGTATATACTGCACTTTAGATTTGAAACCAAAATTGTATGCCAATGTGGGTGTGGGGATACACTACACCTATCTCCTTAAAGAAACGGTACTTTTTCTTGGGTTTGGCAGCCATTTTTTCCCCTTTTGAATTAGGAAACATGTAAAAAAACACAAAAAAACACCTCTCAAACTACCCAGGAAAACACATGAAATCTCATCATTACTCACATCAATGACCTAGCTTTGCCCTATTGGCATCCTTGCCCCTCTCACTGTGGCAATCGGCCCTTTAGAAATGTTCAGTGGTGGTATCAAGAAATTGCCCAACCATTTCAGAAGCCACCCGCCTCTACTGAGAAGGACCTGTTAATGATCAGAACAGAGCAAGTGGAGAGGGGGAACTGAAGCCTTTCCATCTTCCTTGCTATGTTTCTGCAGGAATTCAGGGATTGGTGCACACGGTAGAAGTGTTAAAATACAGCCAGCTTATCTTGGAATGCGTTGTTTGTCCTCAGCTCCTGTATGAGCAAGGCCTCTCCCTGGGAGCCATGTTCTTCTTCATATCTGCCTGCAGCGTCTGGCACTTAATTCGCACCTTTTTCCTGATGCCCCGATACCATATTCCTTATCCACTGCCCCCAGGCTATACATATGGGTAAGCAGCATTTCTGTCCGATTGGCAGCTGACTCCTCTGTGTGACTTTCCCAAAATCCTAGTCCCCTCTTATATTCCTATCATTTTTCTCCAGTTGCTTCTTCCTTTTTCTAGCTGTTTAACGGCATGCCTGAAATCTTAGTGACCACGGAACGTATTTTTGGGATCTTTAGATCCTCTCAGTTAATCCTATAAAGATGATCCTTCTTTCAGAGTGCTATTTTAGGCACGCACCGTGAAAGCTTGTCCTTGAATTTGTCTAGGGATATGCTTCTCATCTGACTGTCACTGTACCTTTAACAGCAGTTTGGTGTGCAAAAGTAATTTGATGTCTAGAAAAGCTGCACCAGTAGGTTTATTCTTAACATCCAGCTGCTATTTAAAGTAAAAGATGCATCCATGCATTGTTCTGTTAACAATTTTAGATCCATAGCTTTCCTTGTGCCTGCCTATTCATTCTAAGCTTTTTGTTCCTGAGTTGTTACATCACATTTCTGGCTCAGGTGCGACAAAAATAGCAGAAAAATCTGAACTTAACAATAGAGCAGGTATCCTGCACTGGGATGACTCATCTCATTTAAATGAATTAAGTATGCCTGCAGATTGGGTAAGTGTCATTAGCAGGCCAGACCGCTATATGTTTACTTGCAGATATGAACACTTAATTTCATATTTCATGAAATACATCTCATAGTTCTCTAAATTCATTTGGATTGATGAAGCCACTTCTTCTGAGTGAAAATCAGGAGGGAAACAAGGGATGAAGAGATGAATTCTCCACATACTTGTCTCTTCTGTCCTTCCAAGTGCGCCTTTCCTCTCCTCGTTTCAAATAATATTTGCAAAGGTATCCGTGGTCTTCTCACCTTGTTTCTGTTCCTGATTGCTCCAGTAGCTTTACTTCTTGAAAAAGGAGTTGCAGCTAGATCCATCTGCATACCAGATATAGACTGGCTCTGCTGGTATAGTTCATGCATTATGCTGAGCCGCAATAAGTGAGTTAACTCATTATTCTATGCCAAAACCAAATAAATCACATTATGCCATTGCATTATGTCTGAACCAGGGCAGTGAGTTTAATAGATTTACTTCCAAATAAAGGTAGATGTCAGTATCAGCAAGCAGACTAGTAATTCTTTTTTGCATGTCAGAGATACTAATGCAAAGAAAGAGTAAAGGAAAGCGGCAAGGAGTAAGATCTAGAAAGAACAATTATTAAGTCAAATGTGACACTGAAAGGGGTTTGTACCAGAAGAATACAAATTTCAGTGTCCCTGAGGCTTTCCCCTGCCTTTTGCTTTGTATGTTTGATTATCCATTTAATGTGTATAAATGTTGCAGAATGTTTATTAACTCTGACTAATTTCATTTCAGTTTCGCATTTTCGTGCTATGATTCAATGGCTTCAAGAATTAATAAAAGCTTTCTTCTAAATCCTTTCCTTCTGTCTGTGTTTATGTAACATTGGTTACATTCTGTACACAAGATGTATGTAGAAATAAGTTCACAAGGCCAAGGACAGAACAAGATGTGTGTCATATTTCCTGTGTCTGCAGATTGAACTGTCCTGGGATTTCCAATTCATATCGCACTTATGAGGAGCAAGGCTCCCCCAAGATCGCAGTTGCAGATGAAGCCCAAGACTCAAATAATCTACACGATGAGTCAGCACTCAAAGGAGAACAAGCTACCATCAAGGACAAAGGTAGAGGCGGAGGCTGGTTTAGAATAATAGAATAACAGAATTGGATTCTCCCCTATGGATCTCATATTAGCTAGGATTACATTATTTGGAATGCCTGAGCCATTCTTCTGTGTAATTTTTAGGTTCTCTGCAAAGTAATGGTAAAATATGAGTCTGCCTCCATGTATATTTCAGGGGCAGTTTTCACCGGATTTACACAAGTCATCCAGTACTGAGAGATGGTCCTCTGTTTGTATCCAGTTTTTTTTATTCTCCTTCTTTTGCCTCATTCTCTCTCTTTAGAGTTCCATACATGAAGTCAAGACTGAATTACCCATTTTCTTAGCTGTTAGGCATTGTGGAACATGATCAGCTCCCAAGTCACCATGTGCTTCTAGGCTATTGCAGTCAACTATTTTTTATGGGAGAGCAGATAGGAAGAATGAGCTCAAATGTCATAATTTTTCACTTTTTATGGTTTCCCCAGGTTGTGGGATCTACTACTTGAAGTTCCAGCAAGATATTAATCACATTTAATGTCATGTTACTAGGAAATACTGTTTCCTTTTTCCTCCCAGTGACCCTGCTGCAAATTGCTAGTAAGAAACAGTAGCTTTGCACCCTCTCAGCCAATTGATCAGAGGCTGATAGAAAAGTGAGAGGGCGCTTTGTGATTTCGTACATTGCAGGAACTGTTATCAAAGGCATAGTTAGTTCAACCTGGAATTAAAGAGAAACTTCCTAACAGTGAAAACAATTAACCAGTGCAACAGCTTGCCTTCAGATGTTGTAGGTGCTTCATCACTGGAGACTTTTAAGAAGAGACTGGACAGCCACCTGTTTGAAAGGGTATAAGGTCTCCTGTTTGAGCAGGGGTTTGGACTAGAAGACCTCCAAGGTGCCCTCCAGCTCTATTCTGATTGATTGGTTGACTTTTGATGTCCTCTATACCCTAGAAACTATTTCACATACTTTTTAGGTGGGTCTGGTTTGAAGTCAACAAGAATAATTATCTCATCTCTATTTAACCAAACCATTTTTCCCCTGGCATTAATAAAACTTAAATCCACATGTGTGTGATTTATAATTAATCATTTAATCCTGGAAGAGCTGTCAGGGAAACCGTAGCAACTAGTCTTCTGTGTGAAAACATTCTGAGTTTGTGATATAAAAATCAGATTGGACATAACTCCAGAGTATATCCACTTTTTTTTTTTTAGGTGATGCTGAGACTGGAGCAGACACCAAGCAACCACCTGTTAAATCCTTCTGGAAATGCGTTTTTTCCATGTTATTTTTCTGGCACTTTATATGGCTGGCAGTGATGCAGCTGCGCCATTACCTCTTCATTGGCACCCTCAATCCCATACTGAGAAAACTCGCGAATGAGGACAACAGCCTTGGTACTGAGGGAACCTGAAGAATTTTGGGGAGGGAAGGTAGTTCTTGGGGAAGAGAAGGGAATAGGGAAAGATACTAATGAATTTCAGGTCAGTGAGAAGCAAGCAATAAGAAAGAAGGCTATGGAAATGAATAGGGAGAGTTGAAAGAAGTATTGACTGGGGCAGCAAAGTGGAAAATATGAGGAGAAAAACTGATAAGAAACATTGCTTTACAATGGAAGGATGAGCCAGAGTTCCATCAGCTTACAGCAATTTTTTTGGATCAAGTTGTAGTTTTGGTTTGTTTTTACTTTTTAAAATAATTTGGGGAGAGGTATTAAAGCGCATAAGAGACTCACCTCAGTTCTTTCTGGAGTCTGGTCCTTAATTGGTCTGCTCAAAGTTTTTGAACAGATGGAACTTGTATATTCTTGCCTTATAAGAAATATGCAGCTGCTGAGTCCTCATATCTCTAAACTGTGATACGCTTGGTTTTGCCTTAATAAGTTCTGGAATCCAATCATTTTTCCTCCAAAAATGCTGCTTTCATATAATTATGGCTTAGCATAACATGTGAACCTTTTAGGTCCCGGAAAGAAAGTGTTCTCCTAGAATATATTAGATGTTCCATTGCTCTGTTTTATTTATGTTGCCCCGTTTTCTCCCTTCCTGGCACAAAAGGCAGGTGATTTCTCCTCCACGATGTTCTTCTCTCCTGAGACGATGGGGTCAGGATGTAATCAAACATAGCCTGAGGCCTGCCCTGAAACCTTTTCCCTGTCTTCAGCAGAGATAAGCTGCTGAAATAAGATTTAAATTGTGTCATTTTAAAACTCAGATATGAATAATGGCAGAACTTGGCTATTGATTGCTAGATAGGACCGGCCAGCAAGCTGAGGGAACTACCAGCCTCCTTTCATATTAGTCTTGCTAGAAGCTTTGTTCCATACCCAAAGGGAGAGTTTTCTCAGTTCTGAGAACTGAATGACCAAAGAGTCAAAACCTGAACACATTCTAACCTGATCTAAACACAACTACCGTGAGTTATAGAAAGGAAAAATCAATTGCATTGGGGAAATTGCCTTTGGAATGACACTGCAGTTATCTTTGGTCTTCCCTTTTTTCTATCCACAGTGAGTAGCTACACCAATGCATTTGCCTTCACACAACTCTGTGGAGTCCTCTGTGCCCCTTGGAATGGGCTTATTCTTGACTGGCACAAACACAGGCAAAAGAAGGGAGAAGGTTATTCAGGTATGCCCTTTGAATTGTGGCCATTTACCTTCCAGATTAGATTGCCCTGCCAAACGTTTGGTGCTTTTAAGGTCTCCCTAACTGAATTCACTCTCTTCATTGCAGGGGCACCAGATCCTCTTGCTGACCTCCGTTCTTGTATCCTGTCCCTGACCATTACAGTCTTACAGTGCCTGGCCTTCTCCATCTGTGCTTCCATTCCTGTGCTCCCTGTGCAGTATGCCACATTTATCCTGCAAGTTCTGAGCCGCTCCTTCCTCTATGGAGGCAATGCTGCCTTCTTGGCTATTGCGTAAGAGAAATTGGGGAAGGAAGGAATGGGGAAAGGAAGGGAAGCCTATGGCTAAGCATGGCACAGAATTTATCACAGAGGTTTATGATTCTGAGGAGGAAAAATGTTGTCAGTCAGTCCTTTTCTATTGGAAGCGCCATATATGCTTTTTCCAGTTGTGCAGGTTTTCAGCTGCAAACATAAACTGCTAAAGGAGGTTAAGCTTTCTTCCTGTGTCCATTGCAATTGGCGTACCCAATTCTCCTCCCCTCTTCCTGCTATAGAAAAAAGGTTCTGCAGTTCATAATACAACCATAACACTCATTTTTTTTAGATTTTCAGAGTTCTGTTAAAATACCCCTCCGATCTTTATTGGACACTTTATTGAGCATTCTGTTTTTTTCAAATGCCTAATAACATAGACAAACTATGCTAATAATAAGTGGAGATATGATAGCAGTACTTACACTAACCTAAATGAAAACAGGTATGAAGCTAGATTATTTCTAGTTATTTGTATTTTGCAATGAGAGTTGAATCAGAAAGGAAGAAAGTACATTTCTTGATTCAATCATCTCAAAGCCTGGGCTTTTCCCCAGAGATATCCATTAATTAAATCTATTGATATATATTTTAATACTGTATGATTAATACCAAAATGTGTTTCCCTTTTCATCATTCTTTTGTGTGAGAGCGCCATGAAACACTGATGTAGGTGCAAACAAGTGCTCCTACTAGGGGTGTAGAAAGATTAAAAAGGGGGGCAAAGTTGCTATAAAGTCACTTTAAAACGCTGAGATGATTCCCTTCCTGCTCCCATTTTATTTTACAGTTTTCCCCTTGAACACTTTGGGAAACTCTTTGGTCTGGTGATGGGACTGTCAGCTGGGGTGTCCCTCCTACAATATCCCTGTTTTACACTCATCAGGGGTCCACTAAAGGGGGATTCCTTTTATGTAAGTATTCTGTAACCTGCTCAGCTTCTTTTCCTGTCAGGATGTCAGCCATACACCCAGCAGTGGGGTGTTAGGATCTAGGATATGTTGCCTGAAAGGCAGCATTTACTAGTTTGGGGAAGTGACCCAAATTCCCTTGGAGTTATTTTGGTTGAGGAATGGGTGTTTTCATTGTTTTTCTATCTCTCCTTCCAGGTTGACATTGCCTTCGTAGTGTTAATACTTCTGGCTTTGGTTAATCCTTTCACGGTGTGGCGGGAATGTAAGCGCCGACAGAAGGAGCAGGCTGCATCTGAGTCCACCCCAATTTAGACTTTGGGAACCTCAACTAACAAAAGGGACCCTTATGAAGGCCTGTGTGGGATGAAACACTCTCTCTAAATCTCACAGCAGCAAAATAAATAAACCCATATGATCAGGTGCTCTTATGTCCCTCAAATTAAAAGGGTTTAACTGTGTCTAAATTCGGATTAGGTTACTAATTCCATGTTTCAGAACGGGCTTTAAATACACAGTCTCAGTCTCTCTTTCTGTGTAGCATTTTATAGAAATTAAAACCAGATTCATAATTTGGAGTGGAGGGAATTTATAATATTTTTCACTGTTATGTATTTTGTTCTTTTTCAGAGATCTATTTTTGTGGATTGTATAAAATTTTAGCATAGAAGCCAATTTATTTTTTTTCAAACTAAAAATGTTTAATGAACCAGAAACTGTATTTTTAATGTGACAGTATTTTAAACTCCCTTTAAACTTTTGAATATATTGAGAAAACAACTCTCTAGTTTTTAATTATTTAAATATCATAATGCTTTTTTCTACAAACCAAACTACATGTTAACTTTGAAGAACAAACCAAAACAAAAAAAATTTAAAGCCCAGGTGCAGCAAGAGGTAAAATTCAGCTGTTAAAAAAACAACAACACGAAGAATCTATCATAAAATTAAGTGCCAGTCAATGAAAGCTATAAGGGCATGAAACAGACTCTGGATGTTTTTTTTTTAAATTGGATCTCAAAGATCCAATGTTAAAACAATATCAAAAATTAGAGAAAAGACAGAGTCCACGAATGCTATATATTCTATGTCAGAACAGTAAAAGATTAAAATCTCATTGCTCAGGCTTAGGAACCCACAACCTTCACTTTGCTTTCCATTTCTCTAGACATTGAATTCTCAATGGGGCTTTATACTTCAGTCAAGCTCCTCACAAAGAACATGGGGAAGTCAGTTACTGGATCACAAAGCTGCCCCCGCCCCCCACAATGAGTTAGCCTACACCAGGGGTCTGCAAAGCTTTGCTGGCCGAGGCACTCTGGGAGTTGAAGTCCACAAGTCTTAAAAGAGCAAAGTTTGCAGACCCCTGGCCTAGACTATGAGTCCTATCACATGCTGGAAAAGTAATGCAAAGTAGGAGTTGTTCCATAGCACAATTTACAGTCTGTCGACTACTGAAAACTCCATTATTTTATTTTATGGATTCTGCATTGGAAAGAATAGGTATGAAAAGGTGTATGTTCCACCCTTCAGATAAAGATTGGAGAGGCTGACTCCCTGCCATCCCCATCCCATGTCTCCACATCTTAGAACATCCCGGAAAGCAATTTACAAATAACTTTTGGGGCAGTCAAGAAACAAAAGCAAGTGGGTGTTACTTTCCATTGGGACCCAAGTGTTAATCAATGGAGTACAATATACCAAGGCTCTGTTAACATACTTGTCTCCTATATTTTCATTCCTTTGAGGGAGTTAAGCCAACTCTGTCTTCTGATAGACAAAGATAGAATCCAAAGTTCTATCAGTTTTTTTTTTAAAAGCTGGAAACCAATAAAAAATCCAAAAAAATGCAACTTACAACTTCTCCACTGTAAAAACATATGGACTGCAAATCTTGATCAAGGCAAAACAATAGATGCAATCTACATAGACTTCTGCAAAGCTTTTAACTCAGTAGTACACGATAAACTTCTCCTAAAACTAAAATCCTATGGCATTTCAGGACCCCTTCACAAATGGATATTTGCTTTTCTGTCTAACAGACAACAAGTGGTCAAAATTGACAATGCTCTATCAAATCCTGTTCCTGTCAAGAGTGGTATTCCTCAAGGCAGCGTCCTTGGACCAACACTCTTCATACTATACATTAATGATCTTTGTGACCATATCTCAAGTAATTGTGTTCTCTTTGCTGATGATGTCAAACTATTTAACACCACAGACAATACATCTATCATTCAAAAAGACCTTGATCATCTAACCTCTTGGTCTAAAACTTGGCAACTCCAAATCTCAATCAGTAAATGCTCTGTCTTACATATTGGAAAAAAGAATCCAAACACTAAGTACATACTAAATGGACATTACCTTACAGATGACCCCCATCCCGTTAAAGACCTTGGAGTTTTCATGTCAAATGATCTCAGTGCCACTGCAACTACATAGCAAAAAAGGCTCTAAGAGTTGTAAATCAAATCTTGCGTAGCTTCTTTTCCAAAAACACTACACTACTAACCAGAGCATATAAAACATTTGCCAGACCAATTCTAGAATACAGCTCGCCTGTTTGGAACCCTCACCACATCTCTGACATCAATACAATTGAACGAGTCCAGAAATATTTTACAAGAAGAGTTCTCCATTCCTCTGAAAACAACAAAATACCTTATCCCACCAGACTTGAAATCCTAGGCTTAGAAAACTTGGAACTCCGTCGCCTTCGACAAGACCTAAGTTTAACTCATAGAATCATCTATTGTAATGTCCTTCCTGTTAAAGACTACTTCAGCTTTAATTGCAATAATACAAGAGCAACCAATAGATTTAAACTTAATGTTAACCGCTTTAATCTAGATTGCAGAAAATATGACTTCTGTAACAGAATCATCAGTGCTTGGAATACTTTACCTGACTCTGTGGTCTCTTCCCATAATCCTAAAAGCTTTAACCAAAAACTTTCTACTATTGACCTCACCCCATTCCTAAGAGGACCATAAGGGGCGTGCATAAGCGCACAAACGTGCCTACCGTTCCTGTCCTATTGTTTTTCTTTTTCTTCTTCTTATATATATATATATATGCTTATACCTCCTAATATTTACTCATATATATGTTTATATACTATATAATCTTTTTGTATGATACTTACATATATTGTTGTAACAAAATAAATAAATAAATAAAATAAATACCTAGTAAAATAGTGGCCATTGTTTCTTTGGAGCTTTGCTCACATCCTTCATTTTGGAAGAAGGTAAGAGATAACCAAACACTCCATTCCAACATGTAAAGGCTTAGAAAAGTTTCCACAATTATTTAAGGCCGAGAAAGAGAGATGAGCTAGTCCAGACAAGAAGATGGATGCAATGGAGTGTGATGAAAACATTGCATTGGGGTTATCTTGTAGTTCTTTCACAGGAATGGCAGCTGAGAAAAATTGTTTTGATTCATTCTCCACGTCTTAACTCTCAGAAGTAGAAAATGAGTTAGGACCTTCTCTGAGGCATATCTGACTCAGAAAAATCCCCTGCTGACCTAGTGGACTGTTTCCAGATGGACTGATCCTTATACAAGCAAACAAAGGCACAATGCAGCAAGTCCAGTTTTTCCACTTCTAGTAAACTGGAAGAAGGGGAAAACACAGAGCATTAGAAGAAGTTACATCCTTAATGCTGAGTAAACGTTCTGTGAATTAGGCAGAGCAATTACATCATGAAAACCTCATCTAGAAGACCCTTTCATGTTTTCAAGAAGCATCTCTTCATTTACCTGTTATACCTCAAATAACCAAGTTCTTCTCTTTAGCAGAGTTTATCCATCACACAGTGCTAAGGTTTATTTAATCAAGAGTTGTTGAAAAAGCTGTAATTGGCACTAAGTTGTAAATCACAACAGCTGTGTATATGTAATATGCTAAACCAAAACCAATGAAAGTACATGTTGCCTTAATCTGATAGAGCAAACTAGTCATACACTATATCAACTAGCAAATGAGATCTTTCAAATCTTTAGATGAGGCTTACTTATAGATACAATGGATCTGTATCTTTCCAGATGTTTTATTGTGATATGGAATTTCATTCTGAGTAAACATAAGATTGAGATGTTTGGGTGTTTTACCCGTGTGCCATTATGTGCATTTTCTTAAACGTTGGATATTAATTTGAATTGGCTTCATTGTAAAGCTCTTTCTCTCTCAAAATAAAGTGTATGCATTGTAATTCTTACTAGTATTAATAATAACTACTATTAATCTTCTCATCGTTCCCATCACCCATCTCCTTCCACTTATGACTGTATGACTGTAACTTTGTTGCTTGTATCCTTACGATTTATATTGACTGTTTCCTAATATGATTTGATTGCTATTTATACCCTATGACTATCATTAAGTGTTGTACCTTATGATTCTTGATGAATGTGTCTTCTCTTTTATGTACACTGAGAGCGTATGCACCAAGACAAATTCCTTGTGTGTCCAATCGCACTTGGCCAATAAAGAATTCTATTCTATTCTTAACCTAGTTTGAATCTAAGCTGGCCATCTGTTTGTCTGGACAGCTCGTGCATCAAGAGCTGAAGTTCAAAACAGTCCAGGTTTGGCATGGAGGGGAACAAAGGAATAAAAGAAAGTGAAGGATTCTAGATCAGAGTGCATACTGCTTTTGATGTTAAAATTTTATATCTTCCCCTTATTTAAGTGACCTCTCTGTGACCCCAAGCCTTTTGGGTTTCTTTTTTAGTTAATCATGTTTATAAGGCTTTCAAATGCTGGGAAAAACCCATTCAGGGAAAAACCCATTCTCTATTGCGCATTCAAAAATTATTTAAACTGAGGTTCTCATGTTGTCTAGCTATTATCTTCTATGGAATTGATAATATATACAGTACTGTAAATTGTTATTACAAGAGCTACTTTTCAGACTAGAAACTAATGAAGTAACAGCTTCAGCAATTCAGGCAGTTCAAAATATACCTAATTGTTCTTATAGAATTAATTTGGGACTATTATGAAATATGATTTTGTCAGTTTGGAAATTTTGGTTTTAATTTAAAGACAGTTTGGCTAACACAGTGGGTGTGCCTGTTTATGTCTATGCTACTTAATGATATTAATTAGTTCTCTGAATTAATATGTTTTCTGCCTAGTATAATTTTAATATGCAAACTGGAAGCAGATTCATGAATTCTAATACAGCCTAGATGTGTATACTTTTCAATATAAAAAAAAAATACGTGTTCTTTTAGGAGTTAATGAAAGAATGTGCAAAACGTCTGAATAATATCCCAGCTAAGCACTCCTTTTCCAGATTGTCAAACACGTTACTACATTTGTTTGACCATAGCAATAATTTAGTGGCTTCTCTAGACCAGGGGTCTCCAACCTTGGTCCCTTTAAGACTTGTGGACTTCAACTCCCAGAGAGAACTCTGGGAGTTGAAGTCCAAATTCTTAAAGGGACCAAGGTTGGAGACCCCTACTTTAGACCATGCTTACTATGCCCCACAACTGGTTGATTCTTTGCCCTTCCCGGTTAAACTGAGATGGACTTTCATCTGAACTCTGTTGAAAATCAATTTAATCCGATCTAAAGGCAGGACAAAATGGCTTGTAGGGCAGCAACTGATGACCTGGGTACGGATGGAAAGGATTCTTGCCACAGTCCACAGGAGCCAATTATAGAGTACAAGCCTTTCATACCATGAAATAAAACACAGCAGATGAACCAGAGAGCCCTCCTTGAACTACCCCAAATAAAAAAAGAAGAAGTTACATTTGATGCATAGCAGAAAAAGATGGCTGGAGGTTGTCTTCCTGATTGGTTGGGCTGCTCAGAGTTGCCCGAACTGCGAGATGGGCAGGAAACAAATTTGATAAATAAAAAAGAAGACAATTGCAGAAAATACAACTTCTGTAACAGAATCATCAGTGCTTGGAACACTTTACCTGACTCTGTGGTCTCTTCCCATAATCTTAAAAGCTTTAACCAAAAACTTTCTACTGTTGATCTCACCCCATTCCTAAGAGGACCATAAGGGGTGTGCATAAGAGCACAAACGTGCCTACTGTTCCTATTGTTTTTCTTTTTCTTCTTCCTATATATGTGTGTGTGTGTGTGTGTGTGTGTGTGCGTGTGCGCGTGCTTATACCTCCTAATATTTACTCATATATATGTTTATATACTATATAATCTTTTTGTATGATACTTATATATATTGTTGTTACAAAATAAATAAATAAATAAATAACAATATCCTGCATTCCTGACCCCAGGAGAATATTGGGATTATTATTAGATACTGGGGCAAACTGATCATGTGGATCAACCCTATACATAACCCACTGACTCATAATGGAATTAACAAATGATGCTTTGAAGCAATAGGGAAAAAAATGCAATAAAAGGCAAGTAAATGATACATGTGATGCAAACAGGAGTAGAAACAGGCATTTTCTGGCCCAATTCCACAAAATCTGAAATAAAAAGCTTTAGTTGTACTTTTTTTCATTTTTTGAGAGAAGCTAGTGAAGAGCACAGAGTCTGGAATAGCCTTAAGACACATTATTTTGACACTTCCCGCACAAAGCATCATGGCTGCAAAACCCTAGTAGACTATTTACTTTGATTAGAAGCTCTTTCCATTGGCCGTAAAAATTACATCTTTTTTTCCTCCCCTCCCTTCCACATTCTGGAATTTGGATTGATTTTTGCAGATGATGCATGAATATAACTTTTTGAAATACAAATACAAATCACTAACAAAGCTTTGTGAGAATCCTGTCTTTTTAAGAGAACTTCTGCTTCAGTTTAAACATCTTCTGAATCATCTTCATCCAGTTCTGGAAATAATTGAATCCACTGTGTACTGCTATTGCTCTTTATTTCTGCTTCTCCGAAAACAAACTTTTGGTGCTATGGATCGGTCCGCTGAAAGGACACTTCCAAATCCACAGTGGACATGGTCAATGGGAGAATCCATATCTGTTCTGTACAGTGAGGGGTCTGTGGCCATATGGGAGACCAAAGAACAAAAGAAACCCTCTGGGAGAAAGCTAGAAAAGCTGGACCAGAAGCAGTATTGAGGGTTGCAGGAATCTATACTGGTATTCTGGAGAAGAACCAGTTTCTCCATGTTCGCAAGCAACAGAGTGTCAAATTCAATGGGAGGGTTTTGTTTTTTCCCCAGGGAAAGACCTATGTCTGAAAACATTGGAAAGTTACCACTAGTCAGTATGCAATATGATTGAACAAGTTAGAAAGCAGCTTTCTGAGACTTAGATGCAGGACTCTGCTTTCTTCTGCTTTTATCTTTGTAAATCAAACACAGAAGCCTGTATGGAATTAGGGAGTCTGTAACAACAGAGCCTGGGAACAAAGGCAAATGTCTGAATATTTTCAAGAAATATTAGCTATTTTTCCCTAGAGCCTGCCAGTTTGTAACGCAATGGAAAATTTAAAGCTCTTCTTCCTCATATGGCTTGTTTTCCTCCTCTACAGGGCAGTGTGTCATCTGGTATAACTGAAAATGACCATTTGTCCCCTAGTGAGTGTGTGTGTATGTGTGTGTGTGTGTGTATATAATTTGTCTGTGATTACAAATGGCAGCAGTTCATCCCAGTTGCCTCATTGATTCTTTTTAGGAGTACAAATTACACACTTTATATACAGTTTCTTTTAGTTTATTAGCTGCTGCCTAGAGGTTTCCTAGATTATGATTTCTTCCATTAATACATAGAGTGTATTAATATTTTGTTCAGATTTTAGAATATTCTCATTTTAGTAAATGGGTTAGTAACAGGTTTTGGTATTTCCACTGCTTTCCAGAAGTCTGAAGAAGCAATGGGCTCTTCTGGCTTTATAAGACATGACAGGTACAGTATTTGGTTAAGATGAGGAAAAAGACAAAGTGGGAAGAATAACAAGCACTTGATAAAAGGGTAAAAAAAAATGTAAGCCATATCCTGAACCACAGGTTTTGAAAAGAAGATTCAAAGTGAAGGCTATATCGCAAGGCAATGTCCATGCAGATGACCAGCACAGAGAATTTATTTGTGTCTGCTTCAAAGTTCCTATTTATTAGAGCCCAATTGAGTAGGCCCCTGAATCAGTTGATTGCTTCTCCTCACAACGGCCTCCCAAAGTCTGGTCACTTCGATACATAGAGCTGCTAGGAATGTTGGGACGCAGAACCGTCTCTGATACCTAGTAAGAAGGACATTGAGACCGGTTAATGCTGATCCAGTCTGAGCATTTGTACCCTTTTTATTTTACCTGAACGATACACCCTATAAATTCCTCACATTTGGACTTATCCAGTGGTGGGATTCAAGTAATTCAACAGCCAGTTCTCTGCCCTAATGATTTCTTCCAATGCCCAGTTTGTCAAACTGCTCAGAAAGTTAACAACCAGTTTTCCCAAAGTGGTGCGAACTGGCTGAATCCCACCACCGGATTTATCTGACCTTCATAGCTCATCCTTCCTCCAAAATACTCAGGACAGTACATGTGCTTTTCCCACAATTCTTCTCCATCCCTTTCCCAAGTACCTTTTAAGTTGGTTTGGGATCAGGGAGACTTGTCATCATAGGACAAAACAAGGATTTTAACCTGGTTCTCCCAGTTCCTACTTTGATTTTTTTTTTTTATTGGCCAAGTGTGATTGGACACACAAGGAATTTGTCTTGGTGCATATGCTCTCAGTGTACATAAAAGAAAAGATACGTTCATCAAGGTACAACATTTACAACACAACTGATGATCAATATATCAATATAAATCATAAGGATTGCCAGCAACAAGTTATAGTCATACAGTCATAAGTGGAAAGAGATTGGTGATGGGAACTATGCAACGATTAATAGTAGTGCAGATTCAGTAACTAGTCTGACAGTGTTGAGGGAATTATTTGTTTAGCAGAGTGATGGCCTTCGGGGAAAAACTGTTCTTGTGTCTAGTTGTTCTGGTGTGCAGTGCTCTATAGCGTCGTTTTGAGGGTAGGAGTTGAAACAGTTTATGTCCAGGATGCGAAGGATCTGCAAATATTTTCACGGCCCTCTTCTTGATTCGTGCAGTATACAGGTCCTCAATGGAAGGCAGGTTGGTAGCAATTATTTTTTCTGCAGTTCTAATTATCCTCTGAAGTCTGTGTTTTTCTTGTTGGGTTGCAGAACCGAACCAGACAGTTATAGAGGTGCAAATGACAGACTCAATAATTCCTCTGTAGAATTGGATCAGCAGCTCCTTGGGCAGTTTGAGCTTACTGAGTTGGCGCAGACATTCTTTGTTGTCCTTTTTTAATGATGTTTTTGATGTTAGCTATCCATTTGAGATCTTGCGATATGATAGAACCCAGAAATTTGAAAGTTTCTACTGTTGATACTGTGTTGTCAAGTATTGTGAGAGGTGGAAGTATGGAAGGGTTTCTCCTAAAGTCTACCACCATTTCTACGGTTTTGAGTGTGTTCAGTTCCAGATTGTTTTGGTTGCACCACAAGGCTAGTCGTTCGACCTCTCGTCTATTTTTCAATTTTATGTTGCAAGGAATTTTGAAAGATGGACAGATCAAGGAGGTATCAAGTTATGGAGGACTACCCTAACCACTATGAAAAGTTTTCCCTTTTTATTTTGTTTTATTTTGTATTTCATATATTTTGAAATTTAATAAAGTGGAAAATTGATTTAAGAAGCCAAGGTCATACAAATTTTATACTAAGGAAGGGGAGGGTTATTTTTTTTTACTTACTTTTTATTTAAGTACTTATGCAGATTCTTTGCTTCATCTTATGCCAGAATAATTTTATATAATTCTCAACAAATCCAATGATTTAGCAGTTTTGGAAATTCTTTGGGAAGGGGAAACGTTGCTTTAAATAGATTATGATAAACTAAGCTGTCTTCTTGTGTCATCTGAAATTCTTTGGAGGAAGTATAATATTAATGTGGAATGCTTTATATATCCATTTTTTCTTATCCTAACTAAATCTCCTCATTTAAAGATATTTCTTTCTGTTTTTAAAGAAGTTTTATTAAACTGAACCAATCAATAAAAGAAAGATTCCCTCTACGTGATTCCTCTAAAAAATAACATGTTCTATTAATATATTCAGTGTAATCCTGCATGTCTAATCAGATGTGAGATTTGCTTACTTAAGTAGCACTTACTCTCTGATAAATGAGTATAAAACTGTAATTTTCCCCTTGAATCTGTTTCTCTCTGATTTCTAATTCCATAAGAATTCAGCTATTGAATAATTTAGCATAAAGATTCAGTAAATATTTCTGAAAGTGTGTCTGATGGGAAGTTTTCTGATAAGATATATTTTGAAGGCATTTTTGCTTGCCTGAATTTGAGAATTCCCCTGACCCCTGCCCATTTCCTCCCTCATGTGACTTTTTTTATTTTAAGAAATGTTTAATTTCAAAGCTTAGGAATCATTATAGGAAAAGTACCAGTCTTCGGTAATATTTTTGTAAAGTTAAGCAAGAGCAAAGTCAAACACAGACAACAGGGAGAAGCTAGCAGTAGCAATTTCAATAGTGGGGTTCAAAATTTTTTAATACCAGTTCTATGGGTGTGGCTTGGTGGGCGTGTCGTGGCTTGAAGGGTGTGGCTTGGTGGGAGTGGCAGGGGAAGGAGACTGTAAAATCCCCATTTCCTCCCGATCAGCTGGGACTCGGGAGGCAGAGAATAGATGGGGGTGGGGAAGGCAGAGAATAATTGGGGCCGGGGCCAGTCAGAGGTGGTATTTACCGGTTCTCCGAACTACTCAAAATTTCCACTACTGGCTCTCCAGAACTGGTCAGAACCTGCTGAATACCATTCTGAGTAGCATTCTGTTAAACTGGTCCTTTCTAAGTGGCTCTATCCCCCAGGAGGAATAATACATGAATGGGCCGAGCCTTGCAGCATCCCTGCCCAGAACAGGACCCCACTAAATAACAAACACGGAGGATCCCTACTCTAAATTAAGAAAAATGACATACGGTACTAAGCTTCCGAGCATAAAGTAGCTCATCACCTCTTGGTTTTCTACATTTGACTACTAATGGCAGTGGACTTTTTTTAGAGCATCCAGATCTGTTTTTCGTCACTATTATAGAAACTGGAATTAAGGATAGAACTGCAGATGTTCTACATAAATTAGGTTGCTTTGTGGAACACAATGGAATGCAAACGGGCGACTCGCAAAAGCCGGTGCAAAACTCCAACTCTGATCCCTCAGAAGGGGCTGCCAAACTGAAATTTCCGGCATGACTAAAGAAGAGATCATTTCGCACAGGGGGAACAACTATAAGTATAACAATCCTTTATAATTTAATTTTAATTGGAGCTAAATGTCTGTTAAATGAAAGAGAGGGTCAGAGACAGTTTTCACCCTGTCCACATTTACAGTATTCCTGGCACATCGTTCAAATGTTTTTATTGTTGTTTCTAACGGCATTTCCGTTGCTATTCCCATTTTTATGCTTTGAGGCCATTATGGTAAGAGGCAGACATGCATACACTACATAAACGCTTAATCACAGCTGAATCTGGGAGGAAGAGAGGGGAAATAGCCAAAGTAGGAAATGGTGGGAAATTAATTAATTAATTGGAAAAGAACATATATATATATATTCCTTCATGGAGAATAATTTTAGAGAAGAGGCTGTCTTGCATAAGGGAAGACAGGAATAGAAGATTTTTTTGTTAAATAAATAAAGGCAGCATATTTCGTCTTCAGCTGCTTGGCTGGGCTCCTTTATTGGATATCCTTGAAACTTTTTTATGAGACTGCCAAAAATCCAAGTGGGAGCTTGGATAATGGCTGTTCATCAAGAGGATTATAGTTCCAAGTGTCTGAAATATGCCAAATTGCTTTCCTCTATAATAGCAGAATAAATTATAATAATAGCCCCAAGTGCACATTTCAGCTTAAAGATTTTTCCCCCCCAAGTCTGAACTGGCTATGTTGTGCCACATGCTGCCTCTTGTTTGCAGAGAGACCCCAGCGAGCCTAATGGTATATTTTGCATAGATTTACCTCTTCAAATTTCTTGGCCTTATACTGATCGGCACCTTTCAGGAAATTGAGGAGAATGATGTCACATAGGACTGTCCCCTAGGGTGAGAAGAAAACAGGTGATATGGTTAGCCTAACTGCTATAGTGGAAGGTATAACTCTGACATACGTGCTGATATTATACAATTTTACACATTGTAAAATGTTAAATTTCCTAAAAGCCAGAATACTTTCTGCCTAGGAAGAAATCCAATTATGTTGAGGGTTCTGCCAAAGCGTGTTCTTTAATGCCCGACACAAAATTTATGGCGCAATCAGGATAAAAGATGTACCTGATACATATATTCTTTTTTAAATTCATTTTTAGATCTTAAGAGGAATAGAAAGTTGCCAGAAAAATCAGATCTGCAATAAACTATTTTTAAAAGTTGGTTGCAAAATTTGTGGTTAATTTTTTCCGATCTGTTTATTTATTAAACTTCGATGCTGCCCATCTCACTGGTACAGCATTTCTTAACATCTAATATATTATGTCACATGTTTAACTTCAAGGTATCAGTGGATGCAGATACAGGTATGACCACAAGTGAGCCCAGAATTTATGTTGCTGAGTGAGATATTTGTTAAGTGAATTTTGCCCCATTTTACGACTTTTTTTGCCACATTTGTTAACTGCAGCTGTTAAGTTAGCAACACGGTTGTTAAGTAAATCTGGCCTCCCCATTGACTTTGCTTGTCAGAAGGTTGCAAAAGATCATCACAGGACCCCTCTGGACACTGCAGCTGTCATAAATGTGAGTCAATTGTCAAGCAACTGAATTTAAATCACGTGACCATGGGGATGCTGCAATGATCATAAGCAGGGGTGGTATTCACTTACCATCGTGACCGGTTCACAAATTTGAGCATGTGCCACCTCCGCTCATGCGGAGGACCTTCCACACATGTCAAAAACAGGACGTGATGACGTCCGGGCAAGTGGGTAGAGCCTCCCGCCACTACCGGTTTTCCCGAACCGGATAGAACCGGCTGAATACCACAACTGATCATAAGTGTGAAAATTGGTCATAAGTCACTTTTTTCAGTGCCGTTGTAACTTTGAATGGTCACTAAGTGAACTATTGTAAGTTTACTACCTGTAATCAGAGAGTTAGTTCTGATTATTTTTAGTTCTAATGAGTTAAGAATTCAGAAATAGCAATAGTGCTTGGACTTATATACCACTTCATAACGCTTTGTAGTCCTCTCTAAGCGGTTTACAGAGTCAACATATTGCCCCCAACAATCTGGGGTCCTCATTTTACCGAACTCGGAAGGCTGTAAGGCTGTGGAGACAAGGCTTACATTTGGATGACTGAATTTTCTGTAGAAAAGTGCCATGTCTACCTTTCCTTTCAAATGACTCTGTTGCATTTAGTACATTCTTTATATGTAAAGTCATGCCAAGTAGCAAATGTACTAAACATGCCAAAAAAAGTTTGTGTTTTCTCAAGGTTTAAGGAAACTTTCTTGGAGATACATGCTTTGGTTTGAAAATCAGATGCCATTTTAACAGTGGGATTTTTCCAATCCAGACTTATGGAATAAAAAAGGGAAGGGAGAAAAAAAAGCAAACGGAGAGAAAAATCTGAGTTAGACCAAAACACTTACCACTCCGACAGATGTGAAAGCAGCCACACAGTTGATTAGCGTTGGTATGATATTAAATTTTCCAGCCTGAGGGAAGAGAAGGCAGAGTAAGCAAATAGAAACAGGTTCGCTTAAGTGAATGGGGGATGGGAGTGTGGGGGGGGGGGATAAGGGAGTTGATAAGCAGCTGTGGTCGAATATTACCTCTTGTTCTGTCTTTTGTGAAATGGCTTTTCTGTCCATTCATGAAATACAGGAAGTCCTCGGCTTACAACCATTTGTTTAGTGACTGTTCAAAGTTATAACAGCACTGAACAAAGTGACTTAGGACCAGTTTTCACCCTTAACGACCATTGCAGCACCCCCCATGGTCACATGATCAAAGTCTGGGTGCTTAGCAATGGGTGTGTATTTATGAGAGTTGCACTGTCCTAGGAATCACCATTTGTAACCTTCCCAGTCAGCTTTCAACAAGAAAAGTCGAGGGAGGGAAGGCAGATTTGCTTCATGGTTGCACGAGGCACTTAACAATGGCTGTGATTCGCTTAACCACTGTGGCAAAAAGGGTTGTAAAATGGGGAGGAACTCACTTCACCACTGCCTTGTTGAACAATGGAAATTTGGGGCTCAATTGCGGTCGTAAGTACATGTATTGCTTCCTTTTATATCCTCTCATGAACCAGCCTTAATCCCTCACATACCAATGTTAAAATTATAGATAGTCCTTGGCCATCTATATCCATGATGGCGAATCTATGGCACACGTGCCCAAAGTGGCACGCGAAGCCATATCGCCCGGCACGCAAGGCCTTGCCTGTTTGTCTTCTGGGTTTCTGACAAATAGGCAAGGCCTTGCGTGCCGGGCGATATGGCTTCGCGTACCACTTTGGGCACGCATGCCATAGGTTCGCCGTCATGGATATAGATGGCCAAGGACTATCTATAATTTTGTCTTTTGCATACGTGGCAGTGCTGAGAACTCGTGTGTGCATGCTCGCCAGCCAGTTGATCATCAGGCGTACATATGCACTAGAATATTTATTTATTTATTTATTTTATTTATTTATTTAATCACATTTTTATACCGCCCTATCTCCCAAGGGACTCAGGGCGGTTTACAGCCTATTAAAAACACAAATATACACATATAAATACAAGATAAAACATTAATTAAAAAACTTATTGAATAAGGCCGAATTAAAATTTATAATTAAAATAATAAAACCCCATTAAAAACTAAATTACATTAAAATCCTAGCCCAGTCCTGCGCAAATAAATAGATGTGTCTTAAGCTCGCGGCGAAAGGTTCGAAGGTCGGGAAGTTGACGGAGTCCCAGGGGAAGTTCATTCCAGAGGGTGGGAGCCCCCACAGAGAAGGCCCTTCCCCTGGGTGTCACCAGTCGGCACTGCCTGGCGGACGGCACCCCAAGGAGTCCCTCCCTGTGAGAGTGCACGGGTCGGTGGGAGGCAGTCGGTGGCAGCAGACGGTCCCGTAAGTAGCCTGGCCCTAAGCCATGGAGCGCTTTGAAGATGGTGACCAAAACCAAAATATGGAAGTTCGGCTTTTCCAGAGTGCGATCCTTTTGTGCTGTGCTGAAAACCGGCGTGCACACCGGCCAGCTGATCGTTGGGTGCGCATGCGTGCTAGAACCCAGAAGTTCTAGCTTCGTTTTGTGATGTTTCCGCATGACCTTTTTGGCACTCGGTGCCGAAAAGGTTCGCCATCACTGATCTATATGGACCATAGTCCATAACCATTCATTTAGTAATGTTTAGTTACAAAAGGACTGAAAAAAGTGATTTACAACTGATCCTTACAGTTATGACTGTCACAGCATCACCACATTTACATGATGAAAGTTTGGGTACTTGGCAACCATGCCAAGGTCATGGGGCTGCCATTGCAATCTTCCCAGGTAGCTTCTGATAAACAAAGTCAATGGGCTAAGATGGATTTGCTTAACAACCATGTGATTTGCTTAACAATCGTGACAGGAAAGGTCATAAAATCGGGCACCACTCATTTAACAATCACCTTGCTTAGTAATGGAAATTCTGGCCTCATTTGTGATCATAAGCTGAGGACAACCTGTATTCTGGATTGCTATTTTTAACTCTGTGGGCGCTCATTTCCTATTACGTGTCAATAATTTATCCTTCGTAAATAGCAGAATTGTTTTGTGGCATGAGCAAACAGTTCACTTCCTTCTGAACCTGCAGTTAATCAGATTGGGAGACTGGAAAGCCTACCGTCTTACAAAGATTGTCACTGAGTCCCACTGCAAGATGATAACTCCCACATGCAGGAGAGAGACATTGTCCTCGTACTTGTAAGGTGCTGTTATATTTCAAAATACAAACAAGCCCAGTGTCTGACTATCTGCAAAAAAAATCAGTTTTTTTCTTTTTCCTTTGCTTCAGAAACCCCAAGGTAATTTTTCTTTAGCAAGACAATGACTTGGGGTATTAGCCTTGATGGCTGTTTTTTGTCATAAAACTGTTTACCACAACTGCAATGGAGCCCTTTCTGCAAGGATGAAATCATGATGGATTTGGAACATAACTGGAATAGAGTTATGGCCACATAGGTGACTGTTTTCAGAAAGTAAGTTTGGATTCACAGTAATTCAGCTGCACTTATTTCTTATGAAATCTGTGGAACTGGAAATTAGAAGTTGTGGCCTATTAATTTCTATAGGACTTTAGATCTACACCAGGGTTGAAATCCAGTAGGTTCTGACAGGTTCTGGAGAACCGGTAGCGGAAATTTTGAGTAGTTTGGCGAACCGGCAAATACCACCTCTGGTTGGCCCCAAAGTGGGGTGGTAATGGAGATTTTGCAATATCCTTCCCCCAGGACTGTGGAGAGAATGGGGATTTTGCAGTATCCTTCCCCTGCTATGGCCACCAAGCCACACCCACAGAACTGGTAGTAAAAAAATTTGAATTTCACCACTGGTCTAGACGTAAACTGTAAACATTTTGTGTGAATCAAATTCTTCAAGTCTTCCTCTGATAAAGAATCAGGCCATCCATGATAAGGGGAGATTGTAGATGAGATCCCTGGCCCTGCATGCCCACTTGAAGATTAATTTTGCAGTGGAGAATGTCAATCTAGAACCTGGATTGCCCAGGCAAAATTCTTAATGATGAAACTTATGGCTATTAAATTGATTTATCTCATTGAGATATTCTGCCTTGCTGAGGTGCATCATTTGGTTTGATGAAGCAAAAGGCTCTTGCAGAAGGAGATGCTCATTCTACCTGTCAGAAGTAGGGAGGATGAACTTACTTAATAGGGTCTACAATGGAAATAGCTCCTCTGAAAATAAGCTCTGCCATATTCCATGGCTTAAAAGTGAATATAGTGCTTTGTGGAAAACCTTTGATGGGAGAATATCTATGGAGATTCTCAGTCATCCAGGTCATGGTTGTCCCAAAGGTGCCGTTTAAAAGGCAACTAGACTTTCTTGAAAGCATTTCACTTCTCATCCAAGAGGAGGAGGAGGAGGAGGAGGAGGTCAGAACAGTGGTGGGATTCATTTTTTTTTACTACCAGTTCCATGGGCGTGGCTTGGTGGGCATGGCATGGCTAGGTGGGCGTGGCTAGGTGGGCGTGGCAGGGGAAGGATACTGTAAAATCTCCATTCCCTCCCCACTCCAGGGGAAGGTTACTGCAAAATTCCCATTTCCGCCCGATCAGCTGGGACTCAGGAGGCAGAGAATAGATGGGGGAGGGCCAGTCAGAGATGGTATTTACCGGTGGGGTTTTTGTTTTTTTTTTGCATTTATATCCCGCCCTTCTCCGAAGACTCAGGGCGGCTTACACTATGTTAAGCAATAGTCTTCATCCATTTGTATATTATATACAAAGTCAACTTATTGCCCCCAACAATCTGGCTCCTCATTTTACCTACCTTATAAAGGATGGAAGGCTGAGTCAACCTTGGGCCTGGTGGGACTTGAACCTGCAGTAATTGCAAGCAGCTGTGTTAATAACAGACTGTCTTAGCAGTCTGAACTACCACACCAGTTCTCCAAACTAGTCAAAATTTCCACTACTGGTTCTTCAGAACTGGTCAGAACCTGCTGAATACCACCTCTGGGTCAGGACCAACTAATGTGTCATGGCTGATGAAGGAGGCAGGCCCAGGGAGGGTGGCTCTACAGGCGGTTCTAATGCTTTGCAATCTAGGGCACCCAAGAACAAACACCTTTCCAAAAGCCAAAGAACCAGGACTTCTTCCTCCTCCAGATATTTCCTAAGTCCCTCTTTTATGTTTGAATTCCTCCCCCCACTAGATTTCAGCAGCCCTGTGCTCCAAGATGTGCAGGTTTGCCCTGGCTCACTTACATTTCCATATACTAGAACATCAAAGCGAATGCCATATGCCTTCATCAGGGTGCGGAACTCTGTGCCATTCTCTTGCTTGTAATATTTAGCATATCTGTGGACAAGGAAAAGGGTGTGTGTGCAAGTATATATGTACAAACAGAAATATACACAAAGACCTGATCTTGGTACTCTGAGAACAAACATGGGCACATTTGCCATGCAACAGAATGGCAGTGAAGAAATTTTTACAAGAGACTATGGTTTGGGAAGGTACACATCAGGGGTGGGTTCTACTTACCTTAACTACCAGTTTGCAATGGGAGCACACACGCTTCTGTGCATGTGCAGAAGCCCCTTGATGAAATCAGGGCGGGTGGGTGGAGCCTCCCGCCGGTTTTACTACCGGTTCTATAGAACTGGACAGAACTGGGAGCAACCCACCACTGGTACACATATCTTGTTTTGGCATAATAATATGGGAGGGAAAATGGAGCTTTCTGTCATGTTAGCTCTGTGACAATTGGGCTGACTGGGTACCTGAATATCTTAGTGTGCAGCAAGAAAACCACCAGTATATCAGGAAGGAATTAATGAAAAACTCTCAGGCCCAAAGTACACACTAGTCCATAAACCCAGGAACAGTCTGCTTATCAGAGACCCTTCAGATCTTCAGGCTGGACAAATTTCCCTGATCACCTACAAGAGTTCCCCCCACCCACCCACTGGAAGTGTCCCAAGATTGAATGGGAAAAGCAAACGGTCCAGGCCTGAATAACCCACCCTCCCATATATTCTCTGCTTCTGGATAGAAGAGTGAGATCTTGTATGTTGTGCAGTTTATTTTATGCTTTGCCTGTGATGAAAAATTGCCTCCTTGTAAGAAATGTCTCTGGGGCGTCCACACAGAAGAAAAGCTTCTCGGTAGATGGAATCTGAAGGATAATATATTTGTAAATCAAAAGCTCGTTCCAACGGCAGAGAGAAATCTTAGTCCATCAATACTGGAAAGCGGAATTTCTGTCTATTGCTTCTCTACAAGACTTGCCTGAAATTGTATCCACTAGAAACTTTGCTCTTTTCGGAGACGCTGTCAAGCCGACTGAAAGAATAGCTGGGAATGCAGTGCTCCCAAGAATGATCCAGATCACACACCCATCCAATCTTGATTCCTATTATCCCACCCTGCGTAGAAAAGCACAGCTTTAGGAGAAATCTCAGGAGATCCTAGCAATTAAGCCAAAGAAAGAAATCAGAGCTGCTTCTAAAGGTATAGTTTACTCATTAATCACTTTCTAATCCACTGACTGTTTGATCAAACAATCCAGGTCGCTAGCAAATAGAAAAAGGTACATTTTCTCTGCATATCTTTAAGATGCGGGGTTAGGTTTCTTATTAATAACTGGTTAAGAATGAAGGGTAATTATTCCACACCAATTAATGCAACATACCCTTCTGTGTGTGTGTGTGTGTGTGTGTGTGTGTGTGTGTGTATATATATATATATATATATATATGTTTTCTGAGGTTTTCACGGGTGTTTGTATATAGGTCTTTGGTTGAGAAAACCCGAACAACCAAAGACATATATATATATATATATATATATATATATATATATATATATATATATATATATATATATATATATATATATATATATATATATATATATATATATATATATACACACACACAAAAATATCTATGGCTTCCCATACAATCCTGTTTTGTCTGCTATCCCTAATTGCAATGTTATTCTCTTGGCCTCATTTTGGTTAATGGCTCTCTTATTTCACTATTTATCTCATTGATAATTACATTTATACTACTAAATTACCATAGAGATTAGAGACTAGTATTTTAGAATTTCAGCCATCCTGTAATTTCAGCCTGACAATGACTTTCCAAGAACCCTGAGCAATCTCTATAGCTAACGGGATTTGAAAACAAATTTCCAGGCAAATAAACAAAACCCAAATATTGGCTGCTGTTCCAGTACGGTTACTGTGCAACTAGCATTCTCACCGTCCTTGCCAGCGATGTAAAGTTTTGTCCTGCAAATTTTACAATGTCCCCAAGGCGCAGGATTGGACAGAAGGGCTGCTTTAAAGGATGGAAATGGCATTTCTGGATATCTTCTGCTGTGATGTTGGGTAGCAGGTTTCCCCTGTGAAGGAAGCAAAGAAAACTATCCCAAGAGCAAATCATCCATCTCGAAAGAGGTGTTGGGGTGGAAAGGTAGGGTAGAGAATGACAATTCTGAACTTGGCACAACACATTTCAGGTTATGGGATTTTCAATGCTATCTCCTTATCTAGCCTCAATTAGAGATAATGCAAAAGTTAAGAGCTATAGCTCTTAAAAAGTACCAGCAGCTGCCTGATATTTGCTAGCAGGATACATCAACTGTTTTCTGGTTCACTCAAAAGTAACACGTTGGTGAGAAGTATTGGAAGAGTAGGTCACCTCATTTGGAGACAAGCAGGTCAAGAGAGACTGGTGTAAACAATTAGGATTCCACATCAGAGTGAATTTGTGGCTGCTTTCTGTCTCTTTATACACAGACACATAAACATATACACACAAACGAGGGGTGAAATCCAGCAGGTTCTGACAGGTTCTGGAGAACCGGTAGCAGAAATTTTGAGTAGTTCGGAGAACCAACTAATGCCACCTCTGGCTGACCCTAGAGTGGAGTGGGAATGGAGATTTTGCGATATCCTTCCCCCGGAGTGGGGAGGGAATGGAGATATTGCAGTATCCTTACCCTGCCACGCCCATCAAGCCATGCCCACAGAACTGGTAGAAAAAAAAATTGGATTTCACGACTGACACATACCCATTATCCAACAACTGATTAGGTATGTTGGTGTATGCTATATTCTGATTTTATGATCCAGGTGGACTTGTGGAAGTCAGTCTCTATCCATGCTGCTTTTCCAAGGGACCTCCTGAAACTCTCAATATCAGGTGGTATTGATCAGGCAAAATCTTTGCATTAGAGAAGTAATTCTCAGTTCAAGTCCACCTAATATGTATTGAGAAGCAAATTCCAAGGCGCAACATTGGTCTGGGTTGATGTTACCTTACTCACTTTTCAAAATCGAACAGTGGAAAGCGAATACTATTCTTAATGAAGAGAGTGAAGTTTTCAGCTTCTAGCATTACAGGTCTGCAGAGAGAAAAATACTGACTGAAATCAAATTGAAATCAGGAATGAATTAAAGAAATTAGAGAATCATTTGGTATTTTCTGGAAATCTGTATCAAACTGGAGAAACCATAAACAGGAAAACCTTAATTTCTTTTTTTGATAAAATATGTGGATTGAAAGCAAAGAGTTAATATTCCTTTGGGAAGGAAATTTTGCCTCCCCCGCCCTTTACCAAAGCTCAGATCTTTGAACTTCCCCACTTTCTGAACTTCTATTGTCCTGTCTTGTTCTAACTTGGCATCAATCATTTGTGAGGAGCATACAGGGATGTCATTGTAGAGGTCCATGGTCCTTACTGACAAGTAAGAGGGACAGTAGACAGGCATACAAATCCAGCAACAGAATAGGAGGAAGGATCTTTGGCAATATTGAACTTGATTCCTGCTCCAAATTTCAAACCTTTAGTTTTCCTCAGAAGAGAACCTGGTGCATTGAATGAGGATCTATAGTCTGTGTTATGGCCTACATAAAACTCAACACAGATACTTGACCCTTCAAAATTAAAAAAACATATATCTTTAAGCAAAATCATCATTTTTGCCCAGAAAGTATTGACGCATGGTAACGCTATATAATTATCACAACTAGCTATTGCATTCCACATTTTGTTCAGGTAACATACCAAGAAAATTCCCTTACTGATAGCGAGGCTAATGTCTGATCCATAGCTTTCCATGTGCACAGGTCATTATCACCCAAGTCCCATTAAAAAAAATAAGCTAATAAAAATATATAAGTCAACCCTCTCAGAAGGAACTCTAGATTTCCAGTCAACTAGTTTTACATTCTGGGACTATGTTCCCAACTACAGTATGGTCTACGTTCCCTTCCTGTGAAATAACATAGACTGCTATAGGTAAGTGCTTACACATCCACATTGTCCATTTCTGCTGGGCACCAGCCCTGGATCTGGCAGGTCCGAAAAGTAGCATTGAAACTGACACATCGGCCTGTTAATATTCCTGCAGAAGAAGAAGAAGAAAGAAAAAAACCCCCATCATTTCAACCGCTAGAAGTCCAATTCACCCCAACTCTTGGGATTCATTTTGACAGGTTATCTGGGGGCAATTCTGCTTCTGTCTGCCTCATCAGTAGAAGTGAAAAGACTTATAATTTTTATGCCCTTTTTCCCCTAGAAAATGCACCTGAGCAAAAGGGCAATAATAAAGCAATAGCAATAGCACTTAAGGCTTACATACCGCTTCACAGTGCTTTATGGCATTCTCTAAGCAGTTTACAGAGTCAGCCAACCCCAACAATCCGGGTCTCATTTTATTGACCTCGGCGGGATGGAAGGCTGAGTCAGCCTTGAACCAGTTGGGATTGAACTGCCGGCAGTCAGCAGAATTAGCCTGCAATATGCATTCTAACCACTGCTCCACCATGGCTCTCATATATTCATATACTCATCAATAGTGGTACTTAAAAGCCATATTTTTTTCTGCACAATTTAATTTACATTTCTACCAGATTTATCTTTCAAGGGATACAAAGTCTCACTAATATAATGATAGCATCACCCAAGTTTTGGAAAATAAATTGTGCCAGAGAGGGAGAAAATGGAGGGGACAATTTGAAGCAGAAACAGAATTGGATCGGAAGGGAATTCTATACAGTAGCCTTTTGTGGATCAGGTGCCTTCTGGATGCATAGAGAGAATATAGTCTGCAGCCCCTAGGCATCAGAGAGTAAAGAATGTGTCACACTCCCGCTTAAAATCCCTGGATACCCCCTAATAGTCATCATTTTCTTTTGCTGGCTGAAAATTGACATGATCTTGATGCTATTTCAGTGTTCTTTCTGTACCAATGCAACCATCTTACAGCTCTGTTTTCTTTAGTCTCTAAATACAATATACCGATACAACCTACTCATCAATATTATATAAACCAGAGAAAAGTTGTAAGAAATAGAAAGCCAAGTAAATTAAAGACCTGTAATAATAATAAAAAAAGAAAAAGCAATATAGTTAATTTGATTTACATTCACATATGTAAATATGTGTCACTTTATTTCTCTATAGTTTTGTATCCTTGCAAACTAATAATTGCTTGTTCCATGTTCGGACGTTATTTTTTGTTCTTTCAACTTTTTTACCTTTCTCTCACTTTGAGAATTTCATTAATTCCAGCCAACTACAATTTTCACAATTTTCTTCTCCTTCTCTACCCATTCACTGATATATCTTTTGTGATTCAATACTCATTTATTCTCTCAATAGGATTAGACTACCACAAAGTACTTCTTTTTTCATACTGGCCACTAAGTTTTATACTTGATCCATATTTATTCAGCACCCATTCATTCTTGACTCTATTTCTTCTTGATTTATCATAGGATGACCATATGTAAGTACCACAGTCCTACTAGATTCAACTTACTTTTATATTTCTGCTTCATGTTTCCATATAACAATCTTAAACATAGCTATTTTTTTTCATTCTTTCAACAAATATTTGTTTCTTGCTAACAGACTACATGCCATTTACTGCTGATTGAATTTCTTAAATTTTCTCCATTCATTTCAACCTTTACATTTATTACATTTATTTACAAACATTTATCTATTTGCTCAAGTCTTTTTGCCTTTTATATATGAATAACCATTCAATTTTTCCTGTATTCTAATTGTTGCCTCTGTATTTTTTGACCATGAAGGATGCAATATCCAGTTCGGTCATTGTGTGTACAGATTTTTAGCTGCTCTGTTAATTACTCAGGTATACCATCATGGAGGTTTATTAAACTAAATTTATTTAAACTTAATTTAAAAATTTGTATATCAGTGATTGCATGACCTCTGTAGATAAATAAATTTTAAAAATAATATTTTTCCCTGTCAAACATAACCTCCTTGATCTTCAACACAATACATTAATTTTCAGATGCATGCTTCTCATTGCATAATAAAGGCCACCTAACCTTCACTGCAAATCATTTGGGTCCTCAGACAATAACTGTTCTAACCCAGCCTTAGCAGAAGCAAGAAACAGACTTCTTATCACAAAAAAACCCTCTTTATTTACCTCTTTTGAATTAATTCACCCACCAAAAAGTCCAGGCAATAGCCCTTCAAGGAGTTAACTGCAGTAACAGACCTTATCAGTTCCTTGCGATAATTGCAAGCCCATGTTCTTCCAGCTGAAAGGCTGCAAAATAAGTTCTGGCAAGTAGTCTTTGTGGCATGAAAGGACAATGAGCAAAATCTTCAGAATTATGAACTGTTGTCTCCTACGACAACCACTCCCTTTTTCTTCTATTTATTCCACAGCCAGGGAGGGGCCATTCAGTGTCCATGTGTGCTGTGCTTCCCAAGTGGACTCCTTGTCCTCCGTTGTTCACCTCTCCTAAGTGCTCTGCATATACGTGCATCTGGAACAGGCCCCAGCTGTTCTTCCTTCATTCATATCAGCCTCCAAAGGCAGCTGCCTCTCTGGTGGCTGGGAAATGTTCCACGGCCTTGGTTCTATCTCTGCGTCCAACACAGAGCATCCATTAGAGTCTTCCCCAGACTCCAGAACTGGCCCAAGTTCCCCCCCAAACTCCTCATTGTCTTAGCCTGCTGCCAGCTCCACTGGCAGCTGGTGGCAGGCTCAATAACATGGTACTGTCTGCATACAAAAGTACAGTACATGCATATTGTTACCAACAATTTACTTCTACTATCGCCACAAGGATTCCTTGCACGTTTACATATAAATACATCATTGTCATGCCCCCAGCTTGTGGTGTATCATTTGCTAAGCATTTATTGTCATGCATACTTTCTTCCATAATATACTGTGCTTATCACACTTAACAGCCAACCTCCATCTGTATATTTATGCAAAACAATCCCATAATTCAAGCCTATTGTGCTTTCTCTAAACGAATAAATACACAATAAACTTTCTCACATTTTTAGATTTCTTCCTAATTTGCTGAAGCACAAAAGTCTGGTCTGCATACCCTTTGCCTAGCATAAAGCTGCACTGCTCTTCCCAGCTTTTACTGTCACCTCTTGTCCTCTTTCAGTCAGAATTCTGCCAAGCCTTTTCCCAGGCACACTTAAACCAATCCTCCTACAATTTTTGCATTTGCTTTTGCTACCATCCAGCTTCTATCAGGAAACAGTGTCATTCTAGCAATAGTCAGGCATGCGGTCTTCACTCGCACGTTAAACAAGTCTCTTAGTCTCCATAAGCCCCTCCATAATCAGGCTGGCAGTTAACATATAGGCAGATTGTCTATGATGAGCATTCCCGCCCCTCTCTGTGTGAGATATCTGGCTTACCACCTCCGGTGATGGAGACAGGCTTCTTGCACTCACTATCTGAGGTACACTGGTAACGAAGATTATTCTAAAACGGGAAAACAAAGGGAAGGGAAGAAAGCACAAGAAGCATAAATTACTGGTCTGCTTCCAGGTTCTCCAGCACCACAATTAAGGTATATATTATGAGGAGGGAAGGGAGAAGCACACTGTTTTGAAAGTCAAAAGTCCACCGCTTAATTTTAGCTCAGTGGGAAACATACCCAGTGCATGCAAATTGTTCCCGGGTGAGACTTTCACTTCTTCAGGTATGGCTGTTAGAGGCCTCCATCTGGAATGCCAAAAAGCTGCTGTCTTATTATTAAAAATAAGGCAGCTTGCTATAATCCAGCTTCACTCAAGTTCATGGCCCTCTGCAGCTTTCTATAAACCAATCCTTGCTGGCATAAAGCAAAACACTAAAGTTTTGAGTCTCCTACCTGTGATTAGGAAACAGCTCAAGGTCTGTGCAAAGCAGAAGACAGCTACAACCACCCCCTAGCCCCCAATCTCTAGTTTAATCTCACTTCCTACCCTCTCGGTTTAGTAACATACCTCAGGGCAGAAGCCTTGCACCTGGTTCTCCGTCACAATGAGTTTGGTAATGATGACAAAGACTGATGTCCCCTGCCAGGTGGATGGATCCAAAAGATGTAGACAGAAGGGGGAAAAAATATGATGTCAAATATCTTGAATGTAAGAGCACAGAGAAGGCACGTCAAATCCTGGTTAGTCCTTTCTGCCTGATCATCTGGAGATGATCATAATAGGCCACCAGCCTCATAACTAAGATTTAGGATTAGAATTTTTTTGGGGGGGGGGGAAGCAAAATGTACTAACAACAAAAAATTCAACAGTGAACAGGATTATCAATAGAGATATGAGCTCTCCTTTACTGGATGTTCTCCAGCAAAGACTACAGCTTGAGAATCATTTCTCTGAGATACTGAAGTTTGGATTCTTTCACTGAAGAGGAGCTTGGTCTCAGTGGCCTACATAATAATAATAATAATAATAATAATAATAATAATAATAATAATAATAATAATAATAACAATAATAGTAATAATAATAATAATACATGGAATTCTGTGATTCTATCTCCACAAATGTCCATATTATCCCCCCAATATTTTTCAATACTGAAGCGTAAGCGGGACCATTTCTAAGATACAGTATGTTCCTAGCCTTGCTTGAGTCATTTCCATATTGCAACAGGCAGCTTTGCATTTCTTTATTGCACGCCTGCAAAATGTTTCACAACCTACAAGTATGCACAAAGAAAAACTTTAGATTTCCTAACGTGTATTTCATATGCTCCAGAAGCTGAGACCTATTATAGTTCCTGACAATGAACTGGCCAAAGGAAGAAGAGGAGTTGGAAGAACAGCTGCCCTCAGGATATCTAGGAGTCAGAATGCTAGATTCTGGCTATCAATGGATTCTAGTCTTAATTAGAGGAATCCATTTTTTAATTCCACTATTTAGGAAACCTTTGGTTGTCAGATAATCTTTGTAGTTGATTACTATGGTAGCTGATCTTATACCTATCCTACTGAATTAAATGAGATTTATTCCCAGGTAATTAGGAAGTTGTGATTGGTCTGGAAATTACCTTTCAAGAAAGAAGACGTCCAGAATTGTTCATTGGGTCCTTTATGAACTTGCACTTAACAAATTTTAGCAATTATTTTATTTTCAGTCTCTTAAATTATTCAGCTGGTTCTGCAGTTTACCCTCAACTGCTATTTCATTTGCCATTTTCTTCTTATTCTATTGTCTAAATGCATAAATATTGTCTAGGGCAGGGGTCTCCAACCTTGGTCCCTTTAAGACTTATGGACTTCAACTTCCAGAGTCCCTCAGCCAGCAAAGCTGGCTGAGGAACTCTGGGAGTTGAAATCCACAAGTCTTAAAGGGACTAAGGTTGGAGACCCCTGGTCTAGGGAACAGTATATTTCCTAATAAGAGATCTGAACATTGGTTTCACATACAATAGCTGAACTAACACAAATTTCTGTGATTTCAGGAAAGAAGTACAATACCAACTCTTTCTCCCAAATCTGCAACAAATGTGTTGAAAGAAGAACAAGGAAGGGTTTGTGTGCCAGTTAGATACTAGATAGTGTTTCTGGATTGGTCAGCTTGTGGGAGGATTGACTAGCTCAAAGAGGAGATCAGGCCACGCTCCAAGCAGGGAAGCAACAATCCTACTACCAGTTGGGGATGCAGTGCAGAGGGGAAGGGTAGGGTGGAAAAAAGCCAAGGGGTGACTACAACCACACAATTGAGACCGCATTCATTTTTATGCGCAAGAAATGTAAAAGACACCTTGACTCTTTGGACATATCCCTCTCCCCTGCAAACCCCTCTGGGAAAAGGATGGAGCCAGTGGGTTATGTGGAACCAGCCTCAGAATTCATTACTATAGATGTGATTCAGGATTGGACTGGAAAAAATAATGAGTTGAGAGTTTGTTCTTGTTTTCAGTTAGCAGTCGTTCTAATTATGCCATGATTTTTGAATATATCTTTCCCTCTTTGTAGTTAAGCAAGACTGTCAGAGTTCTTTGTGAGCATGTTCCCCTTTTGCAGTTTTCAGCAATCAAAATGAATAAATGAAGATATGTTTTCTAACTTTTAGAAAAACAAGTGGGATTTGCAACCCCATGCAGCATGAAAAATTTGTTAGGCATTCTCTATTCTTGTTCTCTCCCCAACACACTCACCCACCCCTTTTCTTTTGAACAGGGACTAGTTTTGTGCCTTGTACAAAATTGTTTGTTTACCTATGGCTAATTCAATAAACTGTAATTAGGTTGCAACAACATGCTAAGCCATAAAACATGGTTTAGAAGTCCCAATAGCTAAACCGAGCCTAGAGAGATCCCATTATGAGTCAGTTCAGTAAATTGGCATTCCACATTCCTTATTGGAGTATTTATTCCCTAGTAATTCCCCAACTTCCTAAGTAAATACAGAAGGACCATTTCTGGCTTTACAGTGTAAACATACCATTCGCATCATGAATACGAAAAATGGTAAAATAAAATGCCTTTTCAATTTGCTTGGTATTATATCGCATTTTCCTTATTTTGACGGATGATAGGTGCAGCCTAAGGAGCATGTGTTTTGGGTTATTTGTTGTGATGGTAGTACAGGTAGTCCTCGACTTACAACCCACAATGGAGCCTAAAATTGTGGTTGCTAAGCAGAGCATTTGTTAAGTGAATTTTGCCCCATTTTGCAACCTTGCTTGCCACAGTTGTTAAGTTAGTTGCTGCAGTTGTTAAGTTAATAACACGGTTGCTAAGTGAATTGGGTTTCCCCATTGACTCTGCTTGTCAGAATTTTGCAAAAGGCGATGACAAGGCCCTGGGACTCTGCAACCGTCATAAATATGAACCAGCCTTCAAGCATCTCAATTTTGATCAGCTGACCGTGGGGATGCTGCAATGGTTGTACGTGTGAAAAATGGTCATAAGTCCCTTTTTTCAGTGCCTTTGTAACTTCGAACTGTCACTAAATGGACTGTGGTAAGACGAGGACTAGCTGTATAAGCAAAACATTGTGCTAGTTGTCAAGCAGCAGTCATAGATTCCCTCCCTTGAAATTCTCACATAATGCTCCTATGGTACCTGTAGAAGGAGAGAAACAAATGAAAAGCCACGCATTTGCAATATTATCATCTTGCTAATGCCATGAATGAAATACCCGGATTAGATGTCATGATATTAATAAGTACATGATTATTATCATTTTGATGTCATCGTGCTAACCTGCTACCCCTGCAATAGCTCTGTTCCAGAATATGGCAGAGATTTTTAAGGGCATTAAAGTGATAGAAAGAACGGTGGACACCATTGCTGTGTTGGGCTTCCTCTTTTGGCTGCTGTATACTCTGAAGAAATCATTCAAGCTATTAATGGGGCACAGCTTGTGATGCATTGCCTACCAGACTGAAGCCAGCTTGGTTAGTTGATTGCCCTTGGTCCAGGTGAGGGTCCCATTCATTTTTACACCGTCTGCTGTTAAGCTCACCTCTCCTTTCTTCTGCCTTTCTCATGGCTTATTTGACAATGTATGAAACCAGCTGGCTACTATTATTAGCAGCTGGTTAAGGAATTTCCTACCCCAGAAAACTTTAACCCCCAACACATCTTCCCACATGGAGCAAAGAAAAAGTAGGAGTTACCCAACTGAGTGAAGCAGAGAAACCAGATCCTGGGTCATCAGTAGGCACCTAATGGACTATGCCTTGATGGTGGAGTTATTTGGGAATATGATGTGTTTTATTACGTGCTTTTAGACTTATTTGAAACAACTGGTTTTGAAGGATATCAATCTGCCTAATCCACCACTGAACAAACAATCTTACAATGCTTAGACACCACACCAAGCTATAATGTAGTTTAATTTGCGTTTAACTCAATGTATGAACTCAGACATGGGAAATCGTGGTTTCCAAGTTTTAATTCTTTGCTAATATTGTTTTTTATTGTCTCAGTGTGTTGTGAATTGGGTGGATATGCACACAAGGTATATCTATCATTCTATCGCACTGAAATTGCTGTGCTTTTTGCCCTATTTTTCAAGGGCAGGTTACATTCCTGCATCGAGAAGGCACTTATATTATTGTTTTTAATAGCCATGGGAATAATGAAGTAATGTAATAAAATTAACAGACGGGGCAGGGAAGAATTTTCACTTGGTTTTCTCCCATTTTGGCAGCATGTGTGCGTTTGTGTGGGAGGTGGGATTTTACTTTTATAGATGTGTTAAGCTGATCAGAGGCTTTGCATGCTGATTTCCCTTTGTTTCCCACAGGAAAATCGTTGTGCAACTGATGTTTGGTGGCATGATCCTGGGGGAGTTCTATGGACCCCCAAATGGGGCTAAGGCTGCCTGTGGCCTATACTAAAATTGCATGGCTTAGCTGAGGAGATATCCAAGGCTGCTGTTTGAAGGGGCTGGTGCACATTCTCCAAGCATAGCCTTGCTCATTTTTTTACAGCAAACATAATCTTGTGAGTCTCTTTGCTATCCCTACCCTCTTGGACAGCATTACCTGTGGAGGTGTGACGTAATCTGCTGTATCCATAATGCGGTTGCTGTAGTTGCCAAACCCCTTCACTTTTGTCACGACAGAGGATTCAATGGAGGTGTCCCTTACCTGGTAGGCCTTCTCATGCAGGAACACCCACCTGTGGAAAAGAGATCTTTCAGTACAATAACTCTTCTACAGCTAATGGAAGGTACAACTTCTGTCCTGTTCCCAATGTTGTTGAATTACAGGGCATCCAAATCCATACCCTCACCCTTGCCTGAAACTAATTTGTTGGGCACTTCAGTTCAGCTGCATTTGGAAGTCCACAGATCTCCGCCTGCTGCATTATAGGACAATGCAACATGGCAAAAACCCTGCTCGAATTATCATGAGCAGCCTTCATGAAATGGCTCCTTAGACAAACTAGATTTGTAGCTTCTCACCCTTCTCCTTGGCTTTGACTGACCACTCCAGCTGTTCTCAATTAATAGTCTCTTGATGGCATCCTCTGCTCACTAACTTCCATCATGGGTCATTTGGACCTATTTTATTTGTGGCCAACCCATTTATCTAATGTAGGGGTGTCAAACTTGCAGCTTGCGGGCCGGATATGTCACTGCCAGCTATGCTGACCCCTGGTTTAGGGAAGGGGTGGGAGGTTTCAATATGTCATGTGATGACGACGTGATGACGAGAGTTACACACACACACACACACACACACACACACACACACCGATCTAGTGCAGTGTTTCTCAACCTTGGCAACTTTAAAACATGTGAATTTCAACTTCCAGAGGAACACTAGAAATATCATTTTGATGAAGCATACCCTAGGTTTCATTAAGGTATTGTGTCTCCCAACCCTTCATACAGGACTAATAATGATGAAATGCCTTTTGCTTTCAATTTTTACCTGTTAAGATGTTTTAGACATCTATGACCTGACTGCTGTAAGCCCACTCTTGTCTAACTTCAGGAAACTAACATCCGACAGTGAATTAGATTCATCCTGGTTTGTAATTCAGCCACCAAGCAAGCCTATATAAAATCTTGTTTTGTTGTAATATAAGTAAATTGACTCTACAGACTATTAGACTGATAAGACTATCACCTAGAATTGGCCATTAAAGGATGTTAAAACCACACTTTTGTTAACCTAATCATGCTATTCTGCACATTCATTTTACTTCTTGATGTGCACTGCCCTCTAGTGTACAGAAATAACTTAGTTTATTACCACAATTCATTGGGCTCAATTAAAAAACTCAGCATTGATTTCCACAAGAACAAGCACATGCAGATTGTCAGCATTGATAAAATTATCTCTTGAACTCAGGTACTGAAGAGTAAGCTCCCCTGGTTTTAATTAAACTTACTTCCGACTAAGAACAGGCACTTAGGAATGGAAAGTGTAACGTAATTAACCAAATTGCCGATTATAGAAGCAGCCCTCTGATAATTAGTCTGATTTCTCACAGGCACAATGCACAGGGTGCATTGTGCTGATAATGTATAAGCATTTAAGATATGTTTTTTTAATGGAATGTGAGATGCCTAATTCTGATTCCGTCACTTCCTCTGGCAAAGTATTTCGATTGCCAATTATTTCTTCTATGAAATATTTATATCAAAACTCCTAATTCAAATGCTTCATTCTCACTGCTGGATTTCACTCTGCCAGTCTAGATATTTTTTTTAAAAAAAAGAAACTACGAGACATCTTGCAGAACTTGTGAGCAAATATAGTTGATGCTATCTAGTTTGCATTGGAAGAATTTTTGAGCATCATAAGAGGGCACAGAATCCCCACAAAGTATCAGATACCACACATTCAAGACTGGAAGGCCACTAATGGAATAAATTCAATTACAACCTTTTTTCTCTTCCTACCTCCAGATCCACCGAGAACTTGGTAAAATGCTAAACACCATTAACCACAATTATCTTGAAATCAAGCTACCCTTTCAGCTAAATGTTCCTGCATTTACTTTTCTCTTTGGTCATCATGGGAGAACATTATCCATATAGGCCATACCTTTTCTATTCCAATTAATGTTTATCAGTTAGTTGCTGATAAGCTAATTTTTGTCTTCATGAGCATGGTAGTTAAATGCCACGAAAAAAAAGGAAAGAGATGAAAAACATGAAAATAGTTTGAGCTTTGTCTACACTACACCAGAGGTGGGTTTCAGCAGGTTCTGACCAGTTCTGGAGAACTGGTAGCGGAAATTTTGAATAATTCGGAGAACCGGTAAATACCACCTCTGATTGGCCCCACCCCTATCTATTCTCTGCCTTCTGAGTCCCAGCTGATTGGGAGGAAATGAGGATTTTGCAGTAACCTTCCCCTGGAGTGGGGAGGGAATGGCAATTTTACAATATCCTTCTCCTGCCACACCCACCAAGCCACGCCCACCAAGCCGCACCATGCCCACCAAGCCACATCCACAAAACCGGTAGTAAAAAAATTTGAAACCCACCACTGCACTACGCCATTTTCTAGCTAATGATTTATATAGGGCTTTTTTTCCATAGCTGTGTGAAAATAATTCCCTCCAGCCCTTGAAGTGGCAGGTAACTCTGCCAGTTTACTTTGCCTTGTCCCATCACTGAAGCCTATTCAGTAACTAGTCAGGAAATGGTTGTGTCCCTGCAGTGAAATCCTCCCAGCAAGTATCACCAGCAGGCAGCAGAAGCGTCAACCAACAGCTTCCCTTGATGTGGCAAGGAAGTGAGCTTTGCTCTGGTTTTGTGCAAGGCCTCTGTGAATGTGCTTCCCAAAGGAGTTGTTAGGTTCCTTTGGGGACTTTGGTTTATCACAAACTCTGTCACAAATTCTGGAGCAGCACCATTCTTGAACAGCATTACATCTGAGTTAATAAATAGCCTTAACTGGCACTATTGTTGAGAGGTGTAATGGGAAGGATTATTGGGTGGGATGAGGAAGGGCTGGATGGTAAATTGCAATGGCAAAGAAATGCAGCCTGTTTTTTGTTTTTAAAGATGGGGAGAGGAACCAAGGTTGAGATATCATAATGGCAATTCACATCAAGATGGGTGTACTTTGAGTGTACTAGTGTTTGTGTGGTTTACATTTAGATGTAAATTGGTTCTTCCTTTCTCCTTTGGAACCAAAGGTGATGGAGTGGGGAGGAGTCCCCTACAGTAATGGATTTTAATCGGGGAGGGGAAGAATTTCAGAGAGTTTTCTAATTGATTAGAGTAAATGCTCAAGAGAGTGAAGTTGGCTGGGAACAGCATCCCCTTGTTTATCAGCCAAGATGTTGCAGTACTAATGATTGCTCTGGTCAGTTATTCCACTTGACAAACTCATAAGCATACAATGTCTTGTTTTCCTTTTGTTTATTTTTTTAAAGATGGCTTTACTGTTCTTTCAAAATCTCAGCTCCTGAACACATTATCACTAGCATTGTCAATGAAGCATTCTAGATTGTGTCAAGATTTTCATTTATTTAGTACTTATTTAGCAGGTATAATATACATTTATTTGTTAAATGTGTTTGTTGCCTGTCTACTCTAGGTGGCTCACAATAATAAAAAGGAAGGAAATGAAAGGAGTGCAAACAGAGCAGAGGTAAAATAATAGAACCATAAAATAAGCAATGAAAAAGGAACACCACGAGAATGCACCAATATGATAAGCAAAAAGATGGATGGATGGAAAGCAGAGAGTAGAGAGGGGAGAGAGGTGGAGTCTGCCATCAATCTAGCAGCCACCTCCAGTGTGGAACTCGCCCTTTTGGTCCCCAGGACAACCAGCAGAGCCCGGTCTGAAAGTCTCCTTTTGTCAGAAGAAGGAAAAACACTACTTTTCAACTGGATAAAGATAAGCATAAACTGCTTTTGTTTTCTAATAAGCAAGGACTGAGGCGTGACGTTTAGCTCAATCAGTGACATGTCTTCGTGCAGTGGCTAGAAGAATATGGGGAGAAGCCAAGAGCACATCAATCCAGACTGCATTGATCTAATGGGAGCTGCCCTTGAAGAATATCCGGAAGCTTCCATTGGTGCAAAATGCAGCAGCTTGCACCTAGATGTGTGTATGTTACACCCCTGCTCCATGATCTGCGTAGGTTACCAATTTGCTTTTGAGTGCAAGATTCTGATGGTAACCTATAAAAACCCTTCTGGGCTGGGTTATTTGAGAGACCACCTTTCCCCAGCGACATCTACCCATCCCATCAGGTCCTACACAAGAGGTTTGTTTTGAGTTCCTCTACTAGAGAATGCCATCTCACATTTATTTTGTTGTAAACTACTGAGAATCTGAATGATTTTTTGGCATGCTATTGTTGTTACTACTATTACAGGTTAATAACATGATATATTACTGAGCATTTAAAGCACAAGCATGGGATCCTTTTTGGCTCTTCCTCAACAACCTGGGGTCCTCCAGAAGAACTCAGCTATGACTCATATCACTCAGTTAGCAGATTTATCAGGGACAATGGGACTCAAAATTCATCCCAAGACTGGCATACTTGTTCTAAACTCTCACATTAGGTTATCTTGATTTAAAGCTTTGGCATGCGGACAAAGATACAGATTTGTTTTTCTTGGGAGAAAACTGGTTTCTCTGGATACAGAGCCAAGAGATTGAGAGGGCTGGGCATCTGGGTCATCAGATGTCTCACTCTTTACATCAGGGGTGTCAAACTCGATTTCATTGAGGGCCGTCTCAGAGTTGTGTTTGACCTGGGGTGGGGGGGGGCGGAGTGGGTGTGGCCAGCTCGATGTCACTGTGGTGGTCTGAGTGCCAGAGAAAATGGGCTCCCAAGCTCTTTATTTGGCTGCAATGGCCTTCGGCAACCCTCTGCCAGTGAAAATGGAGCTCAGGAGGCCGTGTGTGGCTCTCCCAAGCTCCAATTTTTGCTTTCAGAGGCATCGCAGGCTGGTCCTTCACTGTTTTCCAGGCAGCCCTGTGGGCCAGATCTAAGTAGTCCGTGGGCCGGATCCAGTCCACAGGCCTTGAGTTTGACATCTTTGCCTTACATCATGAATGAATGAATGAATGAATATGAATATTTTAATTTGTATACCGCCCTTCTCCCGAAGAACTCAGGGCGGTGAACAGGCAGATAAAATACAGATATACACAATAGTTAAAACAACCCTTTAAAAACTGATTTAAATTTGCCCAAATATTAAAATAACATACACCCCCATAAAATTACAAAAATTTAAAAACCCATCCAATTCAATTAAAATTTAAAGGTAAAAATCAAGCTAGTCCAGCCATACGAAATAAATAGGTTTTAAGTTCGCGGCGAAAGGTCCTAAGGTCAGGTAGTTGTCGAAGTCCGAGGGGAAGTTCGTTCCACAGGGTTGGAGCCCCCACAGAGAAGGCCCTCCCCCTGGGGGCCGCCAGTCAACACTGTTTGGCTGACGGCACCCTGAGGAGTCCCTCTCTGTGGGAACGCACCGGACGATGGGAGATAGAGGCCGGCAGTAGACGGTCCCGTAGATAGCCCGGTCCTAAGCCATGGAGCGCTTTAAAGGTGGTAACCAATACCTTGAAGTGCACCCAGAAAACAACAGGTAGCCAGTGCAGTCTGCGCAGGATAGGTGTTACGTGGGAGCTCCAAACCGCTCCCTCAATAACCCGCGCAGCCGCGTTCTGAACTAGCTGAAGTCTCCGGGTGCTCTTCAAGGGGAGCCCCATGTAGAGAGCATTGCAGTAGTCCAGGCGAGAGGTAACGAGAGCATGAGTGACCGTGCATAAGGCATCCCGGTCCAGGAAGGGACGCAACTGGCGGATCAGGCGAACCTGATAAAAAGCTCTCCTGGAGACGGTCGCCAAATGATCTTCAAAGGACAACCGACCATCCAGGAGCACGCCCAAGTTGCGTACCTTCTCCATCGGGGCCAATGATTCACCCCCGACAGACAGCCGCATCTGCAGCTGACTGTACCGAGGTGCCGGCATCCACAGCCACTCCATCTTGGAGGGATTAAGTTTGAGCCTGTTCCTCCCCATCCAGACCCGTACGGCTTCCAAACACCGGGACAGCACTTCGACAGCTTCACTGGGGTGGCCCGGGGTGGAAAAGTACAGCTGAGTGTCATCAGCGTACAGTTGGTATCTCACCCCAAAGCCACTGATGATCTCACCCAGCGGCTTCATATAGATGTTGAACAGGAGGGTGAGAGAATCGACCCTGCGGCACCCACACATGAGGCACCTTGGAGTCGATCTCTGCCCCCTGTCAACACCGTCTGCGTCCGGTCAGAGAGGTAGGAGGAGAACCACCGATAAACGGTGCCTCCCACTCCCAACCCTCCAACCGGCGCAGCAGGATACCATGGTCGATGGTATCAAAAGCCGCTGAGAGGTCTAATAGGACCAGGGCAGAGGAGTAACCCTATCCTGGCCTCCAGAGATCATCCACCAGTGCGACCAAAGCTGTCTCCGTACTGTATCCGGGCCGGAAGCCGGACTGGAACGGGTCTAGATAGATAGCTTCATCCAGGTACTGGGGTAGCTGACATGCCACCACACTCTCTACAACCTTCGCCGTGAAGCGAAGATTGGAGACTGGCCGGTAATTCCCTAAAACAGCTGGGTCCAGGGAAGGCTTCTTGAGGAGGGGTCTCACCACCACCTCTTTCAAGGCAGCAGGAAAGACCCCCTCCCGCAAAGAAGCATTTATAATCCCCTGGAGCCAGCCTCGTGTCACCTCCTGAGTAGCCAGTACTAACCAGGATGGGCACGGATCCAGTAAACATGTGGTGGCATTCAGCCTACCCAGCAACCTGTCCATGTCCTCGGGAGTCACAGGATCAAAGTCATCCCAAACCACCTCAACAAGACGGGTCTCGGAACCCTCGCCTGGATCTACCCAATTTTGATCCAATCCGTCCCAAAGCTGAATGATTTTGTCGTATAGATAACCGTTAAACTCCTCAGCACGCCCTTGTAGGGGGTCCTCCCGCCCCTCCTGTTGAAGGAGAGAGCGGGTCACCCGAAACAGGGCGGCCGGGCGGTTATCTGCCGACGCAATGAGGGAGGAAACGCATCCCTCAGTGCCACTAGGTAGGTCCTACTATAGGACCTAACTAGTGTCCGGTCAGCCTCAGAACGGCTGGATCTCCAGACACTCTCTAGGCGTCTTCTCCTGCGCTTCATCTCCCTCAGCTCCTCGGAGAACCAGGGAGCTGGTTGAGACCGGCGCCGGGTCAGAGGCTGCAAAGGCACGACACGGTCCAAAGCTCCAGCCGCGGCCTGTTCCCAGGCCGCAACTAGTTCTTCAGTCGTGTCGTGGGCCAGGTGCTCGGGAAATGGCCCAAGCTCCGTCAGGAACCTCTCCGGGTCCATCAGGCGCCTGGGACGGAACCAGCGCATTGGTTCCGTCTCCCTGCGGTGGTGGGGCATTTCTCAGTCCTCTTGTTTTTGTTTGTTTTTAATACTTAGCTCATATTAATACCTGGTGTTTGGTTTACCCACCATGACAATTATCACATTCATTCTATAAAAAAATGAAAGCTGAACAACTGGCCCACCTGAAAAACCAAATGATCTGGCTTCTTTCAATGTTTTGCAATCCGGTCAGTGTCAAGTATCAGATCTCAGATGCAAATATTCTCTGAGGCTCTGAGCTGAAGTAAAGAGCATTTCCAGATGACCCATCTTTCCATCTCACAGCATCCCAACACAGAAATGCCTGGGATTGATCCAGGGGAGTTTGATTGTTTGTGAATCTATCTATTGTGAATCTATTAACCAGGTGAAGTGAGCAGAGGGAAATCGACTAGAAACTCACCAGCCCTAATTAGCAATTGGAAATAGTCTGTTCTGAGATGGCTGGAGAGAAAAACTGGTTGATAGGGAATGAACATGTCACACTAAGTTCCAGGCTATTTGTGGTTGTTCTTGTGTGGTTAGCTGATTTCAAAAAAGAGCAACTACTTTGAAATTAAAAATCCTTGTTCTCAAAAATAACAGACATATATTGGGATTTCATGCAGGTTCATGATTTTGTTTGGTCACCAGTAGGTTCATCTCACAATGAAATTGAAACTGATTTTTTCTAATCCCCCCCACCCCCAATTCTATCAAGATTAGCTCCTTCTGAATCAAGAGACATTTCAGTCTGGCTTACTGTATGAATGATGGGTTGTAGTGGCAGATACTATCCCAACTCTACATGAGTAGGGTTACAAGGGTCTGCATAGAATGTGTAATTATGGTTTTCAATATGGGTTGGTAACAACTTTGGGCTACAAATCCAATCCCAATTTTATTTTTGCGGTCCCCAGAACTGTGCTGCTGAAAGTCAGCAGCAAAATTACAATTTGTCAGCAGTGCAGGTTTTTAAATTTTTATTTACAAGCAAAACAGCCATTTAAATTACAAAATAGGTGTATTTAGCCTTGGGAGATTTGATGTACCTGGCTTCTATAAACACTCTAATATTTCTAAGAGTGCAGAGGGACCCCCAGATCAGCATTATCCATTCCTCAGAAACTGCATAGAATAAGGAAGAAAGAAGAAAACCAGACTTCCCCTCTAGCTGAAGAAAAGTGCTGTTCTCTTTTATAGCTGCAAGTTAGGTTATACATTTCTTTGAGCAGGAGCCAATTCTCCTGTGTTTTACTGAATAACAACATAGTGTTGTTTTCTCCATGCAATTCAAAATTCTGAAAAGTATATTTCCTGGCCCACAGACGGAGACATGTTTCCAACACAGTACATCCCCTTTCCAAAGTTTTCAGTTAGACATAAGTGTGTACTTCTATGTTTTCATTATTTTTGGTATGGGGCAAACCAGGATGACTTTTCCAGATTGTGCAGCAAGCCCACACATGAGAAAATGGCAGCACAGAAGCTTCCGGCCTAATATGGCATCCAAAGCTGACAGTTGCATGATACTCAACTATTGTTGAATTTACAAGTAGCAGCTGGGGCAAGGAGTACCTTTGTACAATTATAATTATTATGCCAACTTTAAAATAAAATATAAAATAAACTATAAAATAGGAAGTCAACCAGAGGTGGGTTTCAGTAGGTTCTGACCAGTTCTGGAGAACTGGTAGTGGAAATTTTGAGTAGTTCGGAGGACCGGTAGTAAAAATTCTGACTGGCCCAGCCCCCATCTATTCTCTGCCTCCCGCATCCCAGCTGATTGGGAAGAAATGGGGATTTTGCTGTATCCTTCCCCTGGAGTGGGGTGGGAATGGAGATTTTACAGTATCCTTCCCCTGGAGTGGGGTGGGAATGGAGATTTTACAGTATCCTTCCCCTGGAGTGGGGTGGGAATGGAGATTTTACAGTATCCTTCCCCTGCCATGCCCACCAAGCCACGCCCATCAAGCCATGCCACGCCCACTAAGCCACACCTACAGAACAGATAGTAAAAAAATTTGAAACCCACCACTGAAGTCAACCTATTTTCCAAAGTACCAGAAACAAGACAAGAAGCAATAGATGGAAACTGAACAAAGAGAGAAACAACCTAGAACTAAGGAAGAAACTTCCTGACAGTAAGAATAATCGACCAGTGGAACAACTTGCCTTCGGAAATTGTTGGTGCTCCAACACCGGAAGTTTTTAAAGAAGAAATTGGACAGTCATTTGTCTGAATAGTATAGTGTCTCCTGCTTGAGCAGAGGGTTGGATTAGAAGACCTACAACATCCCTTCTAACTCTATTTTGTTAATACAAGTGCTACCTTTCCTAAGCTGTATTTGGTGACTGTTTAGCCACATTTTTTTAATTTCTCACAATAATGCACTTTCCCTGAGGCTACTCTTGAAAGTTGCCCTGAAACTGGACCTGGTGCAAAAACACAAAAGCTGGATTGCTAACCACAACTAAGTATAAGGATCATATGATGCCTATAGTGAGATTATCAGCACAGGTAGCTAACTGCTTACCAACATCCATCTAAGGCAGGGGTCTCCAACCTTGGCAACTTTAAGACTTGTGGATTTCAACACCCAGAGTTCCTCAGCCAGCAAAGCCAGGGCAAAGCTGGCTAAGGGACTCTGGGAGTTGAGGCTACAAGTCTTAAAGTCGCCAAGGTTGGAGACCCCTGATCTAAGGTATTAGGACTGACCTTTAAAGAGCCAAATGGTCTGATTCTTCAAGGCATTGTTTCTCAATCATGGCAACTTTAATGCATGGGCTTCAACATCTAGAATTCCCCTGTCAGCAAATGCCCACATCTTAAAGTTGCTGAGGTTGAGAAGGGGCAGCATTCCTATTACAAAAGTTCTTTAGAGCTGCAGAAGAGGACTTTCTGAAGATGCCTCTGCTGTCAGAAGCTGGAGGGTTTTTTTTCTTCCAGCAAGTGGTAAAGAGCCCTTCCTGTGTTGCTATTCCCCAGACATGGAATGCATTCCCTCAGGGCATTTGGCCTCCTCTCTCTCTGCGCTCAGAAAATCTGTAAAGACGCTTCTCTTTCACTAGGCTTTTAATAGCGGAATTATTTTAGTGCCTATTTTAGTGTCAGTTTTGAATGGTATTTTTAGCTTGTGATATTTTTGTGTGTCAGCTTTTGTGAATTGCTTTTAATACGCACCAGGGTGGAAAGATAGAAAATCCATCCATCCCTCCCTCCTATAAATAAAGTACACAATAGAATAAAATCAGTGAATTATCTGAACTGGTGGAGGTGATTTTGGGTGCATTTATATTCCATTCTCCAGATCAGTTGACTAATATAGCAGTCGTTGGATTTGGGCTGCTGTTATGCTCCTCTTCCAAAATATAATGGATGCATTTAAGCCTTCTGGTGCTGAAAAGCAGAATGATATGGGTAACTGAATTCCAATATAAAAGCCTAGGCAAAGCTAAGGAGCAGCGAGAAGTCTCCAAGGGGACGGGGAGCGGGAAAGTAGGCCAACTGAATGAAAATGCCAAGACAGAATAAGCAGCATAGCAAAACAAAGCTCCAGCACACATCACTTTCTAGATATAAGAGCAGAGAGAATGTCATATTGCAAGCAGCAATCCTCTTCATGTCGCTGGAGATGGCATGAGTTATAACTGGGGAGCTAGCATTATAACCCATCATTATACAGAGGGCATCAGGCTGGAAAAAGAGGGATCTGTTGCTAATCCAAAACTCTGTCACAGTAATGAAGCAAGATGATTGTGTTGCTTGTCACTTGAGTGGTTTCAACTTTTGAACGGTCTCCGGTTGACTATACAACGCTGACAAAAAAAAAATAATCCAAACAAACTCATTTTAACCAGGACTTCTCTGTGGATATATATGGGTTAGTGTGTGCATGAGAGAGAGAAAAGTCTCCTTTTATTCATGACCAATTATTGCAATTCAAGCATTGGAAAAATTTGAAATTTGACATATAGAAAGACAATTTTATCCAGCTGAAATTAGTTATGACGAGCAGCCTCATTGTTTGCATCCTGAGCAAATGCTAATGCATTCCAGTGAACTTTACACACATAGGTAGGAATGTCTCCTAAATCACACTGAAATCAATGGAAGAAATTATTAATAATTGAAACCCTGTTGCTTTCAATGGGAGATGCAGGATAATGTTGCCTCTTGACTCAGAAGTGATTCACCCTCTGGTTAAGGAGTCTTATAGATAGCCCTTGGTTTACAACTGGTCATTTAGTGACTATTTAAGGTTAATATACATCCCCCAAAAAGTACTTGTAACCTGGATTCAAGTTCTGATGGCTGCCCTCCCCCACAATCATATGGCTGCATTTTGGTGCTCAGCTACTGGCTTGCATTGATGGCCTTTTGCAGCATCCTATGGTCATGTGACCACAGTTTCTGACATTTTTGTTAGAATTTCGTTCTGGTTTCTGGCAAAAGAAACTACCACCCCATAGTGAAGAATAAATTTGTTTAAAAGCTACCATTTTCACTTTATGACCACCATATTTGCTTTACAACCACCACAAAAATGTCATAAAATTGGGTACAACTAGTGGTGGGTTTCAAATTTTTTACTACCGGTTCTGTGGGTGTGGCTTGGTGGGCGTGGCATGGCTTGGTGGGCATGGCTTGGTGGGCGTGGCAGGGGAAGGATAGTGTAAAATCTCCATTCCCACCCCACTCCAGGGGAAAGATACTGCAAAAATCCCCATTCCCTCCCCACTCTAAGGGAAGGTTACTGCAAAATCCCCATTTCCTCCTGATCAGCTGGGACTTGGGAGGCAGAGAATAGATGGGGGTGGGGCCAGTCAGAATTTTTACTACCGGTCCTCCGAACTACTCAAAATTTCCGCTATCGGTTGTCCAGAACTGGTCAGAATCTGCTGAAACCCACCTCTGGATACAACCATGTGATGACCTGCTTCGTGGCCGTTATGACTCATGATCCTAATTACGGGCTCAAATTCGATTGTAAGTCAATTGTACTCTCCAATAAGTATGCTGGCTACAAATATCTTTAGCTACAATTGGGTCAAATGCATTTCCGGCAGTAAGAAATAATCTGCCTAAGAAGAACAAAATTGTTCATCATCTTGATAGACTCCAGGGAAGGGAGCAAGATTTAACAATCTTGCCAGCAACACTGTATTTGAGCAGAACCAAATTCCCCTTTTGCAAGGGGGAGGGGAAATTGGTAGGGGGTGCTGGCAAGGTTGAAGCGCTTGTTGTTGTTAATGAAATTTTGTTTTAACAACGTCGAAGGGAAGAGGAAAACGACTGTGGCACTCAAACTGAGCTTGGCGGGGAGTGGATGACGGGACTCCAGTTATTTCCTGCAGTGAACCCTTTTATCCATTCATATTCATCTGGACTAATGCCTAGGAAGGAAGTTTACGCCAGGTAAGGCAGACAGACTCATCTTTCCTCTGACATGAACGCACTTTCCACATATTGCATCAGTTCTACAGCTACTGACTGTATCACCCCTTTTACAATGTAGAAAGTGGCTTTTTGTTTTGCTTTATGTTATACTTCTGTAGCTGTGTGGGTTTTTCAACTCACTTTACAGATCAGAAAGGCTACAAACCTATAGCCAGCTTCTCTAATTACTGGGCCGATATTTTTATTTTAACTTTAACTATGTTAAGTTAAACTTCTGCAGATGGATTTGCAAGATATTTCAAAGAATATTGTTTTTATCAGAAATATGATAATATTTTCCCCTATGTGATGTGTTTTCCTGATCAATGCTTCCATTTGTTTTGAATTCGTATTCCTCCCTATAGGTCACTGAGCTGCTGCATTTTCTCTCTCTCTCTCTCTCTCTCTCTCTTCCCTCCCTCTCCCTCTCTCTCTTTCTTTACAACTGCTATCTTGATTATTTAGTCAGTTCAAAAAGATTAAAATGGGAAACGTTAAAAACATGCTGTTAAATTGTTCCCAGTTCTCCAACAGGTCAACCTCACCTAAAGCTTTCTTCAGAGCAGACAACATGGAGATTTGCAGAATTTTTGCAATATTGGTTTTGTAGGTGAGGCTGGAGGTTGGGAAAGAAAAGGAAGAGGGAGGGGCTAATCCCCATCATGCCTAGAAAACCGCCTGGATATTTCCATATATAGTAAATCACCAAGAAATGAACTTGTTTCAGAGATGACGTTACTTCTTGTTTTGTTCGCAAATGCATAAGCAAATAAATAGGAAAAAATCAGCAGATCTGCTTCCTTATATCATATTTCAGAATTACTCTGCCTGCTATGATCTCTCCAGCTTTCCTGTCCATCCATGTTGGAGTGGCTGCAAAACACTCCAGATATAACCACAGCTGTCCCAGCTGCCAATCTCTATCATTCTTCAATTTTATCTGTTCTGGGTCACTGCAGAGAGTGCTGTCCAGATTGGTGACTGCTCCACTCATAACTCGAAGGTGATTAGGGTTTGTTTTTTCCCCTGACCTGGCAGCCATCCCCTTGCCACACATCATTGGTGAACGGGGAAAATATCCACCAATCAACGCACTGCAGCAGGAATGGAGGAGAACTCACTTCAAGACTCTGCTTGGGTTTCTGTAGGTTCATTATCTGCCTCTCTTCTCATATTTTGTTTGGGCGTCTCTCAAGTTCAAGTAATATGGAATAATAAGAATAATATTAATAAATGTAGAAATCACCCCAGAGAGGGAGGAAGCAGATTGCCTGTGATGTTTGCCTAATTAAATAGATTCTGTAAAGCAGGAGAAGTCAAACTGACTAGCCCGCTTCTCTTACTTCACGGGAGGGGAAAGTGATTGATATTGAAAAATACAGGGAAAGCTGCTGATATGCCACAAAAGCCCACTTCAGCATCTCTCCTTGTTTTCTGGGCACAGCAAAAAAAGGTTGCTGCACTTTAAAATAAAGATGTACCTCCAACCACTACACTGTTAAAACAGAGGAGCCCTCCCCTGCCCCCCCGCCCTTCCTAGCACAACACAGCATGGCATGGCATAGCATAGCATAGCATTAGCATAGTTTCCATTTCCCTTTTTAAAAGCCTGGAGGGAACTTGGTTTCAAGTGCATTGGAGGGAGAAGATAATGGATGTTAAAGGAACTCAGAATATAAAGTGGGAATGGAGAAGGGGAACACTGGGAAAGAAAGAGCTGTGATGGAATTTGACTAAATTTGACACCTCTTGACATTCCCAAAATTTATCTGCAACCACATAGGGCGATTGACCTCAACTCCAAAATAAGGGATGAGCTTCAAACGGTGATAGAATATAGCGTTGGCTTGCAGGGTGAGGGAAGAGTATTATTTTAAAACTGGCAACCTAATGATCATTTAAATATGTTTTGTTCCTTATTCAGGGATGAAATGAAGACATGATACAACCCATGGTACAACCCATTCTTATTGTTGGAAGAGGTGTTGTGGTATATCACTTTTTCCAAACTCTGATGACTTACATGTTCCAAATACTCCAGAAAATATCTACAACATTAAGATATTTTTTTTTTTTACAGAAGACTTACAGGGAGCACTAGGAGGTACCACATTACTGGTTTCATTTTTACTGGGACTCTTCAGATGCAAGTAGCATCTGAACCCTGAATATTATTCTATGGGGTTCAACAAGCCCTCTATAGGAAATTGAACTCACAGATATTCATACTTTAGATCAGGGGTCACCATCCTTTCGGACCACAGGGACCACTAAATTCATAATTTTAAATCCCGTGGACCACTAATATGATCTGCCTAATGACTGGCTGGGTGGGCATGACTAGGTGGTCATATGACTGGGTGGGCATGGCCAAAACTCCTCACCTCCCCGCCCAGGTTCCTTAGGGCCCCAACATGAAGTAGTTGTTGGAGCTAAGCAGCCACTATGAGAAAGAGTTGGCAAAACAGCTCAGTTCAAATTGGATCTGACCAAGAAGGAGGCTCAGTAGAAGCATCTCGTGACGTCTCGCCTGGATTACTGCAATGCTCTCTACATGGGGCTCCCCTTGAGGGGCATCCGGAGGCTACAGTTAGTCCAGAATGCAGCTGCGCGGGTGATAGATGGAGCCCCTCGTGGCTCCCATATGACACCTATCCTGCGCAGACTGCACTGGCTTCCTGTGGCCTTCCGGGTGCGCTTCAAGGTTTTGGTGACCACCTTTAAAGCGCTCCATGGCATTGGGCCGGGTTATTCTGGGACCGCCTACTGCGACCGAATACCTCCCACCGTCCGTACGCTCTCACAGAGAGGGTCTCCTCAGGGTGCCGTCAGCGAGGCAATGTCGTCTGGCGACGCCCAGGGGAAGGGCCTTCTCTGTGGGGGCTCCCACCCTCTGGAACGATCTACCCCCCGGACTTCGTCAGCTTTCGGACCTTCGGACCTTCCGCTGCGGGCTTAAAACATACTTATTTAATTGTGCAGGACTGAGCTAGATTTTAAATTTTGGGTTTTAAATTGGGTTTTATTTCTATTTTTAATTGGACGGGCTTTAGAATAAGTTTTTTAAATGTTTTATATTGTATTTATATTGTATTTATCTGTTTTTAGTGCCTGTAAACCGCCCTGAGTCCCTTGGGAGATAGGGCGGTATATAAATATGATTAATAAATAAATAAATAAATAAATAAATAAAATCTCACTCAGGACTACGAGCATAGGTTTTCCAAGCAGAGGTTTTCCTGCGGGAGTGCAAGGCCAGGTACAGGCACCTGCAGGCTCAGCAGGCTGGGATCATCAGCCAGTCTCAAGCCATGAACCAGGCTCTCTGGTTCTTCGCCACCAGGGGCACTTCCCTCCAGCCTTTGCCCAAAGCCCCACACCAGGACACTGAAGCAGACCCCAAGTCAGAATTTCTGCCCCCCTCCAACCCACACAAAAAGACCCTGAAGGGAGAGACTCTGTGCAGCAACACAAACATTCATTGCACGTATCCGTCCCTGGGGCTGTAGTTTGAGGACCCCTAATTTAGTGCAATATTAAAAATGCAAATAATTTTTCTGTGGACCACCAAAATTTTCTTGTGGACCACCAGTGGTCCACGGACCACCAGTGGGTGACTGCTGTTTTAGATGACTACATTATCCACAATGCATTGCCTTAGGAGTTTTCTTCATCCTGGTATTCAGCAGTGCAGGAAAAGTTACCATCTATATAATCTATTTGTAATCATAATGGAACATTCTTTTGTTAACTTTCGTTAACTTTTGTTAACGTTATGAAAGTCTGACTTAAGGATGTCTGAATTGATCTATAGTAAAAATCACTCAGATACCCATCTGGGTGATTTACTATAGAATACCAAGTGCTTCAGATTCACCTTTAAAAAATAAAAACGCAACAACAAAATAGCACACACAGAAACTCACTCTAATATATTGAGAGCGCAGAAAATCAAAGCACAAGGGCATTTTTGTGTGTGTGTGAAGAAAGATTCTGAACTTTGTTCAATTGTGGTGCTCACAATAAATGCTGAGACACCGAATTGATCCAAGCATGTAATTTTTGCCTTGGGAGCCAACTAGTGGATTTTAAAACTTAGTAAAAGTCTGAGTAGATACAGTAAGCCAGTAATTTACTCATCCCTGCTGTGAGATAGATTCAATATGATGTTATCCTATTCATAATAATAATAGCAATAGCAATAGAACTTAGACTTATATACCGCTCCATAGTGCTTTATCAGCACTATCTGAACTGTTTACAGAGTCAGCATATTGCCCCCAATAATCTGGGTCCTCCTTTTACCGACCTTGGAAGGATGGAAGGCTGATCAACCTTGAGTTGGTCAAGATCGAACTCCTGGCAGTGAGCAGAGTCAGCCTCCAATACTGAATTCTAACCACTGGACTACCACAGGTGTGGTAAATATTCCAGTACACTTAACTGGAATCTTCCTGCAACTATGGCTGCTTCTGTTATTGCTGTGTTAACACAAGGTCTTAGTAGAAGTGGCTTTGTAACTACTGCTTCCTCTTCCAGTTAGTTGCAGGCTTTTACCAGTGTCCTCATCACTCATGTCCCTGTAGCTGATAATCACATTAATAGCTTCCTTTCCTCATGACCCTTCTGCTTATGTTATCTTAAAATGGATTAAATAGCTTCCAATTTCCTAACATGCCTTACAAGATAATTCTCATCTCATATAGTAGTCCCATGTGCCTTTTTCTCCCTCACACATGTAACATTTTCTGTGGAATGCTACAATACTCTAATTTTATTTCAAAGAATCCTCCAGAGGCGCTTATAGGTAAGGCTTTGAATTATGCCATTGTGCCTCCTTGTTTAAATTTTTTTGTATTGGTGGCCATTCAAACTTTCCCACCATTTTCTTTCATCTTTTCCTTCCAATTCACATTTTAAAAAATTAATGAGAGAGGGGAAGAATGGCTTCACAATTCTTTTTCATTAGAACTGAGCCAGAAGACTTTAGCCTGGGACTATCTGTAGGATTTAGGGAATCCCTCCAATACATACAGACTGAGGCAAAATATCATCCCATCAGAAAAAACTTACAATGTTTGCTCCTTCCTGCCTGCGTAGTCTTCCATGAAGCACTGGAAAACTATCATAAACCAGGGACAGTTTGCTTGTCCATCTACTCAATATTCTTTCCTCTGTTTGGGTTGAGACTTCCAGGCAGAGTATTTTCATCCTGTTTACTGCTAGAACATTTTCACCAGAGATACCCAAGTTTGAACCAAAAAACCCCCTCCCATATACAAAGCAATGTTTGTTTGTTTTTTATCACTGAGCTGTGATTGAAGTAATTGTACTATTCTTCCATCCCCCCCTCAAAACTTCTCCCTTGTTTAGAATAAGCACCGGTTACCATATGGAATGATAAACTGCCACTGATTTCTTTGCCTGTTTTCTGTCTCTCCGCTAAAGTCCACAAAGCAGAAGCAGCATGGATTCACACAATTATTGGTGACATCTGGCCATAAGGTGATATGAATGTTATCACAGCACCACAAACTGATATATGGGAGCATGGTAAAATAAGCCACGGTCCACGGCAGATTATAAGGCTGCTACTGTCTTTCTTGATATCAAATCGGGAGGTTCAAATCTGAGATAACAGTGAAATTATTGTTCAAAAATGTTCAACTCATTTTCACTCATAACTTCATTTCATTAGTTCCTTTGCCTTCAAATGTCCAAAAGTTCTAACTGTCTCTACATGATGTCTAACAACAACCAAAAAAAAGCAAAATATTTGCACAGGAAAGCGAAAACAAATACTGACAGTCCTTCTTTACTTCTCAAAGTAATTGCCTCTAAATTAACAATAAGCCGAAATCCCAGATTTGCGTAGCTTTCACTTAGATGATCACTAGCTGAGGAATCTAAATCCTTCAGATAAAATGGGTCTGAATCCATTCTTCTACTTCTTCCAAAAAATGTCCTGTCTTCGTCACCGCAGAATGGAGCAAATTGCAGCTTGTTACCTAAGTCCCTACCTGTTGGAGGAGACATTGGCAAGCAACCTCATGAGACATGAGCTTCCTTCCAGACATTCCTTTTTCAGACCCGGCAGTCATAGAAATATGAATTTCTGAAGGCTTAAAGATAATCAGGATGCAAATTCTTACCTCTTTCAAATCTTCTCCATGCTTATGACCCCATGCACTTGAAGATGCACTGAGGACTCCACATGGTCAGTCAAGCAGCCTACCCTGCCTTGTTTTTCACATTTTCACAAGTCAGTATTTTGATATATTTTTTTCCTCCACAGCATTCTTCCCACCCTCTCTATTAAACTTTCTCCAATAAAGAAATCTTTTTTGAAAAGTGATATCTGAGGGCTAGACTCCTACCTGATATTTACATCCTCCCTCCCTCCAGGTTAGGAGATAACAACCCCAGTTGCATCTGCCTTCCCTCACCCAATGAAGTACGAAATGATGAGCAGCTGGACAGCCCGGTTGATCACGCCGATGGTCCAGCTCTTTACCACCACCGATTTGGTGGTTTCATAGGTGAAGAAGTTTGCTACACACGTCATGCTGGAGGAAAGCATGGATACTGAGGAGCAACTCCAGGATTCCCTGCAAGCCAGAGGAGAAGGCCAAGGGTTGCAATGATGAGGGCAGGAACAGACACCAGTGGTGCGAGCAGTGCTGGCAGAATGCATAGAAGACACTTCCAAAGGATATCAAGTTGGCTCCTTCCAGCTCTTCTCTGCTGCAACTCTGGGCCAGTCTGAAGTGCAGGGACCCCTTTAATAAGATCTTACTCCCGTCTCCACTGAACACTACAATGATGCTGTCAGAGAAAGGTGGGGCTTCCCAGCTCATCAGTTACAAATTGGATTCTAGCAAGTATGTAGATGGAAGACATCTTAGCATTAAATAATGAATCCGCAAGTGCTGCATTTTCTTGAGTGGTGTTCCAGCCCTACAGACGCTGCTTCTGTGAGTGCTGGGAACTTCACACAGTCGGAAAATGGGGGAAGGGATCACAAACAAAAGAGGATGGCTAAAGAACAGTTTTCCTTGGAGACCAAATTGAAAAATGGGAGGGATCCTAACACAATCCTGTCTCCACTACCCTCCCAAGAGTCTCAGATCAATGATAGCAAGAAGAGCTAAGTAACTGGATATCCGGTGAGAATATTTGTCTCCAGGTACATCTTCCAGACTCCTTTCCAAAGGCAGCAGCATGCAGAGCTCTTTCTAAAGAGCAGTGGTGGGTTCAGACTTATTCATGTTCCTACTGGGGATGAGAGTGTATGCACATCTGCTTTTTAAATATTAATGTTCACCATTTCCACAAAAGCGATTTCTATGGTCGTCACTTTGGTGATATATCTGTAATGAAAGCAGTTTCGTATTGCCATCACAATGGCTTGGTGATGCTATAAATCATGCGGGTATAAATGTTGGGACAAGGACACTTAACTCATCCTCGCAGTTGAGAGGCAGCAGCTCGCATTCAGCAGATGAACTTGGGGAAAAATGCTGATTTCAGAGACTGCTGATTGCACTTGTAGTCCTTCTTCTGTCCTGATGCCAAAGTAGAACAGGGGGCGAGATCTGCAGGAGAAGCAGGAGGAAGGGGAGGCAGGGTGGGATGCCTCCTCTGTGGCAGATAACTGACAGCAGATGGCCCATCAGTCTTCTGCTGTCAATTCCCTTATCCAATGGAGTGATCATTCCATGGAATCAGAGAATTGGCAGCCAGAGTCTTTGCTCCCTTCCTTTTAGTCACCCTTTCTATGGTAGGAGTAGCAAAAGTGAGGAAAAAGGGGAAGCGAATCTTAGAGGTGCCAGTTCTGCTAGCCATAAAAAAAAATGGAATGGGGCTTTCCTCCATGAAGAGCTCTTTCATGCATTTCTCTTCCCTTGCCTCCCCACTTTTTTTGTGTATGTGAAGACCACTGGACATGAGGGGGAAAAAATACCCTGAGGCTTTGGCACTTTAGCACCAAAATGAAGGGGGCAGCAGAAAGATTTACTCTAGTAGGAAATGCCTCTGCAAATAGCACCCCTACAATAAAACAAACCCACACTCTGGGCACTGTCTTGACTATGGAATACTGGCTGAAGAACTATATTCCATCTCCCTTCGCATTGCCACTGGAAAGGCAGTTATTACTTTTTGCTGGTAGTGGCTCTTTTTGATTCCCTGAGAACCAGTACTAAAAAGCCAACTTCTCCTGCTTCTCCTACCAACCCTTCACTGCATGTTTTTAATTCCACATTATTATCACTGACAAGAGAAAGCCCACTTCTCTGCTTCTCTCTTCTGCTGACAGAACTGGTGCTGAAGGACCTGCTTTTTGTCTTCTTACTTCTGATGCCACCTATGGGTTAGCGAGAGAAATGGGCGAGAGAGCTATTGGCAATCTCTCTATCTCTCTTCGGATTCTCTTGCTGCCAACAGACCCAGTTTGTTCCCAGCTTTAAACAGCTCATTCCACTCACATTTGGGTAATCAAGTTCCCTAGTTTTACAGACTCAGTTTACATGCAGACATTCTGGGCATTGTGTTCACCTTCAACCCTAAGTAGGAAAATGTCTCTATTTTCAGGATTGCAAAATAAAGATCAATACACTTATAAAAGCAATAGCAGGACTGTGAAAGTCTCAGTGCAGGAAAACTTTTCTGCATTCACTGCAGACGGGTACTTGAAGGATAACATGCAATAGCAGTGTGGGATACAAGATTAAAATTACATTACGCAGGCTCTGTTTTCATAATTTGGTCGCTTTTATACATTTCCTCCCTTTGAATTTATACAGGAATTATGGGATTAATTTTATAGATTACTCCCAAAGTATGATTGGAAGGTATTTCAAAAGCATTTAAGCCTCTGGGACACGGAAGGGAGCTCATCTTCCATAGGTTTAGCAAGAGGAACCTCAGTTATTCAGGGCTTGAAAGATAATTATCAGTTCTTATGCATGGACACATAACCAATACAGCCATTATAAAATGCGTGTGAAATGCTTTACATGAGATCATCCACCAACATCCAAGTTTGATTCCCCTACACAACAAAGTTTGAATACTGGTTAGACAGATGTGACAAGAAGGGGGCGGGTGTTGAGCACCTTAAAAGAATGACATATTTCACATGATCCAAAAATATAAGTGCCTCCCCCTCAAAATGATGCTATTCCATCAAGCCCAGAAAGGACAGAGAAAAGTGTATAGTATCAAGAATCGTGCCCAGATTTCCTGGTTATATTATTGAATACTGACTAACATACAATAGCTGAATCAGCACATGAGAGACAGAGACATTCAGAAAAGCGACTTCTCTTTCTTCTATTACTATGATATCGAAGTCTCAGATAAGATGACATCTAATGCAGGGTCGGGTCTGCCCAGTTACCATTTTAGAACGGTGGGGAGGGAGAAAAGAGAGAGTAGGAGGTAGGAAAGAGGAGAAGAGGAAGAATGAGGGGTAGAAGAGGGAGAAGGAAGGTGTAGGGTGGAGGGAGGAGAGGATGTAGATAAGAGAAGGAGAGGAAGGTCTGGAAAGTAGAAGAAGGTAGAAGAGGGAAGAGTGTTAAAAAGGGGGGGGTGACTGGGCAAGCCCGACTAATTGTATATAACTGTACATTGGATGAACTATTTGATATGATTGTAAGAATAAAACTTTTTAAAAAAAAAAAAAAGAATCGTGCCCAGATTTCCTGGTTATATTATTGAATACTGACTAACATACAATAGCTGAATCAGCACATGAGAGACAGAGACATTCAGAAAAGCGACTTCTCTTTCTTCTATTACTATGATATCGAAGTCTCAGATAAGATGACATCTAATGCTGGGGTATTGGTTCTGTTGCATTCCCCAAGAGAAAAGATTTCAGAAATATTGTATCAATGGCTTTTTTTGTACAAAGAAAGTGCCCTATGTCCTGTGGTTGTGCTTTATTAGCTGCGGCAACTGCTTGTTGTTTCTTGGTAAGATTTCAGAAGTGATTTGCCCTTGAGCTGAGTGAGAGTGACTGGTTCAAGATCATTCAGTTGGTTCTCTGTCTAAGGGGGGATCAGAACTCATGGTTTCTTGCTTTCTAGTCCCATGCACTGAACAACTAGGCCAAACTGGTTCTCTAGAATTAATAATACCTATATTATTTGGATAATTCATCACCCCAGGACATGGGAATTACAGAGTAATCTTTAATTAATAAGTAGAGCTGTATGGCAGGTGAACAAGTGATTTTTTGGAAAGTTTCTAATTTCCACATGCCAGATGCAGGGTTTTAATCTAGCTCCCCATTTTTTTAGAAAATTTAGATTTAAACTTAATGTCAACCGCTTTTTTTAATTTATTTTTTTATTTAAAAAAATTTAAATAAATTTAAATTTTAAATTTAGATTTAAAATTTAGATTTAAACTTAATGTCAACCGCTTTAATCTAGATTGCAGAAAATATGACTTCTGTAACAGAATCATCAGTGCTTGGAATACTTTACCTGACTCTGTGGTCTCTTCCCATAATCCTAAAAGCTTTAACCAAAAACTTTCTACTATTGACCTCACCCCATTCCTAAGAGGACCATAAGGGGCGTGCATAAGCGCACAAACATGCCTACCGTTCCTGTCCTATTGTTTTTCTTTTCTTCTTCCTATATATATATATGCTTATACCTCCTTATATTTACTCATATATGTATTTATATACTATATAATCTTTTTGTATGATACCTACATATATTGTTGTGACAAAATAAAATAAATAAATAAAAATGTTTTTTGCTATAGTAATTATATTGCAGTCTAAAAATGTTCTATAACAGCTGAAACAAATGTCAGAGTATTTTGTTGTTGTTGTTAGTTGTGAAGTTGTGTCCGACCCATTGCAGCCCCATGGACAATGTTCCTCCAGGCCTTCCTGTCCTCTACCATCCCACAAAGTCCATTTAAGCTCACACCATTGCTTCAGTGACTCCATCCAGCCACCTCATTCTCTGTCATTCCATTCTTCTTTTGCCCTCAGTTGTTCCCAGCGTTAGGCTCTTCTCCAGTGAGACCTTCCTTCTCATTAAGTGGCCAAAGTATTTGAGTTTCATTTTCAGGATCTGGCCTTCTAAAGAGCAGTCAGGGTTGATCTCCTCTAGGTCTGACTGGTTTGATCGCCTTGCAGTCCAAGGCATTCGCAGGAGTCTTCTCCAGCACCATAGTTCAAAGGCCTCGATTCTTTGACGCTCAGCCTTCCTTATGGTCCAACTTTCACAACCATACATCAGAGTATTAATATATACCAAATCGGGATTTTCTTCTACAGTGTTCTATCACCTTCATGTCTCTAGATCTTCAGCTTCCATAATCTGATCAACTCAATGATTTTTATAGCAGATTTAGTACTCTGTTAGATAGTTCTTGGTATCAGCAAATTAAGAAATACTAAGCAGTGTAAGGGAAACGCAAGACATGCTTTTCATGGCTATTTCAAATATAAGTTAAATGTGGAACTGTTGTTGAAGACTCTTCGTAGGAAGAAATGTAGATTGAAGAGTTGTAGCAGAATCAGTGAAAGGGATCTTACTCATAGGATATAACTTTAAGGGCACCTCTTACAAACACTTCCATGTATATTTGCTGAAGAATCCTAGCAAACAGATTCACTCTAAGGAGAAATATGTAGAGCATGACAGAGAAAGATGTGAAACAACTAACAGATATTGAGTCATTTGTACAATGATTTAACACATCATTTCTGTCAAAAACTGCAGTATTGGCAACTTAGCGGCTGTGTTTGCCTAATTTGTTACACGAGTGTGTCAATTACATATAACTGACAAGAAATATGAAAAACCAAATTAAGGTTTAAGCTGAAATGGTTGAATCAATTGATTAAAAATATTGCATAAATTAATATTTATATTAATTAGCAACTATACCGCATTTTTCAGAGTATAAGACACTCCGGAGTGTAAGACATACATTAGTTTTTGGGGAGGAAAGTGAGAAAAAAAAATTCAGCCTCTACCTACCAGCATCCATTGGAATTTAACTGGCTAGCATCCTTGCAGCAAGCAGCAAACAGCAAACAGCCTGGTCAGCTTCAGCACATTATTGCAGCCTGATTTAGCACGAGCAGCTGATTGGCAGTTGGATTGGCCTCCCGGAAAACTGCCAATCAGCTGTTCCAGGCTGAACAGGTGCCACAGCTCATCGCCACCTCTGCATGTCATGCTTTTGGCCTCTGCACGTCGCATTTTTGGCCTCTGCGCATCACATTTTGTACCTCTGCATGCTCCGTTTTAGATCTGTTCCAGGCTGCCAGGATTGCCACAGCACATCACCACTGATTGCCGCCTCTGCACATTGCATTTTCGGCCTCCGCACACCCCATTTTTGGTCGCTGCGCCAGGGGTGAAATGCTCCTGGTTTGGACCGGATTGGCCAATCCAGTAGCAATGGCAGCGGGTGGTTAGGAGAACTGGTAGTAAAAATCCCTGCCCCCCCCAACCCATGCCGAGTTGAGCTATGCGATTGTCAGAGCTTTTTTTTTACTTTTAAAAGCATTTTTTACCACTTCTTCCACTGAATAGTTTGTAAAAAAATGCTTTTAAAAGTTAAAAAAAAAAGATTGCGTGCCACAGCTGATCACACACACCCCCGCACGCTGTTCTACTTGCCCCATGCCTCCTTTTGGAGTGCACTGTGCACGCGTGCACCTTGCACTTGGTACGTGGTGTGCATTGCGCATGCATGTGCAGCGCACATGTGCAGCCAGCAAACCGGTAGTAAACTGGTTCAGATTTCACCACTGCACTGTGCATCACATGTTTGGCCCATTCCAGGTGGCAGGGATAGCCACTGCAGCTGATCCCCACCACTCGGAACTGGCCGAACACATGACGCATGGAGGCAGCGATCGACAGCAAAGTGCTGTGGCAATCTCCACAGCCTGGAAGAGGTCTAAAACGGAGCATGCAGAGCAGAGGTGGGTTTCAGCAGGTTCTGACCAGTTCTGGAAAACCGGTAACGGAAATTTTGAGTAGTTCGGAGAACCAGTAGTAAAAATTCTGACTGGCTCCGCCCCCATGTATTCTCTGCCTCCCAAGTCCCAGCTGATCGGGAGGAAATGGGGATTTTGCAGTAACCTTCCCCTGGAGTCGGTTGGGAGTGGAGGTTTTTTTTTTAATAAAAAAAGTTTTATTTCCATTTTCCAACAAGCTATTCAATATACAATCTCTTATTCAACATTAGTCATTAACTTTCATTCATTACTTATTCGGACCTGCCCAGCTACCACTTCCTTCCTTAACACAACCTTTCCTCCTCCCTTCTCTACTTTCTTCTACTTTCTTCATCCTTCCTCTCCTTCGCTTTTTTACTTCCTCTCCTCCTTCCCCACTCTTCTCTTCCACCCTTTCTAACCCTCTCTCTTTCCCCTTTCTTCTTCCTTTCCTTTCCCCCTCTTCTACCTCTCTCTTTCCTACCTATTTTCTTCCTTCACTCTCTCCTCTCCCTTTCCATTCCCTTCTAAAATGGCAGCTGAGCAGCCCCGATTTCATTTCAAATTATTTCTATTTCTTAATTACATATCTTCAATCATTCCTTTACATTGATCCTTCATCTCCCCCCCTCTCCCCCCTTCCCCTCCCTCCCCCCTCCCACTCCCCGAGACTTCCCAGAACAAAGTACAGGGTATAAAATTAACAATCATAAATTAAAATACAACATAAGTCATAATCCATAGTCACTCCTCTCTCTAAGACCTTAACTCCCCTTCCAGAAACAAAAAAATACATTCTTCTTCCAGTCCATTATATATCAGTCCATTCCACTCCTAAAATCTTCAGAATCTTCCAATTAAATTAGTATTTCCAGTTCATCAATAAAATACATAGTTTTTAATATCCAATCTTCATCGATTAAGACCAAATATATATCAATCCATTCCATTCCTGAAGTCTTTAGAATCTTATAGTGTTTAATATCCAATCTTCATCAATCAAAACCAAGACGATATTCCATCTTCCAGTATTCATCAGAAATTCTTTTATAATATATCTTTCTTCCTTAAACAGTCTCCCAAATATAATTCATATTTCCAACTTAAATTCTTAAATTTTTATCCAGTCTCCAAAAATAAACAATATTCTATCTTCTCATATCTTTAATATCACATACATAAATCAAATAACATTGCTAATATTAATATTTCTTTAATTTACCTTACATATGGCAAATAACATTATTAAAATTATACCTATAACTTATATCCAAAATATATCAATTATAACAATTAAATTCTATTTAACCAAATACCAACATTACATCCATAATCCAAATTCATAAATTTTTCTATCTGTCCTCCAAAATTAAACAATATTCCATCTTCCCATTCTTTTATACCTCACATATATCAAATAGTAATACCTTATACCCAAAATAGATCAGTTATAAAAATTTATATATATTTTTTTAAAAAAATACCATCAAAATCACATCTTAAGCATTCTCCTTCCGCTTGTCTTCTATCTTACACATTTTCCACCATCTACTCACCAATCAGCTTAACATCTAACAATAAAGAATTTCCAATCTTTAATATATTGGTGTAAAAATCTCTTGTTTAAAAACTTATTAAGAAAAGATAAGCCTCCAAAAGTTCCTATAAAAATTTTTAAAAAGTTGAACTGAAGAAGTTTCCAAGATTTTAGTAGTTAGTTCTGTTTGCTTAAGAGCCATTTTTAAACTGTAAAATCTACCAAAAAGAGGGGAAAAAATTCAATAAACTTTTCTTCTTAAACATTATGATAAAGAAAAAGGTAAAAAGAAAAAAAAATCATTAACAATTCTTATTCATTCCATTAAAAAAAGTAGCTTATTATATTCTTCTTATAGGTTCCACGCCAGCAGTTATAATAAGCATTTCCTTAGCTTTCACTTCCAATACACAAAACGCCATTTGCTAAAATCTTCTTACAAGCAAATGCCAGCACACTCCAACACTTTTAAAAGCAGTTGTTTTTAATTGCTTAATTGCCATCTTCTTTTAAACTTTATTTCTTGAAATTAAAATTAATAAAAAATCCTTTTAAATTTCTCTGCAACCACAGTCTTAAAATCTCTTCCTTTATCCTTTTCACTTTCCTTTGTATATTGCAAACGCCATTTTAAATCCACTCAGGTTGAAAGTTAGTTCAAAGGAAAGCTATTTAAGAGCCGAAGTTAAGATTTATTACTTGCAAATTCTTGCTAGTCCTCCTGCTTTGTTCTGTCTGTGTTGAGTTCTCTTTAAAAATAAATCTCGGCACAGAGATGGTTGCGGCTTCTTGTTCTGTATAAACAGAAGCACCCTGAGCACAGAGCTTCGTCAGGCTGAAGGGGAGCTCTCACCCTTCGATCCCCTGGTTAAATTCCAGGGGCTCCCGGGGAGCTCTACCCAAACCTGACAACTCTTCTCTCCCCATTCTCCCAGGGGAGAGAATTCCAAACCGTTTGACAGCCCATTTACGCTGTCAGGGACGGTTTGATGAAACCCAGGGCAGACGATCCCAAAGGAACGTCCACGAAGCCTGCGTTGCCAACCGGAAGTCGGGAGTGGAGATTTTATAGTATCCTTCTTCTGCCACGCCCACCCACAGAACCAGTAGTAAACATTTTTGAAACCCACCACTAATGCAGAGACACAAAACATGATGCGCGGAGGCCGAAAACAGCAAAAGAATGGGGGCCAGTGGTTGGGCGGGGCTTCGGCAACATTCACTGTATAAGATGCACAGACATTTCCACCCACTTTTGGGTGGGGGAGTGATTCTTATACTCCGAAAAATACGGTAACTTTTTAGGCCTTACATTGACCAGCTTCTTTTTCAGTAATATTGAATGTAAATTAAATATCTATGACTCAACAACTGAGACACCACAAGATCAAAGAAGAAAAAGTGATTAAAAGAGGTTTTACCAGTATATAAGGAACAAAAAGGTAAAGGCCAGCGTGTAGTGGAGTTTAATGTGTGGCTAAAGGAGTGGTGTAAAAGGGAAGGCTTTGGTTTTATTAGTCGCGATGTCTGCAACTGGTCCAATGAAAAACTGTACAAAAGAGATGGATTGCATCCATCAAAGAAAGGGACTGAGTTACTTAGCAATAAATTCACAGATTTTCTGGATAAACATTTAAACTGAACAGTTGGGACAGAGAATTAACTGATACAGAAAATTTCTGTCCTCAGCAATCGAAAACTAAAAGGGTTATCAGTGCATGTAACATAGATGTCTGTATGGGTAAGACTATCAGCCCTGCTATCAAGCAAAACCAAGCATTTAACAGTGAGTGCCATACCATGTGCACTAAACCAACAGGTGGCAAGAAAGTAGGGGCAGTCAACACAGGTTATGTAGACAGTAAACACAAGGTCAATCCAAATGGACTCAAATGTCTATACACCAATGCACAGAGTATGAGGAATAAACAGGGTGAATTAGAAATTCAAGTAAATGATGGCAGATATGATATTGTTGCCATTACGGAAACTTGGTGGGATGAAACTGACAAATGGAACATACAACTAGAAGGATATAAATTATTTAAAAGAAATAGACCAAATAAAAGAGGAGGTGGAGTTGCACTATATATAAGAAATAACTACATCTCTACAGAAATAGAGCACAACAATGATGAAAATCATCTTGAATGTATTTGGGTCAATATAAAAGGGGTGAAAAACGATATTGCCATAGGTCTATACTATAGGCCACCCAACCAAACAGAGAAAGTAGATGAACTTTTTGCTAGTCAGCTAACTAAGGTATGTAGGAAGCACATCACAGTAGTAATGGGGGATTTTAACTACCCTGACATCAACTGGGAAATAAACTCTGCACCAAGTGGAAGATCCAACAGGTTCCCAACAATCCTAGCAGACAACTTTGTTTCCCAAAAAATAGAGAAGGCAACAAGGGGATTAGTCATACTGGACCTAATTCTCACTAACAGAGATGAAATGATAGAAGGTGTTGAAGCTACAGGAACCTTGGGGGCAAGTGACCACGCAATATTGGAATTCGACATTAAGCAAATACAAGTAGTAGAACAATGTCAAACTAGAGTCTTGGACTCTAAGAGAGCTAATTTCAATAAACTTAGAGAGAGCTTGAGAAGGATTCCATGGATAAGAATCCTTAGGGGGAAAACAACTCAAGAAGCTTGGGAAATTTTGAAAAGTGAGATTATAAAAGCGCAGTCTAGCACAATACCAATGAAGAAGAAAAATAATAGATCTCAAAAGAAACCAGCATGGATGCATAAAGAACTATCTGACAAATTGAAAGACAAAAAGGACAAATATAAAAAGTGGAAAGAGGGGCAAATAACTAAGGCAGAATATCAGCAAATAGCCTGAGCCTGTAAAGATGAAGTGAGGAAAGCTAAGGCTCACAATGAACAAAGGCTAGCGACAAAAGTAAAAAATAACAAAAAAAGCTTCTTCCAACATGTTAAAAACAAGAAAAAAGTCAAGGAAACAATTGGCCCATTGCTGGGAGAAAGTGGCAAGAAGATGACAAGCAACAGGGAGAAAGCAGATCTACTTAACTCATTTTTTTGCATCTGTCTTTACACAAAAGGAAAAAACAATCCAACCTATCAAAAACAGCACTACAAAAAACAGATTAGAAACACAAGTTAAAATAGGGAAGAAAATGGTAAGTGAACACCTGTCTACCCTAGACGAGTTCAAATCACCAGGACCGGATGGATTACACCCCAAGGTTCTGAAGGAACTGGCAGACATGATCTCAGAACCACTGAACTATATCTTTCAAAGATCCTGGAGCACAGGGGAGCTGCCAGAGGACTGGAAAAGAGCTGATGTAGTTCCCATCTTCAAAAAAGGGGAAAAAACAGATCCAGGAAACTACAGACCTATCAGCCTGACCTCAATACCGGGGAAGATTCTGGAAAAGATAATCAAGCAACGAATCACCGAACACCTAGAAGCAAACAAAGTAATAACCAAAAGCCAACATGGGTTTGTCAAAAACAGATCATGCCAGACTAATCTTATCGCATTCTTTGACAAAATGACAAAATTAGTAGACCAGAGGAATGCTGTCGATATAATTTACTTGGACTTCAGTAAAGCATTTGATAAAGTAGACCATAACCTACTACTAGATAAAGTAGAAAAATGTGGGTTAGACAGCACCACCACCAGATGGATTCGTAACTGGCTGACCAATCACACTCAACATGTAGTCCTCAAGGGAACTACATCCACATGGAGGGAAGTATGCAGTGGAGTACCCCAAGGCTCTGTTTTAGCCCCAGTACTCTTCAACATCTTCATCAACGACTTGGACGAGGGGATAGATGGGGAACTCATCAAATTTGCAGATGACACCAAGCTGGCAGGAATAGCCAACACTCCAGAAGATAGGCTCAAGTTACAGAAAGATCTTGACAGACTTGAACATTGGGCGCTATCTAACAAAATGAAATTCAATAGTGAAAAAAGTAAGGTTCTATATTTAGGCCAAAAAAACAAAATGCACCAGTACCGTATATGTGGTACCTTGCTCAATAGTAGTACCTGTGAGAGGGATCTTGGAGTCCTAGTGGATAACCATTTAGATATGAGCCAGCAGTGTGCAGCAGCTGCCAAAAAAGCCAACACAGTTCTGGGCTGCATAAACAGAGGGATAGAATCAAGATCACGTGAAGTGTTAGTGGCACTTTATAATGTCTTGGTAAGGCCACACTTGGAATATTGCATCCAGTTTTGGTCGCCACAATGTAAAAAAGATGTTGAGACTCTAGAAAGAGTGCAGAGAAGAGCAACAAAGATGATTAGGGGACTGGAGGCTAAAACATATGAAGAACTGTTGCAGGAACTGGGTATGTCTAGTTTAATAAAAAGAAGGACTAAGGGAGACATGATAGCAGTGTTCCAATATCTCAGGGGTTGCCACAAAGAAGAGGGAGTCGGGCTGTTCTCCAAAGCACCTGAGGGTAGAACAAGAAGCAATGGGTGGAAACTGATCAAGGAAAGAAGCAACTTAGAACTAAGGAGAAATTTCCTGACAGTTAGAATAATTATTAAGTGGAACGACTTGCCTGCAGAAGTTGTGAATGCTCCAACACTGGAAATTTTTAAGAAAATGTTGGATAACCATCTGACTGAGATGGTGTAGGGTTTCCTGCCTGGGCAGGGGGTTGGACTAGAAGGCCTACAAGGTCCCTTCCAACTCTGTTGTTATATTATATTATATTATATTATATTATATTATATTATATTATATTATATTATATTATATTATATTATATTATATTATATTATTATATTATATTATATTATATTATATTATATTATATTATATTATATTATATTATATTATATTATATTATATTATATTATATTATATTATATTATATTATATTATATTATATTATATTATATTATATTATATTATATTATATTTAACCAGTGGCACTATCACTCTTTTATTTTGCTATATGAATGATTTTTTAAAGCTAAGGAAAAACATGAGGGAAAAGTGTTTTAAACAAAACATTTTAAATCAAATTCAAGGAACAACTGTGTCTCTTTAATAACCAACAAAAATCCAACCTGAATGATTAAAGGTATACGATTTTTTTTTCCACGTATTGTCACTCAGGAGAAGTATTTCCCAATGTTTTCACAGCTCAGCAATTATTTATCTATCACAGTTGAGATTTACTGTTAGAGTGAGCAAAAATTAAGCAGTGGTACTTCCTCTGTAATATATTTCTACCCTGATCTAAAAGAGGGAAGTTGAGAGCAATTCCATGGAGAGTAACTGCGGTGAATCTCCCCTCTGGAAAGTTACTTTAAGCTGGTAAAACATTTATGCTCCAGATCTCTTTTGTCAGCTTGAGAATTATTGCCCCAGGGACAAATAAGAAATACTATGAGTGGAAAGAAAACAAACAATGAATTTTTTTCTTGCAAGTTTAGACAAAGATTGAGTCTGGGAAAAATAAAGACCCCAAAATGACTTTATATGGAACTGTATTTTGAAGAAGCCCCGCATAAAAGGGCTATGCATGTTTGAAAAATTTGGACTGGGTGCCAGCACAGATCCACTTGCCAATTCAATAGGAAGCCCCACATTTTTCAGCCTTCCCTATGGCGATGGGAGGAAAACACATTTTCTGAACTCCATGAATTAGGCCCAATTCATGATTTAGTTGACCTTGGGTTATTAAATAAGCCACACTGGGTTTGGTACACTGTCCAATCATGAAGCACACAATATTGTAAGTATAAAGCTTATAATAATACAATAAGACAAAACAAAAGTTTTTAATACTAAATTAGGAGTGAGCATAGGCTCCAGTCAGGTCCGTCAGAACCGTGGGAAAATACTCAAACCCCATTGGCCGAGCTGTCTGACAGCTCCCTATAAAAGGGCAAGTTATCAGACGAGCCGGCTGCTGGGTTGCACCAATCTACTCAATAAAGAGCTGTTCTGTTATTACAGGCCGCTTCCTGTCTCTTCCATCGCCCAATCTAACAAAAAGAATTGTTGTATAATGAGATGGACCCTTGGTAAAGAGTGGAAGACCCATCAGGGAAAGCAAGAATCTTTGGGATGAACTTGTCTTCTGAACATTACCAAAAAGTGCAGTAAACCTGCACAAACTTTGCATGGAGGGTCAAAAGATAGCAGGGGCACTGCTTTATGTACTTCTCTGCTTCTCTTTCTTATTTATTTTTATTTTTTAAATTTATTTTTATTTGTCAAACACAACAGTATATATAAGTATAAGCATGGAATAACCATACAAATTGGATACAATCAAAGGGAACATTAGGACAGGAACGGTAGGCACGCTGGTGCTCTTATGCACGCCCCTTACAATGGAGAAGTTGCTCCCTAAGGCCCTCCTTTGAGGGAGACCATAGAGCTTGGCACTCTTCTGTCCTATTCAATATCTACATGAGATCACTGGGTAAAGCTATTCACTAGTTTGTGATTTGGTATAGTATGTTGATGGTATCCAATTATATCTTTTGACCTCCAGACTGGGTAGTTGAGGCTGTTGGAGTTTTGTCTCTGTGCCTGGAGATTGTGGGGATTTGGGTAGGGAGGAACCATCCTACCAAGAATGAATGGCTGTGGATGTAACCTGGTAGAACCTTAAACGTCAAATGTTTAATGTGGGTATACATTAAATAAATGAATAAATAGGTCTGCTTAAGCAATTGCTCTTTTCAGACCATCAATAACATCAATAAACAATTAATTTTTAAAAAGTAATGGAACCAGACATTGTTTTCTAATTATGCCGAACATATTCTGACTCCAATCTAAATTCTTGAAAGGTGCCTTTGAGGTCAATTTCTTTTAGATCTTAGATGAAATTATTTTTGTCAAAAACACTAGTAGTTGTAGCCAGAGAGCAAGAGAAAATTTAAATTCAAAAAGGCAGAGACATTATAAAGTGATTTTGATGGAAATTTTAAACTGTTTTGAAAATGAGAAATAATAGGGTGTTTGTATTAAAGTCAATACTGTAGAATTAGCAATAAAAATAGTGAAATAATTTGGGGTGAAATATGTTACTGTCCAAGAAAAAATGTCTAAAAAGAAGAAAATAAATGCCTTTTATTCAGTATTGTCAGGTTTTTTTAGCATTTTTTTACTATGGTTTGGGTGAATAGGTAATAAAAAAAATGCTTTAAAAAAGTTAAAAAAAAGTTCTAATGATTGTCATACTTTTTAAAGCAATTTTTTACTACTGGTTCGGGAGAACTGGCCCAACCAGTAGCATTTCACCCCTGTATATTTTAATATATTTTCAATACATTAAAAAAAAATAGCAAGCATAGCAGATAACAGCAAGACCTCACAATGGCTAAGAACAGATAAGCTGAAGAAAAAGACACAGGAGACTCTTCTGGCTGCATGAGACTAAGACTTAAGAAGATATGTATGCAAAGTCTGAACTGAAAAGACAGCAACAGAAAGCAATATCTGCAGAAATTCCATTTGCCTGCAAGCAAGAACTGGTGGGACCACAAAATAAACAAACTAATAGGAAATGTAGAAGCTGAAGTGCTCTGGGACATTAGAATTCAAACACATAAGCATCTGCCACATTAAGACCCAAGACTTAACAGCTGTTGATAAAACAGACAAAAATGTCTGGATAGTGGATGTTGCAGGAGGTAAAAAAAAACCTCCCAAAAAATTGTAGGAAGTCACCAAAGACAAAGACCTACAAATACATGTAACATGGCTGTGGCAAACGAAAGCAAAGATAATACTAATAGTGATAGGTATGATGAATGATTGTTGCTTTAGAGAAAAAGTAAAATTATAGAATGTTTTGCCAAAATGGAGTTGAAGATTAGCTGAATGTGATAAGAGCAGCGTATATTGGAAATATATAATGCATGAGAATAAATGGAATACTTCAGTGAATGGATCTGTTCTGAAGGGGGACTAAGACAAGAATGTGTGATGTCTCCTAGAGTCTTAGCCTGTTTAATGTACTTATGGATAAATATATACTGTAACAATGTTAAAAGTATGTTGGCTGGAGATATAAATTGTACTGTAATGTATCTTTGCATGAAGGCAATTTTCTATTGTTGGCTGAAACCAGGTGTGAAATGCTCCTGGTTTGGACCAGATCGCCAAATCCAGTAGCGATGGCAGTGGGTGGTTTGGAGAACTGGTAGCAAAAATCCCTGGCCCCGCCCCCTGCCCCAGCTGAGCTGCGCGATCAACAGAGGGTTTTTTTTTTACTTTTAAAAGCATTTGTTCTTCAGCTGAAAAAATGCTTTTAAAAGTAAAAAAAAAAGCCTTTGATGATCGCACAACTCAGCTGGGATCATCAGAACCCTTTAAAAACTTTTTTTCTGCAACCTCTTCGGCCGAAGAGGTTGTAAAAAAAAAAAGCTTTTAAAAGGCTCCTTTGGCGATCCCAGCTGAGCTGCCTGATCATCAGAACCCTTTAAAAGCATGTTTTCTACAAGCTCTTCGGCCGAAGAAGTTGTTAAAACAATCCTTTTAAAAGGTTCTGGCGATCAGGCAACTTCAGCTGGGATCGTCAGAAGAGCCTTTTAAAAGCTTTTCTTCCTCTGGCGATCCCAGTTGAGTTTCCTGATCATCACAGGCTTTTAAAATCATTTTTTAACAACCTCTTACAACAGCCCCTGCATATGCCCATGCAACCGCCCGGTCCCCACTTGCCTAATTGCTGCTTCTTTCGGGTTCGCTAAGCCTTGCTTCGGCTGCTGCAATCAATTGCATCAGCTAGCAACTGAATCTGCCTGCCTGCAATCCATCTCATCGGTGAGCAACTCAATCTGCCTGTCTCCAATTGGATAAGTAACTGGGGGGGAGAGCTTTAAAAATAGTTAATTGGGTTTTTTTTAAGGAGTTTGTTTTTAGGCAGCAATTTAAAGTTAAGGAAGTTTTAAATTTAGCTGCTTTTATCTAAAAAATATAATAAAATAAAATAAAATAAAATATTTGTGCAGCTTTCTGAGATTTGGTGTGTTTCTGTAGTGTTTCACTCTAACTACACAAACACACAAAATCTCACAAAGCTGTATGTGCCATTTTGTGTGTGTGTGTGTGTGTGTGTGTGTGTGTGTGTGTGTGAGTTGTACTGTGTTGTGTTGTGTGTGTGTAAAGTATGAAAATTGGTTTTTGGTATCTCTTATTGTTTTGTGTACTTTATTATTTTTATTATTTATTGTTATTGGCCACGCCCACGCGGTCACCTGACCACCAAGCCATGCCCACCAATTAAGCCACACCCATATAACTGGTAGGGAAAAAATTTAGATTTCACCTCTGGCTGAAATTGTATGCTAGTAGCCAACCTTAAATAATTGTCTGATGCAACAAGGACTTTGAATCTGAAAATTGGCAGATCAATTACTAGAATATAGACATGTATTTGTACATATACATCTCATCTTTACTATTTGTATTTAACAAGAAAATCTGTGACTGATTGCAAGTGTTACATAAATGGCAAAAAGGCTTGAACAAAGGCTTGAATATCTTGGTTGAATGTTTTCTAAAAATGGAAAACTGAATATATAAAGATTCTAAGATGTGCAAATCTTTGTAAAAAGTAATGGATTGTATATGGTCTATTGTGAAGAATTGTTTTTTCAAAAAGTAAAAATGTGTCTCTGCCCACTTTGTTATAGAAATGAAAGTTTGGCACATCAGGAAAAAAAAGAAAAATTGAATGTAGTACAATGGGGTTCTTATGAAGAATGGGTCAAGAATGAATGAAGGAATAGTTGATGAATGAATATGAACTGAATGAGAAAGTGAGAAACCAGTATGGAAGAAATATTTTAAAATAATCTAGCCATACAAAGAAACTGATTCAGAACTGACAGAAAAATATATAAACATAAAGGGAAGGGTGGGCAAGAAGAAGTGGAAAATTGACAAGGAAGTTATAGATGGGTGGAGTTAGTAAAATACTGAAAATGAGAAACAAGACATTAAAAGACAAAGCAAGCATTGTAGCGAGTAGTGATGTATTGGTGTGATGTCAGCATGCCGATTTGTAATGAAAAGCTACAGCAAAACATGTTGATACAAACTATATCTACCTCTATTCTATTGATGTGCGAATGCTGTTTGTTAATTTCAGTTCAGCTTTTAACACAATATTTCCTCAGCATTTGGTGAACAAACTATTTGTTTTAATATTTCTTTATGTAACTGGATACTTGATTTCTGATACTGGATACAGATATTTGATATGAGCCAAGGTGGCATAGTGGTGAGAGTGCAATACTGCAGGCTACTTCAGCTGACTGCTAGCTGCAGTTCAGATCTCACCGGCTCAACGTTGACTCAGCCTTCCATCCTTCCAAGGTGGGTAAAATGAGGATGCAGATTTATTTATTTATTTATTTATTTATTTATTTATTTATTTATTTATTTATTTTATTTATTAAATTTCTATACCGCCCTTCTCCCGAAGGACTCAGGGCGGTGTACAGCCAGAATAAAAACACAGAATATATACAATTAAAAGAATTTAAAATGAAGAATTTAAAATGAAATGATTGTTGGGGGAAATATGCTGACTCTGTAAACTGCTTAGAGAGGACTGTAAAAGCACTATGAAGCGGTGTATAAGTCTAAGTGCTATTGCTATTCTTTATTAATAGGTCCCAGATTGTGCGAGTTGGAAGAAGTCTCCAACTCCATCTCCTTGAGTAAGGGTTCCCCAGAGGGCTGTGTCTTGAGTCTGCTACTGTTCACCTTGATGACCCAAGACTGCTGTCCCAAGTCTGCTATGAATCAAATTGTGAAGTATGAGGAAGACATGGCAGTGGTGGGTCTTATCCAGGATGACAATGAGGATTCTTATAGGGAGAAGGTGAAGGCTTTGGTGGACTGGTGCAATTAAAAACAACCTGGTTTTGAATGAAAAAACAAAGGAGATCTTAGAAAGATTTTAGAAAGAGCCGGCATAATCATACTCCACTTTGTATCAAGGCTGCAGCTGTGGAGAATTAAGTATCTGTGGGTGCAGATAACAATCTGACTTGGTCTCTTCATACATTATCTTTGCATTGGATGAGGACAGCATGTCTTTCTCCTTCTGTCCTGGCCACTTTTTAGAGGCACGATTGAGAGCGTTTTAACAGACTGCATCACTGTTTGGTTTGATGTAGCAGAGCCTCAGATAGAAGGTCCATACAGAGTGGTAAGGACAACTGAGAAGATTATAGGAAACTAATTTCTCATTATTCAGGATATTGCTACGTGCTTGGAGCTCGAAGCATTGTTAGAGACCCCAACACACCCATTTCATGGTCTGTTTCTGTTGCTTTCCTCTGGGAGGTTTTGAAGTATATAGCAGAGCTACTAGATTCTTTAACAGCTTTGTTCCTAATGCCATCTGTCTTGTAAACTCATAGGATTCTCCTCACCCCCCCCCCTTATGTATACATTTGAACTAGACAGTGATGTTACTCTGTGCCATATATGTGTATCTGGGTATGTGCATAATGGTTATCTTTATTTTATTTATTTATTTATTTATTTATTTATTTATTTATTTATTTATTTATTTATGTCACACAGTATATATAAGCATAAGCATGAAATAATTATACAATATATAAGCATATATAAATGAGTATGAGTATGTGATAACTATATTAATTGGATATAACGAAAGGAAACAATAGGACAGGAACGGTAGGCATGTTGGTGCTCTTATGCACATCCCTTACACCTCTTAGGAATGGGGTGAGGTCAATGGTAGATAGTTTTTGGTTGAAACTTTGGGAATTTTGGGAAGAGACCACAGAGTCAGGTAGTGTATTCCAAGCATTAACAACTCTGTTACTGAAGTCATATTTTCTGCAATCAAGATTGGAGCGGTTAACATTAAGCTTAAATCTATTGTGTGCTCGTGTATTGTTGAAATTGAAGCTGAAGTAGTCTCCTTTGAGAGCTGAATGCAGCAAAATTTTATTTTTAATGTATGCAGATTAGTGTACATTTAAAATGACAATAAAGTTCTATTCTATTCTATTCTATTCTATTCTATTCTATTCTATTCTATTCTATTCTATTCTACTCTACCCTATTCTATTCTCTGCTTTATTTTATTAAACTTTTTAATTTCTTCAGCTATTTCTTATTCCTTTTCTAAAGGGCTTGATGGCTTACACATTCATTTTTGCAACATTACTTATTTGCCTGTTAACTTTCTTTAGGCAAAATTTTGTTTCAGTAGCCCACAGCCTCCGGGCAAATCACCTATCCAACTTTCCAAGCCAGAGAAAGCTGGAAAATGCTTTCATCGAAGAATGGTTCTGAGCCTAGGACGGGAGGCTGAGGTCTTTGCCCTAAAGGCAAGGTACCCTTTCCTCGGTGCCTCTAGAAAATCGCGACGCTTCTCACCACCAGCCCCTCAGATCGTAGGAAAGCAAAGGTTTAACGTCCCCCCCCCCACCCTAAATCCCACCCCCTGCGTTTCGGCCGCTTTTAAATCAAAACCCGACCGCGCTCCGGCGGCTTTTTTTTTTTTGGCCATAGAGACGTGAAGGGCTAGAGTGGCACCGTTCCGCCTTCATAGAGAAACGTGGCGTAGAACAGCCGTCCTTTTCCATCGGAAGCTTAGCGCTGCAGGAAGAAATGCCCGCCCGAAGCCTCACAGCAGCGACGGTCGGTCTGTTAGCTTCGGAAGGCGGAAGTGAGGTTGGTTTCCGGTGGCAACTGAAGGGGTTGCTTTGGGTCTCGTGTTGCGCAGGCGGGAAACTGGGCGAGGGGAAGGTGAGCGATGCGGGGCTTTGGGGCCGGGAGTCGCGGAGGCTGTAACACGGGTGGGCCACCGATGGCCGGTGTTGCGGTGGTGGAGGCGGGCTTTGTTACCTTCGTCTCTTGCGCTCGCCGGCTGTGTAGAGCAGCGATCTCTTGACAGCCGCCTCTCCTAACTGGCGCCCGTCCATTCTGTTATGGGGCTGGCGGTGGGTTGGGGGGGGGGCGACTGCCATTCCCAAGTGGGGCAAAAGGGCTGCACGTAGCTCCAGATAAAGTTTTCCTGAATTCGCTTCTGAACTTTGCCAGGGGCGGTAAGGATTGCCTCGGGAGGCCGGTCAATTTGGGCTGCCACTGGGAAAACTTTAGTAAAAAGATCCCACGGTGGCTCAGTGGCTAAGACGCTGAGCTTGTCGATTAGAAAGTTCGGCGGTTCGAAATCCCTAGTATATAGGTCTCGTGCGTGAGCAGGGGGTTGGTCTGGATGACCTCCAAGACCCCTTCCAACTCGGTTACTGTTGTTTATTTGTTATTTGAAACTGCACTGAGATGCTGTTATTAAGAGCGGGTTGGACACGAAGAGAGTGCCCGGTTTGCGAAGGTAGAGGCAAACTTGTTTTTCTTTTGGAAGTAAATGCTTGTGTGTATTCTATCTACTTTCCAGATTTCTGGGGGAAAAAAGAAGAGATCCGGTGTTTTTGGTTTCTCGGGGCTTCCTTTGCTTCGCTCAGGGTAGAATATGCCAGTCACTTAGATTTCTGCTTGATGTCCTGTGGGATTCCTGGCAAAGCACCTTCCATACGGGATACTTTAGGGATCTCAGACCAGCCCCTGCCATAGTGGGCAGGGAGCTGTCAACATGGCAGATACATTGGAGTTCAATGAAATATACCAAGAAGTGAAGGGATCTATGGTAAGTGATTTGGTAAACATTTCTGAATAGATAGATCTTGATGATTTGGAGTTGGGGCATGGAAAACTGGGTTAAAAGAGACACATTTATATGTCTGGATAAAGATTAGGCTTGTAGATAACGTATCATTTTATGTAAGAGAACAGACCTTGCCTCTCAAGAATTCTGATTTAGGCGTCGTGAAATCCATGATGCTACAGTAGCTTAATTACTAAAATTTATCTGGAAATTGCTGATGGTAATCACATTTATCTTAACGTCTTTTTAATTATAGCTAGTAGCTAGTGCCATTTAGTGTCTAGCTGGGTATATCGATACTATCACTGTAAAAAGGCATAGGAAACCAGTTTAATTTAGCTTAGCTTAATTTGAAAATAAATAGCCCAAACTTCTAAAAAATCCTGAATGATTTGTGTTATAGTACAGGTAGCCCTCGACTTACAACGGTTCATTTAGAGACCATTTGAAGTTACAACAGCACTGAAAAAAGTGACTTTTGACCATTTTCCACACATACAATGGGGATTTTGCCCCATTTTATGTCTTCTTGCCACAGTTGTTAAGTGAATCACTGCAGTTTTCAGTTAGTAACATGGTAAAGTGACTGTTGCAACATCCTGGTGGTCACATAATCAAAATTCAGATGCTTGGCAGCTTGACTCGTATTTATGATGGTTGCAATGTTCCAGGATCACCTTTTGCGATCTTCTGACAACGAAAGTCAGCGGGGAAGCCAGTTTCACTTACCAACCATGTTACTAAATTAACAACTGCAGTGACTCACCTAACAATTGTGGCAAGAAAGGTTGTAAAATGGAGCAAAACTCACTTAAACGTCTCACTTAGCAACAGACATTTTGGGCTCAGTTGTGGTCATAAGTCTGTACTTATGAGGACTACCTGTATTCTGTGTCACAGTGCTACTCTTTTGGTATTGGCTTGATTTCTAGGAATAGTTCTCTCTTCCTAAGATGTTAATGTTGGTTTTTAGTTCTAATACATTTGTGACACTTGTCATTGATAATATATGTTCTCCATTTCACTGAATCATTTGTTTAAAAACTATTATTTTTTCATGTACATGAAAGGAAGGCTACCTACCGTGTTTCCCCGAAGATAAGACCCTGTCTTATATTTTTTTGAACCCTGAAATAAGCGCTTGGCCTTATTGCCATGCGCTCAAAAGCTCAATTGGGCTTATTATCAGGGGATGTCTTATTTTGGGAAAAACAGGGTACGTGGCTTTATAGTTACAATTTTAAATTGTATGGTGCATGGAAGGTAGTTCTAATTGAATAAACATACTATTGATGTGTATAATATCTTGGGGAAAAAATCTTCAAATAGTAGTATAGACATAATGAAAGTGTTCTGGATACCAAACAAGAACAATTGTCATATTTTATTGCTGTATTTCTTTTTTGAACAATGGTATGCTGTATTAGGTCTGGAAGAACATTTCTTTTGTTCTGCAAAAACATTTACATTTTTTAACTGACAAGAAAGCCACTGTCTGTAGCCTCGGTGTCAGTGGTATTGAATTCTTCATGGCCAATCTAGGTGGGATCTAGCATACAGGTAGTCTCAATTTACGACCACGTTTGAACTTCAAATTTCTGTTGCTAAGTGAGATAGTTGTAAATGATTTTTCTCTCTTTTTATGACCTTTCTTGCCACAGTTGTTAAGTGAATCAGTGCTGTTTTAAGTTAGTAACATGGTTGTTAAGTGAATCTGGATTCCCCACTGATTTTGCTTATCAGAAGGGAGATCATATGACCCCAGGACACTACAACCATCATAAATATGAGCCTATTGCCAAGTATCTGAATTTTGATTATGTGACCACGGGGAATATTGCAACAGTCTTGTGAAAAATAGTCATAAGTCACTTTTTTCAATGTTGTAATTTCGAATGGTCACTAAATGAATGGTTCTAAGTCAAGGAATACCTATATATAAAAAAATCATCTTCATTATTTGGGCACAATGTTAGAAGAAATTTCTGTAACTTGATTGATTGGTAAATTATGTGGTATTGAATTGAGTTCAGGTCTTTCAGTAGTGAACTCATCCCCATTGTAATTGAATCCATCCACCTTGCTATTGGTTCTCCTCTTCCCTCTTTTCACCTTTCTTAGCATTATGAACTTCTCCAGAGAATTAGGTTTTTGTATTATGTGTGCATAGTCCTTCAATTGCTTATCTATATGGATGTACCCTTGCTGCCAATGATTCCAAATTTTAAAGAGGATCTTAGAGACTCTTGAAAGAATGAAGTTACTTAGGGCATATTTTTTAATTTAGATGAGAAACTAGTCTATTCCTCCTATAAATAGAAATTTGGTTTTCCTTTGTGTAAAAGGATGTTAGGTACCATCCTTTGCTTTCAGCTGCTATTCAACTATTGTTTTCTTACTGACATTTTCTGTTCTGCACTAGAATGATGGCCGTTTGCGGCTAAACCGTCAAGGGGTGATTTTTAAGAACAGCAAAACTGGGAAAGTTGACAACATCCAGGCCTCAGATTTGGCAGAGGGTGTCTGGAGACGAGTAGCATTGGGCCACGGCCTCAAGCTGCTTACTAAAAGTGGCCACGTCTACAAGTATGATGGGTTCAGAGAGACGGTAAGACTCTTTTAATGCAGGTTTGTTTTTGAACATGATGCATTAGAGAAGAATGCTCAGCTTTAATCAGATAGGCAGCTGAAGATACGTTATTTTAAAAACTATTGGAATGTTCACTGCAGCAAGAGATTTTTCAGTTGGATATCTAAATCTGATTACATCAGTGTTTTTTTCAACCTTGGATCTTATAATTCTGTTTGTAATATGAATGGCACTTGTAGCAGCAATGCTTTTTTCCTATTTAACTGGAGATACTTGCATCGGCTGGTGACAGCACCTAGCTAATCTTGACTAGCTAAATAGAGTTGGCCCCATTTTGTAATTGGGTGTGGGAGACAACCTAGACATTCTAAAACTATTTATTTGTTTGTATGTCTGTCTGTCTGTCTGTCTTTTGGATTCATTCAATGAAAATATTTTTTTAAATACCCAGACAGAAAGAATGGCAAACCGCTTTTCTATCAAGCCAGGGAAATTTCATAGTTATATCCATGCAAATTGCCAATAGTCCAGTTTAAATCAAAGCAAGTGTAATTTTGTTTTTGTTGGGTTTTTAAAAATACATTTGCATTTGTGTAGGAAGTGTTAGTGATAAAATACACAGATTTTTAATTCTTTTTTTTTAATGGCTCAACACCCACATAACGTTTCTTAATATTATAATTTAGGGCTTGTACCGTAAGCATGATTTCGTATCTCGGGTATAATGTAAATTTCTGTAGTGTAAACAAAGGGACTAGCTTCAAATTACTGTTGTACATGACTTTAGCTTGCTGGTGTGTACATTGACTGTTTTTATTCTTAGGAGTTCGACAAACTTTCAGATTTCTTCAAAACACACTTTCATTTAGATCTTGCTGAGAAAGATCTATGTGTAAAGGGCTGGAACTGGGGGACAGTCAAATTTGGAGGTGAGTTTTACCCTATACCTCCATGGAAATTGGTAATTGGAAACAATTCAAGGAGACATAGCTAATTGAAAATGATAAATGGGTTTGTTGTAGTTATCGGGGTGTGTGAATTGGTTGTTGGCTGTGAGGTAGTACGGTAGTTGAACTTACATATAGGACTAAGTAACATCTATTGTAATCATCACTTATTAAACAAGCAACAATTGGCTAAGTTTTTATATTATGCTAAAACCTGTAGACCAGGACAGTTGATTTTCAGTCTTTTTTTTTTGCAACAGCTGCCCCAAATTTCTGATCCTCGATGCTAACTACTGGAGACATTGTTTTTGAGGCAAATTATGGTGTAAAATAGTCTTTCAAAAAGCAAAATTACCATTCTCCTTTTCTCCCTCCAAGAAAAACGTAGGACAGGGGTGTCAAACTTGATTTTATTGAGAGCCACGTCAGAGTTATGTTTGACCTCGGTGGGCTGGGTGGGCATGGCCAGCTCAACATCACTTGTTGAGGGGGTACCTGTGGTGGCCTGAGTGCTCTGCCAGCAAAAATGCATGTCCCTCATCTGGTCCGTTTTTGTTGGCAGAGGGTTGCAGGAGGCCATCCGCAGCTGAAAATGGAGCTTGGGGGGCAGGCGCAGCCCTTTCGAACTCGGTTTTCACTGGCAAAGGCACCGTGGGCTGGTCCTTCGCTGTTTCCAGGACGGCTCCTGCCAGATCTAAGCAACCCGCAGGCTGGATCTGGCCTGCAGGCCTTGAGTTTGACACCCCTACTGTAGAAGAATACTGACTATTTCAGTCCAGATAATGTCCTATACACTTTATATCATTTTCCTGCTTGATGTAGCCTTGCTGTTCCATGTTAAATGTGGTTCCCAGTAGTTAAAAGGTTGCCCAACCCTTCAATATAAACCTTAGTATGCAGATCACCAAGCATTTTGCAGTTAGCACATTATGGTTTAACAGGCTGTGAGAAAGAAGGTAATGTACCGTATTTTTTGGAGTATAAGACACACTGGAGTATAAAACGCACCTTAGTTTTTGGGGAGGAAAATAAGAAAAAGGCTGATTGGCAGGTGGATTGGCCTCCCGGAATACCCCCAATCAGCTGTTCCCAGAGGTGAATTTTAGCAACAGGTTCCTTGGTTGTGAGCTCTGTGCCTTGCTTTTTTTTTTTTTTTTTTTTGCTTTTTTTTTCTGCCTCTGAAACTCTGTTTCAGAAAAAATGTTTTTCTGCCTCTGAAAGCCTCCAAAACAGAACTTTAGAAAAAAAAAGCCTCTGAAGCTCTGTTTGGGAGCTTCTTTTCTGAAACTCTGTTTGGGGCTTTTTTTCTGAAGCTTCTTTCAGCTTCTGAAACCTCGGTGCATCTTATACATCCAGTTTGAGAAGCTGGGTGGGGCTACATTCGGAGTATAAGATGCACCGAGATTTTCACCCTCTTTTTTGAGGGAAAAAGGTGTGTCTTCTACTCCAAAAAAATACGGTACTTTGGTGGGGGTAAACATTTTTTGTTTGTTTTTTTGCAAGGGCAACTTCTTTCTTTTGATATTGGGGAGCAACCAGTTTTTGAAATCCCGCTCAGCAACGTCTCCCAGTGCACTACTGGCAAGAATGAGGTGACTCTGGAGTTCCATCAGAATGACGATGCTGAGGTGTCCCTAATGGAGGTCCGCTTCTATGTGCCACCCACTCAGGAGGATGGTGTGGATCCCGTGGAGGTAGGTTGAACTTGAAGTTGAGGTGGCAGGGTGGAGGAAGAAACACTTGCTCATGAAACTTTCCTTGCTGTTGCAGGCCTTTGCCCAGAATGTGTTATCAAAGGCAGATGTCATCCAGGCGACTGGAGATGCTATCTGTATCTTCCGAGAACTGCAGTGCTTGACTCCTCGTGGACGCTATGATATCCGTATCTATCCTACCTTCCTGCACCTCCATGGCAAAACGTTTGATTACAAAATCCCATATACTACTGTTCTGCGACTCTTCTTGCTTCCCCATAAAGATCAGCGTCAGATGTTTTTTGTGGTGAGGAATTTTGGAATCATTGTCAAAATACTTCTTGCGAGAAGTAATTGCTGTGTTTGCTTCTCAGAATAGGTTTCCTTCAAAAACCTTTGGTGTTTTTGTGAGCGAAATTAGCTGCTTAAATTCTGTATATCTAATTTAAACCCAAAAGTAAACTTATTCACGGTGAAAGGAAGAATTCAGAAATAGCCTCTTTCTCCTAGATTTTACAGTTTCTAATTATTCCAGGGGGATGTCCCTCGCAAGGGACATGGAAGGCACACCTGGAGCAGACATTGCAAGCAGCCAATAGGTCCTCAAATGCTATTAAACACTTCTTTTATATAGGTGGAGGTCAATTAGTACCTGCTGCTTAAAACCTTTTGAGGCCAAAACATTGGCGCAGATTCTTTATGGGGCATAGGCAGGAATCCTTGTAAAGAGAAACTTGCTAGAAATATACAAACCAAATTCCTGCGATCCATCTTAGCTGCACCCAAAGGAACTCCAAATGCCTATTTAAGAATTGAGACAGGTATGCCCCAAATTCAGGTAAGAGCCTGGAAGATGATGATCATCTATTGGCTAAAGATTCATTTCTTTCCAGAGGGACTGTCCCCACTAGTGCTGATAGACAACTTCCCCTCCCCCTGGAAACAGGCGATAGATCACAAACTGGGCTCTTACGGGCTCTCACCAATATTCTTAATGTTCCTAGGCTTTGACAAAGCAAAACAAGTGGTAATTGAATGAGGGACATGGAGTTCCAAGAAGAATTAAACAGGTTGTCTCTCCATAGTAGGAACAAAATCAAACAGGGTGTGTGGGAATCAGCAGGATATCTGAATGATCTAATCTCCCCAAAACAAAGAATAGCATTCTTCAGAGCCAGATTTAATATTCTCCCCTCAGCACTTCTCCAGGGTAGGTATAAGAAAACACCAATAGCAGAACGGGTATGTATATGTGGTAAGGGAGAAGTCGAAGATATATCACATGTCTTGTACTGTGAGTTATATAGAGTATGTAGGTCAATATATATTCTCCCCTTACTAGCGAGATTGCCAGGGAGGACAGATGGCTTTTATGTAGACTTTCTCCTTCAAGACTCAAATCCGGCTACTGCACGTGCAGTGGCAAAATTTTGTGTCGCTGCAATGTCCACAAGAAAAAAATTGGTTAGCCAATTATAGATGTCAACTGACACCAACTTTTTGGAGATATATATAACAGTTATGGGAAAAATACATTTACTCACATACCTGACGGTTCTACATGCATGTAAATTAGGAAGGGACCCTATTGGTTGAGATCATGTATTTTAATCTTAGGAATGGTACTAGACACAATTGATGTCAGTAGTATTTTAATTTTAAATTACATAACAGATAACTGGTTTTTATCATAGATTTTATTTGATATGTATTATTTTATTCTTGAATTTTTAATTGTATATTTACTGAGTGTTTTTTTATTTGTTCTGGCCTATAGCTGTAATAAACTTACTTACTTACTAGGGGGATGTCCATCTTCTTGGTTATTATAAAATAGAAGGAACTTACCTATTTTCAGTAGTAGTAGTAGGATTGGAAAGAGGCATCTTTTTCCTCAGTTTCTATGTTCTCTTTTTATCATACTGGGAGATAAGGCCAATCTTCTTAGGGAACTGTCCTTGCCACATGTTTAACGCACTTGACCCACAGCAAAATGGCTTTTTTTGGTCTGGCATTCATACGTATAGTTACTGGCGTCTCTGTTCTTTCCAGATCAGCTTAGACCCTCCTATAAAGCAAGGCCAAACTCGCTATCACTTCCTTATTCTACTGTTCTCAAAGGATGAGGATATCTCCTTGACCCTCAACATGAATGAGTAAGTACCCTTACATGGTTAAGATTCATACATCGCAGGAAGCCATGGTTGCTTTGGCCTTGGTTTGTTAAGTAAGTCACAATGGCTGGATTCACAGATTGTTTAAACCATAGTTAAGCAACCTGAAAGTCTTTGTATTTGGTCTTGCATTTGTTCATGTGTAAGATAATTGTGAAAATGGACCATTTATATAAAATAATTTCATTTATGTGGTAGCAGCAGAGTCCACTGTTTTAGAACAGGGGCATGTCTCCCATCTGTTCTCTGTTACTGCTCTCAACTCCCAGGCTCACCTGATGTCCTAATATTGCACAGGGAGTCTGTCTCTATCTTGATTTGTATTCTCTCTGCTTAGGGATGAAGTCGAGAAGCGCTTTGAAGGACGGCTCACCAAAAATATGTCTGGGTCTCTGTATGAGATGGTCAGCCGCGTCATGAAAGCCCTTGTGAACCGCAAGATAACTGTACCAGGCAACTTTCAGGGGTAAGGAATGTAGATTGTAGGAACAGATGAACTGTGAATTATCAGCTTGCTGTGTTCGGAAGGGGAGTGACAAAGAAAGGCATTAAGACCTGAGTGATAGGTATAATGAATAACACAGTAATAATTACATTGACTCTCTACAGGTAGTCCTCGACATACGACCACAATTGAGTCCAAAATTTCAGTTGCTAAGCAGAGCATTTGTTAAGTGAATTTTGCCCCATTTTATAACCTTTCTTGCCACGGTTGTTAAGCGAGCCACTGCAGTTCTTAAGTTAGTAACACGGTTGTTAAGTGAATCTGGTTTCCCCATTGACTGCTTGTCAGAAGGTCATAAAAGGGGATCACGTGCAACCGTCATAAATATGATTCGGTTACCAAGCATCTGGGTTTTGATCATGTGACTGTGGGGATGCTGCAATGATTGTAAGTGTCAAAAATGGTCATAAGTCACCTTTTTCAGTGCTGTTGTAACTTTAAATGGTCACTAAATGAACTTTGTAAATCAAGGTCTACCTGTTGTACTAAGTACTTTTTCCTCTTAATTACTGTACTAAGATTAAGCCAAATGGTTGTAAACTGAGGATGCTTGGGCTCCCCAGTTTGATAAGCTTTTCTCGGTATTTTTTAATAAATGCCTTCATCTGGCTCAATGAAATTTATATTGATGTTTCTTTTCCTTTGCTAGACATTCTGGAGCCCAGTGCATCACGTGTTCCTACAAGGCTAGTTCGGGCCTCTTGTATCCTTTGGAACGTGGCTTCATCTATGTGCACAAGCCACCTGTTCACATCCGCTTTGATGAGATTGCTTTTGTCAACTTTGCTCGTGGGACCACAACAACACGTTCCTTTGATTTTGAGATAGAAACCAAACAAGGGACACAGTATACTTTCAGCAGCATAGAGAGGTAAGTGAATACAAATCCAGCATAGCTGTTGGGGGATACCACCCATCTCGGTTGCTGCTTTGTAATGTATAGGCTGTCTCCCATTTCAGAGGATGCTAGCAGACCCTTTGTGATTCAAAAATTCTGTTTGTATTGCTTGTCTGCTACTGCGACCCATGATTTCAAATGAGTTTTTTTTTTTCATTTGATCTTCATCTTCCTTGATCCTTTTCCTCCTCCTCCGCCACCACTACCACCCTTCTCTCCCTGCCCTCAGTTCCCTGCAGTAGAAACAACAACAAAAAATGTACTGCTCCTGTTTGATCAGTTTCTGCCATAAGCAGGTGAACATTGGTCCTATGCTAGATCCTAAATTCATACCTGTGATTTCTATTCCCCACAGAGAAGAATATGGCAAACTCTTTGACTTTGTGAATGCGAAGAAACTGAACATCAAGAATCGGGGACTTAAGGAGGTACTTGTTTCGGGGGGTGGGCTAGAGAGAACAAGGAAAGGCAATTGCTGTCTAGTCCTGTTCCTGATCTGCTTGGGGTGGGATGGGGGTTTCTCTTTCTCTCCAGAGCTTTCTTCCTTCTCAATTTCTGTTCTCTCCTTGTAGAAGAAAAAGGTCTGTGCGATTATCCCCTCCTCTTCCTCCTCTTGGTTCAGGTCTCCTCTGCATGGCTGTGGTGAACATTTCTAATCACCATAGTATAACCTTGCATGAACCACAGGGATGGGGCAGTAGCCTGCTTTGCTCCAGGAGTGGCTTCTACCTAATCCATTGTTAAAAGTCACCAGCATGATTCCTCCCTTTCCCTGGGGAGGGAGAGTGTGTTTTAGCAGATTTCTGGGAAGCAGCATGTAATTGGTTGTTGAGGCATCTGCGGAATTTGTGGTACCAGAAATTTTCTCTCTGCAGTTTGTGTGCCTAGGAGCATGGAGGGGCGGGGCGGGGCGGAGGGACAGCTACAGGTGTAGAATCTCTGCATGCTTTAGGTGTCAAGATGATTGAAGAATTTTTATCTGCTTGTGGCAAGTGAAACCCTTGCGCCCATATCCATGGAGCCCATTGTGTGTGTTACTAGGGCATGAAGAATGTGACCTATGATGAATATGACGGTTCTGATGAAGACTCCCATGATGCCTACTTGGAGCGGATGAAAGAGGAGGGCAAGATTCGTGAGGAACATGCAAATGACAGCAGTGAGGACTCCGGAGAGGAGACAGGTGAGCTTTCTTTCAGTGGCTGGCCTGATTTCTCCAAATTGCTTTCACTTGCAGTTGGGATCTTTTTGTCTCTTCTTCTACAGAGGTGCAAATGCCTCGCATTTCCTGTTAATCTCTTTGGATTAGAAATAAGAGTTTTGTTTTGTTTTTTTTGTTTTTTTTCAGATGAGTCATTTAATCCAGTAGAGGAGGAGGAAGATGTGGCAGAAGAGTAAGTTAAAAAAAAAAAGATACCTATTTGGTTAGATGCTCTTGTTTAAATGTCTGTGGTATATGAATGAAATTGTGGTACACTTTAGTATTGTTTAACAATAGTATTACCTAGTGACGTTAGATTCATGTCATATTTTGAGTTCTTGAATAAAAGGCAAGCTACAAATCTTACAAAATAACTACTTTTAGAAGGGCTGGTGCTGCTTTTCTTAGAAATGAACATGAGGTCACTATGACCAGGTTAGAACCAAAATATGCAACCTGTTGCCTCCAAAAATTATCTTCATAACCTCTGAATGTTAATCCTGAAGTCTGGGCCTTTGGAAAATTGTAGTTTAAAGTAGTCTAAATTGCCTACTTGTGTCTTAGAAAATGATTGAGATAACCTAAGAATGCAGAAACAGGAAAATCCTCAAGATTAAAATAGTTCCAAGTCAAAAATATGAAATATCTGTGCTAAGAATGACTGCAAAAATATAAATAAAAGTGAGTTAAGTTTGACTGTAGAATACCATAAGGATTGTAGGAATTAGGTAAGACTGAAGTTGGAGTTTATTTAATAAATTTATTTAATGAATCCCCTTAGCCAACTGCAATTTTAAGGCAACTGACTGTGTAATTGTAAATTAATCTTGCAGTGAAGCAAGAATGTTAGAGGTAATCTATGGAAGATAAATAGCATTTACAACAGAGACATATGATATAGAAAAAATTACATCTTCAGGAAAATCATGAGCATCAGAAATACAGATACTTTCCTTGAAGCTGTTGGATAATTTATTGAAGGAAATGATGTCAGGAAAGAGAATCTGCCTGAATGGAATATTTATGAGTGGTTTTGCTTATTTATTTAGGAAGCTTTTTTGATGGGTTTCTGAAAAGAAAAACATACTTGCAGAAATAGAAGACTCAGTCTAAAAATCATTTTTCCTGATGATTCTTTCATATAATGGAACCTGTTTGTACTTTATAAAAAAAAATTCTGTAAATGGCCATGTGTCATTTGCTACTATGTATGTATGTGTAAGAAATAGTTTATAGAAATGTAAACTCTTAAAAAACTTCTAATAACTGATTTCTTCAAGACTGATTGTATAGCATTCTTTGTAAGATTTGTTTTTGGCATAATGATCTTGTGGTGTGAAGTATCAGGAATTGTAGATTAGAACTGAGATTTTTATTAGAAAAAGGAAATTTTTCAACCATGTGAATATAACTGTAGACATGCACACTTATTTTGCTAATCATTTTTGACCCACCCCTCTTGACTTTTTCTTGAGACAGGTTTGATAGCAATGCCTCTGCTAGTTCTTCTAGTAATGAAGGGGATAGTGATGAGAAGAAGAAGCCTGCCAAAAAAGCCAAAATCGTTAAAGAACGGAAGCCCCGCAAGAAACAGTCTGAGGTGAAAACTGAGCTCAACTTAACATGCTTAACGGTGTCTGTCCGACAAGATAATGATTGCATTCAGTATAATTAGAACCAATCTTGTATCCTGCTGAGTACTCTCTTCTGTTGCTCGGAAATCACTGGAGACTCAATCTTATTCAGAGTAGCTGACCTCCATCTTAATTTGGAGGTTTTGGTGGTTAGAGAACTTTCACGTATGACTTAATTGAGTAATGCCCCTCTGTGTCTACAGAGAATGGACACTATCAGCAAGACTAAGTAAATGAAGCAAAACTCTCAAATCAAAATCAGTTTCGCAAATTATATCTGAATTAATGTAAAAATGAATTTAGTATAGGCCTTACTTTTTTTAATGAGGAAATTAATCTTTGAAATAGATTCTCTTGAGGCTTCAGTATCATAACCAAAATTTTAGAAGACAAAGAAGTGGATTCTGTCCGAGAAAGACTTCAGGATTACAGAATCAGAACTGATCATCAAGGTCACCTAGGGCAACTGCCTATTCAGTGCAAGATCCCCTAGACTAGAGCAGGCCTGTCAAATTGGCGGCCCTTGGGCCAGATACATCACACGCAGGCTACACCTGCCCTGGCTCTGCAAAGGCAAAAAATGTCACAATATGTTACAATCTGGCCTGTGACGTGATCAAGTTTGACACTCGTGCCCTAGACCAGGGGTGTCAAACTTAAGACTGTAGGCCGGATCCAGCCCACAGGGTGCTTAAATCTGGCCTGCGAGGCTGACCTGGAAATAGCAAAGGACCAGCCCGCAATGCCTCTGGCAGCCAACATGGGGCGCCGGGGGGGACGGGACGCGCGGCTCCCCGCATGCCCAGCTTTGGCCAGCAAGGTGCTGCAGGAGGTGTCCATCCCGTCTCACCCCTGCCAGCCTGTGGAGGAGAACTACAGCCCTCAAAGAAATCCAGTTTGACACCCCTGCCCTAGAGCATGAATTAAATTGCTAAAAACAGTTTGGGGTTCCTTACAAATGCTGTTTATATAGCATAAACAAATATAAATATTGTTTATGTTGATTTATAAGTAATATTTCTAAATGGATGTTTTGTGATTGATGGCTTTCACTGACAATCGTTTTGCCAATGGAGCCTCTCTTGAGACCATCCATGATAGGTACTGAAAATTGCCAGCATGTTCAGTGTTTCAGTAATGTTTGCCCTCCCATGGTTGTAGAGAGGCTTTCTCCCTTCAGTGATGGAGAGAGCTCAAGGAGGGTTTTGACCATGAGCAAATTCTCATAGCAAAGGGCTGCTGGAGTACAATCAAACAAGTTGGCTATCCATTTATTTGAAAGGAGAGGACCTAAAATGTCACGCAGTTCAGAAGGGAAACATCTTTTACGATATCTGTAGTATAGACCGGGGAGAAGGCTTTTCTTTCTTATGTATTTGTGCTTTTCTCCTGATTCTCTTCTCTCTCTTTTTTTTTTTGAAAACAAGTTTTTTATTATTTTTTAAAAACAAAACATACAAATCTTTGTTGAACAAGATATCAGTCGGGTACCTACTTTAACGTATTTCAAATTTCACCGTCTCATTGTATCGTTTATCCAATATTTCCCCCCTCTTCAAATTTATAATAGCCCTTTTCTTTTAAAACCTTTGTTCCATCCCTTTATCCTGGAAAATATTTAGTCAAATCAAATTAACACATTTTTTGTCCCTTTTGTTGCCCCCCCTTCAATAAACAAAATACAACTCAATTATCTCTAATATTTATCGAAGACCTATAGCCAAAAAATGAAATAAAAACAAGGTTAAATTCTCTCCTGACTTAAATCTCACCTTAATTAAAAGATCACCCATCACTTATTTATTCCAAAATCCCATTTCACATAAAAAAAAGATAAGATAAGAAAAAAAAAGCAATTGGAAAAGTTAAAAACAAAAATCTCCTATCTTAATCCTCACCTTAATCGAAAGGTCACCCATCACTTAATTATTTCAAAAGTCCCAATTCAAATAGTAAAAAGAACCTCACACAAAAATAAGTCTCTCCTGCCTTCATGCTCACCCTAATTAAAAGGTCTCCCAACTTATATATTCCAAAATCCCTCTCCAAATTAAAAAAAGCCTAAGCAAATTACACACAAAAAAACAACAACCTGATTCTCTTCTCTTGTACCCCCTCCTAGGGTAAAAAAGGGAAAGACCCCAATGCCCCAAAGAGACCTTTATCTGCGTATATGCTCTGGCTCAATGCTAATCGTGACAAGATCAGATCAGATTGTCCTGGCATGAGTGTCACTGACGTGTCTAAGAAAGCTGGGGAATTGTGGAAAGGAATGTCAAAAGAGAAGAAAGAGGTGAGTCAAGAGATGGTGCTGACCGGAATCCCATTTTTGGGGGATGACAATGAGTGGGGTTTTTATTTTTTCTGAAAAAGTGTGTTATAATAAATCCCAAATTATTAACTTTCTTGCGCACAGTAATCCGATTCTTATCATCAGGCATTCCCACAGGAATACTAAATTTTATATGGCATTTTGGGTACCACTTAAGATGAAAGATATATAATTCCTAAAATTGAATGCTTGAGTTTTTAAAAATAGAACCAAAGACTAGGGAGTTATGAGGCATGATAGACACTTCTGAAATTGTACAACTGATGGGGACTTTAAACATAGTGGGAGAGGATATGCCTTGCATACAAAGTACACTAAACTCAATTCCCATTAGCAGCCAGTAAGAGAGGCAAAGACTTGTGTCTACGAATCTGGGGAGTCTATATACTGAAAGTCTTAGGCTCGGGTGGGGAGACCCAGTTCCAGTCTACTTTCTGAGCAGAAGCTCATTGGATGACTTTAGGCCAGCTGCCCCCTCGTTTCAAACTATGTCAAGGTTGATTAGGGGAGAAATTGGAGAGGGAAGTACTGTGTCACTTTCCTGAGTATAAGGCATGATTTAAATCAAATAAACGAATGATCTACATTGGTATTGCTGGGGATTTGGGGAAATAGCTTCCTGAACCCCAATGGGAGTCTGTGCTGGATTTAGCAGGGCTGCTACTTTTGCGCTGTTCTGCTATTCACTAGAGGTAAACAATCATTTCAAGATCAAAATGCTTCAACTTCCTAATGCACTTTGCCTACCTCCCCAGATACATTTGAGTGTTTGATTCGTGATAGTCCATTTCTGGTAAGATCAGACTATAGTCTGTTCCAGGATTGGAATCTTTCGCCTTGGAACATTTTGCATATCTTTACTTTCTAGGGCAGAGTAATCCTATCCTGATCATTAGGCGTTCCCACAGGAATAGTAAATCTCTTACGGGCTTTTGAGTCTAAAACTGACCTTCAAAACCTTAGCAAACCAGCCTAAGGGGAAAACACTATTGATTTAAAGAAGTTGGGATTTTGAAATGTAACTTTCTGTTTCCGTGACATTTGGATAGGGTACACTCAGGAGTTAGTGGGAATATTCTATGCATTAACATGTACAATATGTATGAATGGGGATTATGCAGTTTAAACAAGATGTGTAGAACTGACTGTTTGGCTTGTAGGAATGGGAGCGCAAAGCAGAAGAGGCCAAGCGGGATTATGAGAAGGCCATGAAGGACTACAGTGAGGGAGGCAAAGTGGACAGTTCTAAGAGGTGAGCAGTTAGACAAGAGTTTTTTTTTTCCCCTGACCCCATCTGTCCTAAACCAAAAGGACTCTGCTATTGCAGAAACTGGTCTGTGTTTTTCCGTGTACAGAGAAAAAGCCAAAAAGAAAAAGCCAGATAAACCGGGAAAAGGCAGAACAGAGAAGAAGGTAGCGACACCTGTAAAATCTGCTAGCAAGACTCCTCCTAAACTGTTAAGCGAGAGCTTCAAGAGTAAAGAATTTGTGTCCAGTGATGAAAGTTCCTCAGGCGAAGACAAGAAGGAGGTGAGTTTTAAAATATAGTGGAGGTCGGTGCTGAGCTATGGTGGCACAGTGGTTGGAATGCTGTATTGCAGGCTAATTCTTCTGACTGCCAGCAATTCAATTCTCACCAGGCTCAAGGTTGACTCAGCCTTCCATCCTTCCAAGGTGGGTAAAATGAGGACCCAGATTGTTGGGGGCAATAGGCTGACTCTAAACCGCTTAGAAAGGGCTGTAAAGCACTGTGGAGTAGTATATCAGTCTTAAGTGATATTGCTTGATGTTGGCTGTAAACTAAAAAAAATAAAAATGGAAAAAGGCACTGTTCAGTTTTATCCAGGTTCTTTTTTAATGCTTAGGCTTGCTACAGAAAACCCTACAACATCATCTTTTTAAAAGTTGTAGATTGTTACGCTCAGAATTAATCCTGATAGCTTTGTTGATCTGAGACAATACATTAAGTTTGCATTTAGCAGTGAATATTTATTTACTTGGGTTTTTTTGACTTCAGACCATTTGAATCTTTAAAGCTAGTCTCTTGCAACTTGGTGTGTGGAGTGGCCCTGTGCCTGGACTTCCCTGGGCTGAAAGCATGTGTGGAATACATCACTACTTCACCTGCCTGCACACCACCAGACCGGATGAGATGATTGTCCAAACATCATCTTCCCAGTTGTCAACATCTGTCACCATTTGCCAACCCCAATGCAAGAGCATTAAAACAGGATGAGGGCAGGAAATGCTAGCTTTCCTTTCCGGATATGATTCTTCTAATTTAGAACCTGTAAAACATGTCTCTAATCCAATTTGTCTTCCATATTCCTAACTGCGCTTGTTCTCTTCCAGGACTCTGATGAGGAAGAGATAGCCAGCACGCCACCTAGTTCAGCAGACTCTGCCTCTGGCTCTGATTAGCCAGGAATATTCAAGCCATCACACTGGTTCCCCTAGCCCTCCTGCAGATGGCATGGTAGCTATACTGTCAAGGGGAGACTGACTGGACATTTTCATCCAGGCCAATACGCTGAAGATCTGGCAAGGCATAGGGATACTTTTCTTGTTTCACTGGCCTCCTCAGCTTGTTCCCTTTCCAGTACCACAGTAATTAGTCAGAGCCAATTACTGCTTTTGGAGAGAAAGGATGCCACCTAAAGAGAATCGAGAAAGCCAGTAATCTCTTGTGTTCTGCCTCCATGTTGTTGCAGGCGCACTGTATCCTTTCAGATGGCAAGCTGAATGGCATACAGCTGGAAGCTGGGACACTATACGGTCTCCAGAGTCAAGCTCAGTTGGTATTCCATCTTTCCCTTTCTGTTTTTTAAAAGTTCGCTTTGCTTTTCTGTTTCATCATGGCTAACTGAATTAATAAAAAAATAAAGTGACTATAGACGGGGTTTGTTGTAATATAATCCAAGGTGACAGCCAGACCAGAGCAAGTATCTTTCAGTCAGGAGAGCTGCAAGGAGGGGAAAGAAAAAAAAAAGTAGCCAAGGATTTCTGCAGCAGCAAATGCGGGGAAAGATGTCCCCTACCGCCACCTCTCTTGACCCGAGCCAGTGATTTCCCTGGAGTCAGTTGTGTAGCAGCTGCATCTTCCTCTGCCTTGGGCCAAGGGTCTTAACTCTACTGCCTTCCATTAGCAACAGCACTAATTGTATTTAAAGAGCCATTGTGTGCTGCTGGGACTTGGCTAATGCAAGGAATAGTCAATAGTGTGGAGGTCTGGCAGTACAGGAGGCCCCCATCAGCGGTAATAGCTTTGGGCATCTTTGGCATTAACACTTGGGACATTCCTGGTTTCTCCTACAAGTGCTGCGTAAGGCAGGGTGGGGAGAGAGATGTGTTGTGCTCTGGCCTTCTAGCAGAGGCCAGAAGGGAACACAGTGAACTCTCTCTCTCTCTCTGTCTTAGACTTAACTGTCCATAACAACCGATATGAAGGCACTTACCAACTCTGGAAGGGTTAATGGTGGATTGGGTCTGGTCATGATAGTGGCTCTTCATTTGATAAGGAGGTTATTCCTCAAATCGGGCTAAAGATTCATGAATAGACATAAAAGCAGTTGGAATTCCCGATTCGGGCCACGGAGTTCACCAGCCTCTACATTAAGGATTCTCCTGGCATAAAACAGGTTCCAGCTTAATCAGCATTCTGTCCCCTGGATATGAAAGAAAAATCATTAGGGAGACATGGAAGCAGAATGTGGCAATGAAATCATTTATCCCAATCAGCATATTGCATTGTTACAGGAATTTTCTCTTGGCTGAAATCTGAAAAGGGGAAAACCAGTGCATGCTACTGGTGGTCACAACATTATTAGAGAGTTGGGTCATACATATTGGGCACTGCTTTGAATAATTTATGTGTTCCCACCTGGTTGTTTAGACATTAGAAATGAATGGCTGGTTTTCCAGAGTTCATTTCCCTGTATTACTATAGTTGCACGTACCAGGCAACTGCTTATTGTGTTTTTTCATTGTCATAAAAAAATAACACTCAGAATTAATACTGACCATTTTATTTTACTAATTTCCTTACGAAATGACCAGAAAGAGTTGTCATTAATAACACAAACATGCTTTGAATCCTATCTGCTTGGGCAAAATAAGATGTTCCCTCTTGTATTCCCGTCTCTTTTCTATAATCCCTCTGGAACAGGATGTGTGCACATTTGTGATGGGAGCAGGAGGTGCCCTAATTGGTTATTATGGTCAGGTTATCTGCAGTTGACCCCTTTGGGGGATGTTTGAACTGACAAAAATATATTTCTGCATTCATGCATTGGCTATCTGTGATATAATTGATGGATTATGCAGAATCCTAAGCAGACCCCTTGATTAGTTCTTTCCTTCTTGCACAACCTGAATTCATGGGGTTTTATTTTACATTCTTCGCTCTTTTAATGAATAAATGAGAGGCTATGTACTGTGCAGAGCCAGAATCGAGCTTCATTATTTACAAATTATTTCCCATTTGGCCCTGTAGCATAACAGTAGTCCACAAGCTCCGTTTGTAAGAATCCTCATCTACCCAGGAAAAAAAAACAAAACAAGAGAACACTCTCTGGAAAATGGAATGTTTTAACTGGTTTTGGTAGCTGTTTTGTGAAAGTACCTTTTCATCTTTAAAAATATATACCGGTATATACCCACCGGCTGAAAGAGATAGTTTGCCCCTGCAGTTAGATGCTGTGAAGGTTTTATTTTTTTTACTAATAATGTCAAATAAGTTGTTGTTCTCTGGTTCATAGCTATCTTCCTTCAGTGATTATGATCAAAGCTGTATTTGTGTACACATAAGAGAATGTTCTGCATAAAATGTGTCACGCTTCTCTTGATTTTTAATTATTCTACAGATAAAGCATAAAAGAGAAACATGGTTGTCATAGGATTACAAGACATTTAAACAACATGTCAAAAGTTGAAGGTGTGATATAATTTCTTGGCACATCAGGATTTTTTAGATTTCTCTCTGCACTGATCAAATAAAGGAGATACAGCATAACAGATGTCTTTTATGAGTTTGTACTCAGACCTAGTGTTGGTTTTCCTCTAATTCCAAAAGGATAAAAACCATTTAGGAGCAGGATGAGAGGAATTAAACAGGACCCTACAGCTTTTGTGTTATTCTAATTTTTCTGCTGAAAGGGCTTCAATTTATCAAAGCTAAAAAAGCCTTATGCCTCATTACCTTTCAACCTTCTGAGAGGTTTAATGGATTCTCCTGCCTGGATTTTTTCTTTTCCTGCCCCATGAATAACTGCATGACTTTTCTAATAATTCTTTATCCTTAGCAACGTCTCCCAGTTAAAAAAATAATATACTATCAGCTCTAGGATGCAGGCACATCAAGAAACCAACTCCACAGGAAAGCTATACCTATATTTTATTTATCTGAGAATTTATAAGTAGATAAATAAATCTGTACCTATTTATTTATTTATCTAGGAAGGTAATCTTGAAACGCAGCTTGTGTTATATCTTCTCTCCCTCCTATACTATCTAGGTCAGGGAGGATCCAACCTGAATCTCTTCCTAAAGCCATGTCCTCCCCCAGAGCT